>NW_027286808.1:1947366-2547366 GCF_022747635.1 Hetaerina americana | reverse complement strand
TAAACATGAGCCCTCCGGTCCTAAATCTCTCCGCATCATTATTATTATTATTCAACACAAAAGCCAAGCTCCAAACCCAAGAAGATTACCCGTAAGTATTTAACCCTAAGATTGGCTCAAAAGTGCGTTGAGAGCTCACTTCGTACTAAGCCCTCCGGGGTGTGAAATCGACACATCTGGGAAAGGGGGAAGGGGTCAGCTCCTTCCCTAGTGTCATCTGCAGCTTCTCAGGATGAACTGATCCCTAATAGGCCACAGAATTAAGCTGGAGGTATTCAGGCATCATCCGATTTTCACCGGAAATCTATCAGACAACGGCAAAACGAAATATCTAGCTGGCTACCACAATGCCTACGTAATGTATAAGTGTTATTCATCCCCGAGATGATGGAGCTAAAATTACGTCTTCATTATATGCCGTTAAAATTCCTTTGGTCCATTGATCCCCGGAAATTTTCATGTTCTCTCATGTTCAAGAGAATATTAATATTAATAAAATTAACTGATCTGTTATTTCTTAAAATGGGCGATTCTGGATCTGTTATTTTTAATGGTATCTCTAAGAATCCAATAGTTTCAGGCTCTACGCTGTGAAAACTTATTGCCACTAAATAAGTAAACTGTACTTGTCCACACTAAACTTAAATCCACTACTGCCGGTTTCGACACATAGGCGACATCATTAGTTGTACCTGATAATGTCGCTTTTGGATCGAAACCGATACCGGTAGGATAAAGTTAATGTGAAAAAGTCCTAAGTTTTATTCAGTTTAACCCAACCTTCACATCAAAGCTTATTCAGCGGCATCTTTAACTTCATGCCAAGATTGTGGCTTGAATGTTATTCCGCGTGTGATATTTGTAAGGTTTTAGAAATATCAATGATAAGGGCGCTAAGAATTTGAAGATAAAGATCTTCCGTAATAAAATTCTCGTCGAATATTTTCAAATTCACTCGCCAGTTCTCGATTTTAATTTGTATTTCCAATAGTCATCATTAGAATAAGTGGTATGACATCTTAAAAAATTGAACGGCCCTTTTTTTTCTCCCTTTTTCCCGGATCACTCATAGAATATTTTTACCTCATAATCTCATTAACTCTACCTTAAGCCCACGGCTCTTTTGGTAAAATACTACTACCTCGCCGGAGTAGGAGAGATAACCTATGTGACTCCGCTGAGTTTCCGCTTGCTCAACCCAAGCGGGGGAAGCTAAGACGGAAACGTTACAGCGTACGTGATATTTATGACATATGCTCATCGATAACTATGCACAAAATACTCATCACTTTAAAATTGTTAATGCCGATGCTGGAATAGCGCAGAGAGTTTGTATCACAAGTAAATCGTATTTTATGAAACGCCTAATTGCAAAACCCTTTCCCTTCGCCACGCCATTGCATAAAGTGAAGTAGAAAGAGGCTGACGAGACTTGGATGGGCTGGGATCGTACTCACTCTCCTCCTCTCCCCCACCGGCGTCCCCCCGGTGGTGCTGGTGCCCCGCTGCTACTGTCTCAATCTCCGACGTCGACTTCTGGCGACGGAGTAGCCGGGACTTGGCCTGGCACTTGGCGCCCATGGCCTTCTCCTGGCAGTCCACGTGGACGTTCAGCTTACACACGCGGCACTTGAGGCCCTGGCGCGTGTGACCTGTAGCCCACGGCGAGATCGATCGAAAATCACATATGAATTCCCAGGGAACACACACTCAATCCATTCAATAGTGAACATTTTCACATACGAGGGTCATCCGGAAAGTAGTACCCGTTCGTGCCGCATGAAGTGCTGACGACGCGAGTAGCCGCTGGACGAGGTCAGATAGCTTCAGTGGCTTGTCTGCCTTCTCTGAGCCAAGTTGCGTGACGCTAGCATTGCCTGTGTTGTTTCTGTGATTGTTTACAATGTTTAAAAAAATTGAGAACGCCGCCAGTTGTGAAGTGAGGGCAGTGATTAAATTCCTCAATGCAAGAAACGTTCGCCCATGTGATATTCATCGCCAATTAAAGGAGGTGTATGGAGACAATGTAATGGACGAGTCGTCTGTTCGGCGGTGGTGTCGCAACTTCAACATGGGGAGGGGGAACACACACGACGATGAGCGTTCGGAGAGACCGTCTGTCATTACAGACCAACTGGTGAGCTCAGTTGACGAATTCGTGAGGAACGATCGGCGCGTCACAATTGATGACATCTGTGAGCATTTTCCCAATGTTTCTCGAACAATTGTTCATGAAATTGTTAAACACCATCTGCATTATGCAAAAATTTGTGCAAGATGGGTCCCTCGCGTATCTCAATGAGCTGGCGGCGAAGGACTATGCAGCAGGAATACAGAAACTTGTCACACGTTATGACAAATGCCTTAATTTGCTTGGAGATTATGTTGAGAAGTAGTTTAAAGTATCCTCCTTCAAATAAAATTTTTTATGTTTGTTAATATTTACTTTTGTGTCTTTATTTCACGAACGGGTACTACTTTCCGGATGACCCTCGTACTTGCCACGCTTCGAAGGAAATGTGTATACTTGAGCGTCGACTTCTTTTAACGTAAATTTAAGTAAGATCTGGATTCCACATAATATTTTTGCCTTAAAAGGAAAAAGCCCATCTATCCTGAGGTAACTGGGAATATAATGAGGCTCAAAGGAAATATCAGATACAAAGAGGAATCGGCAATGTAATTATGATAAAATGGATGGTGGAAAAGAGCAAATTATGGCAATATTTGGGCTACTAAGCTAAATATATTTATATTCCTGGAAAGGAATATTGTCCTATTATGAAGCGGATTAAAAATGACAACTTTATCCACATTTAAGGATTTAATGACGGCATACGTCAGCAATAGTCCTTCAACTTGCTTAATGACCTCGGAAGAGGGCTTAAGGTCCTAAGAGCAGAACTTGGGTACATTTTGGTCAAGTGAGGTTCTATTCATTGGATTCGGTGACAAAAATACTCTCAGGACTGCTTTATACTTTTTACTCCTTCCTCTATTGATTTAATGGACATTTATATTAAAGTTGAAGAATATTTGGACCAAACGTATAAACACCAAACCAATCAAAGTATACGTTGACACTTATGGTCACACTTGATGAAACTTCATACGGAGTTTAGAAAAAGTGATAATAGCGAAAAAAACAGTAATTTCGTTTTCGGATTACTGTGCAAAGTCATGCTAAAATAGAATTGGTTAAGGTATGTATGCTTCATTTACTCCCGAGTGAATTCTATTGCTGGCTTATCTTACCATTTATTTCTATTATAAAAACGAACCAAACAAATCTTGGCCGTGGAACGAACAAAACGAGGGTGGTCTGAAAAGTTTCCCTCCCTCATATTGCTATGCAAAGTTTTATACAACACTAGATACCAGCTAAAATATGTCAAGTTCCTGTGCTATTTCCTATGACTTATAAGAATCTATCGAAGAAAACAATTAATATTGCTTTGTTGGAAAATATGCGCACGATGGTGACTTAATGACTCCAAATATTAGGGTTTCACTTGATTTCAATAGACGTAAGGCTTCAGTGAACACTAATTGCAACACATAGAATGAAAGCTAAGAATTAGGATTCTCTCATATATAAATACATATTAAAGTAAAATAATTTTTATTCTGTTTATAAAAGTAGCAATGGGCTGCAAATAAAGACCTTGCATGTATCATTCTATCACTGGAAACAGATTGAAATTTAAAACTGATTGGTCACTAGAATTTTTATTAAATCCGCAAAGAGCTTTTTAAATTAAAAATACCCTCAATTAAATGCCTCTCAAATCCTTAGTTATCTTCCTAGGGCAAAGAGGGCAAAACTATCCTCGCATTGATAAAACGTGATGATACGGTCAAAAAATGAACTACTTCAGAGGAATGTTAATGTGCTTACTTCTTCGTCACTGGAACTATCCCCTTAGGAGCTATATTGTAGAAGAGACTCTATAGTCTCAATCTCGCCCCAAAATAAAGACGACTGTCAATCTAGCCTTCTTATTTGCCTCCTGCCTCCAGAACACGTTACTACATACATCTGCATACATTTCCCTTTGCTCACTTATGCAGAGGTGACAGGTTATTTCACGAATTCAAATTTAGGCATGCATGATTTTTTTTGCCTAACCTTTCACCTTGTTTTCATTTAAAAATTGAGTTTGTGGCACCTATACCAATTGGTGACTCAAAAGGGAAAGAAAACATGGTGAACGATGCTGACATATTTTCCGCTCGGGTGCACCAGAGGCTCCTCAAGCATCCGTGCTCCATTATCATGGAGTACTCACCCCTGAGCACCTGGGAACAGATGTCGCACGGCGTGATCTTCTTGTATGTGTACTCCTGGAATTGGTGGATGCCAGGAGGGAGGTCGGCGCCGGCGCCTCCCCCACCCATGCCGGCTCCGTTGTTCTTTCTAAGAAAGGAAAGAGGAGGGTGTCACACGAGTCAAGCACGGGGACAGAGCGCACAGGGGGACAAGGGAAAGAGTCGACAAAGATCACACGAAGGAAGACGAAGGGGCACAATGTCTCCTCTCGGAATACATACACAAACACACATGAACAGGCAAAACAAACACAAGACCGCTCTTGTTGGACTGGCGGGCCCAAACCGCTCTCTCCGTGCACGGATGAAACAAATGTGACCTTGAGAAACAGCCTTCTGAGAGCATGATATTTGAACTAGGCCTTTAATAATATTCAGGACGAAGAGTTTTTGCTCAGTTCAAAATGAAAAAAGCAAATACAATCATTTTCTACTCAAATGAAAGGCAAACCATATTTATGGTTAATAGTTCTTACGTTCACACAACACAACATTTTGAAAATTAAGCAATTAATATGAAATTGCACTTGACAAGTTCATTGTTCTGTAGATCAGGGCTTTGATTTGAATTTAATCTTTAAAAAGTACTCTGCCGTACAGTAAAATCTAAGATTTTACCGACAGCTTTTGTACGCATAACAATATTGCTATTCTTAAAACAACAAATGCACTACTGACATACAATTATCAACATCTACACACACACACACAAGGTTATAATCAAAACTACTGGTGGAATCAATCGACTGTTTGTATTTACTTTTGAACGTCTCTCCGAAAGATGAATGAATGATATTTTCTTTTTATTTTATTTTGAAAAGACTCAAGAGGTAGTTAAATTTGTGCGCAGCCAACAGGATTTGAGTTTCTTCCTTATCTGCATTCTCCACTTCCACATGAGGAACACTTTCTACCACCTCGTAAAATGAATGCAGTCGATTGACCGTTTGGGAGTACACACAAAGGTGGTCCAATTAGTGAATTATGTTGCCACTTCATTTGGTTCTTCCATCAGCCTCACTCTCTACTGGGCAAACTACGACAACATAAGACAGTGCGAGGCAGGGTCAATCCATGGGTTTGGGGACTACCGTGGGATTTGGTTACAATTGGTGGACACACAAGCTCTTTGGTCGTGAGGAAGGTTTTTCCGTGCCGTTAAAACTACTCAGGTCCAGGGCTACCAAAGGATGTCACTACTACTGCTACTACCACTACTTCTACTAGGGTTTAGGACTACGTGGTTGGTTTTTCAGATTTAGAAGATACATGTGAGAAACTATGAAAACTAACCGAAACGTTCTATTATCCATATTTTATGATTTTTCTGCACAAATGAGGATTGGGTTACGGATTTTCAGGCGGACAGGACACTAACTGTTATTGAACTAATAATGTTAAAAATGACATTAAGGATCAATTATGATTGAAGTTTCTAAGAATTATTCCTGGATGGCAGATAATATTGACTATCTTTACTTAGAATCAATCAATTTTGTTTCAATTGAAAGGCAGATAAACGAATACGAATGGAATTCAGCATGTCATTATTTAGAAAAAATAAGTAAATTATCTATGTAGTTACAGTAAACGGAGTCACTGACTCTATAGTTACCTTATTTTAGGTACAGAAATTAATTTTAGAAATTTTCTAGGAAAAGTGAGACAAATTTTATATTTTAATCGATGATAACTGAAGTTATACAATGCGATGCTAGAAAATTTTGAATTTCGTTTCTAATTTCGTCATGAAACGACGATAAATATAAGAAAATTACCATACATTTTTTATTCCTAAAAAAACGAATAGCATCTATTTTTAAAATTTCAATGCAACTACGCAATAAAAACAGAATCGATCGACTCTAATGGAAAACTGTAAAAAAACACGGCCGTATTCCCAATGCAATAATGCCACCGTCAGGGCAATCAAAAATGGACTCTCGTAACGAACATCTGTCGCGTAAGGTCGACTGCTCTTGATTTTGATGGATCCTTGACCAACCACCCTACTTCAACAGCTGTTCGCCGAGAACCCACTCCCATCTCTGCCCATGTGACAGATATAAATTATTGTAGAAATACTTATTGCCGTTCCCCTAACCCGCTACCATTAACTCCTCTTCTGAAAACGTCCCTCTTACAGATCGCTTCTGCTTTCATTGCATTCGATCAACCTAAAAAAAGCTCAAATTAGCACCACTAAGAAACGAAATGCAGGAAGTCCCCGCACGAAATTAAGAATAAAAGTAATGCATCAAGATCACGTAGAGCTGAAAAACCACCGTTTTCTTTCTCAAACAGAGCTCGTGCGCGGGCCCTACTGTTGCGAGTAGGTACGTCACTTGAGGCGTCACGACGTTCGTCGCAGTGAAATGACCTCATGCCTCTCTAATCGTTACGGAGACGGCAGGAAGATGCTTCTTTGACCTGCAACGGCAGAGGGGGAGGATGGTCGTTTATAATGCGGTCCCTGTCGCCGGGTTGGAGTAAAATTCGAATTTTTTTCCTTTTTTTTCCACCCCCTCAACAAAATATCATTTCTGTTATGCAAGCAAAATGGGGGCAAGTACACGAGGAGTGGGCAGGGGGGTGGGAGAAAGCACAAGCGCTCCGCCAGTGGGGGAACTTCACCTGGAAAAAGGCTTCAGCTGCGCAACAATACGACGAGGTCGTGTGGGATCACGGGGGAGGAGTGGGCGGGGGAGCGGCCGAGAAGGCAGCGGAGGGGGCCGAGGGTGATGCGGGAACAGTGCGGGGAAAAGCGGTGCTTATTCATTATTATTTTTTTTACGGCGGCAGACGGGCATCGGCATCTTCATGGGCGGCGCAATAGCTTCTTCCGAGGAAGGTGACCTCTCCCGATTGAACGGAGAGTTGAAGAGATGTGCTTGCAGCGTGAATAACAAGGAAAATATAAAACGGAGGAGGGGATAGCAGGGTATTGTGAAAAAGAGAGAGGTATAAGATAGTGTGTGGGAGTTTGAATGAATAAAATCAAGTGCTTTCATTATTCGTCCATTCCCCTCCCACGATGCAACATTTCAATCTGTTAATGCCAAAATCAAACCACAATGACTGCCAAAAAGCGGAGGAGAAGTGGATGAGTCGCGAGCTTAGGGCATGGGGCCGTGGAGTCACAATTCTGTTAGCCTTCTTTAACCAAGCTCGTAATTTTTATCAGACTTAAGCTTCGCTCCGGGTGAAATACTAGAGGTTATTTTGAATATTGTATGAACAATTATGCTTCGTGCTGCGGCACATGGAGCCACTTGGTGGGAATTTCTCATGGTGCTAGGAGATGAAAACTTTTCTGCTCCGCAGATAAGTTTTCTTCAGTAAACACCCTGTAGGAGAGCAAAATTTTCCGAATATGCTTCATTCTTCACTTCAACATTGAAATTTTAACTTTTTGTACGGACTTTGAGACATTTTACACCAACATTACCGCTGCTTATAGATCGTGGTGCATTATTCCAAATGGGAGCCCATGACACATAAAGAAGAAAGAGATAGAATGGGGGTAATTTTGAACAAACGTCCCGAAAAAAAATGATCACCTCCCCTTTAAGACTATTCAGTAGCACTGGTTCAAATTCAAAATGTAGTAGTGGAATTTCCTACTTTAAGAAGAACGAAATAGGTGCTCGGACGTAATAATTCCTTTTTTAATACGGTGCGACGCTAGCAGTTTTGGGTTGCCTCGGCGTGCGACGGCTGGGCAGGGGGGGTCGTGCGTCCCACGCGTGTATTTTCTTTTTGCTAGGTTTCATCAACTTTAGAAGTGACTCATTGAGTGCTCGGGGAGAATGCTGTGCGGTGGTTGACGCACGATTCGCCGGCGAAGCGTCTGCCTTGGAGAAAAACAAAGACAGTGGTGCAATGTATTTATTTGCCCAGGAAAAATGGAACACATCTCCATTACTACGATTCAACTTCGCCGTTGCTCTCTTTCATTTTTACATGCAAATGACGGACGCATGACAAGCCTTGTCCGGGGTGCAGACACGAATCCAGAAGTGACTCCAGCTTCTGAGCCATTGGCGGTGAAAGGATGGTTAGTGCCAGAGAGTCGAGAGACGTCGTGGATGTGAAGACGTGGAGATACAGGAGAAGGGTTTAATAGAAAGAGAGAGAGAAAGCGTTTGAGACAAAATGAAAAATATGACAGAAAGAAGAGGAGAGCAATGGAGAGTGAGAGAGGCAAATAGTCAGTCATAAATTAATTTAATAATTACAAGTGACATGTACGACATGCCCATACTTTCTCCGTGTTGATTTGGAATGTGAGTTGACACATCAAGGCGGAAATAAAAATATGTTAATATATTTTCGCCCCATTCAAATTTGGGTTAACTTTATTTAGTTCTACTCCAAACACGAAATTTAAGTCATTTTAATTAGCTCTAACTCATACCAAAATCAATAAACCGATTTCCGGCTATTAAAGAAAATAAAGTGGAGAGGATCTCAGGACGTTTTGACCGACAATGTAAATACCCACATTTGGTCCAGAAATTGAGTAGAAAAACTAGATATTGGGCATATCCAAATATAGTACAAGCGTGGTTACTTATAGAAAATGAATATGGTGCCAGATGTACATTATTAAAGGGATAAAACGACAATCATTAACAATCATTGAAGTGCAAAATATAAATTTGTAGTTCTACCAAATAAAAACTTCAAAGGCAATTTGTACTCACAGCTTCGTCCGTAGACAAACGAAAAGAAAAACCAATGTGCCTTTAATAAATATTGGTTACCTCTGACTTAGGCACAAATTAAACTGGATATTGATGTCGCTTGCATTTAACAATGACCCAAAAAAGCTATAGCCATAAATATTGACACACTCTTCAAATCTTAACCACAATTTATTTAACTGCAGCTGTAGTTGATCTAAATTGTCAAGCTGAGATAATGCATTTATCAATTTTCTTATGACAAGACTAAACTTAAATCTTCCGCATTGAGAAAAAAAACAGAGGATAGCAGAAAGTAATGGTGACGGCAGGATGGAGAGACTTGACGGACAGAAGAGGAAACAAGCAAAGAAAATGGATTTTAGTTTAGGCCTACTCGACGGAGTTACGCCTAATTCACCGCGGTAATTCAACCAAATATCTCGCTAAGATGGGGTGGCAGCTGCGCGCCGGGATACGTGGTGATGAGCTCCAGAGGAGATGAGTAGACGGAGAAGGACGGTGGGTTGGAAAGAGCGGGAGGTGAGACGAATGTGGTGAGCCGAATATATTGTGCCGCCCATTCCGAGTGCCTCCGCTCGTACTGCTCATATTATTTGCTTTTACTCTACACTCTTTTTTTGTTTTCTTTTTCTCAAGATTCAATCTACTGTACCTCATGGACATGATGGTGGACACAGCGTGGTACATTTGGTTCTTTCTGTAGTGGCGGGAAAAGGTTTCAAAAGGGTCGGGCGACATAAGGGCACAGGGTACGACGGATAGGAAATCAGGGCGGAGAAAGTTATCGAGGGAACGAGACGGAAAGAGAAAGGGTTGGCCCAAGTAACGAGGACATTTTAGACACAGGAGAGAACATTTAGCGGCCAGTTCGGCAATGAAAGAAATTATTCACAGCAAACAGTGGCCCGCGATGAGAAAAAAAACCGAAGCAAAAGGATTTTAGTTTTTTTTTCACGGACCAAAAATATTTTGAGATGGTGTTGAGAAATTTGAAATCGTAAATACATAATGGTCATAAAGTTATTGTGAGTTAAAGTTGGTTCCAGACGACCATGCAAGAAATTCGAGGAAAATTCCGGCGAAAATGGAAGTTTGGAGAGAAAGATCCGAGAGGAAAATAATTATAAGGTGTTTCAAGTACACGGGAATAGACATCCCAGCACAGAAAAAAGTGGACCGTGGGAAAGGAATCAGAGAGAAAGAGAGAGAGAGAGAGAGAGAGAGAGAGAGAGAGAGAGAGAGAGAGAGAGAGAGAGAGAGAGAGAGAGAGAGAGAGAGAGAGAGAGAGAAAGTTTGTGAGAAGAGGGAGGTCGTAAGGTACAGGAAGGCGTGACATGGTGATAGATGGCACGATTTGGACGAGATATATAAAAAAAGAGGGAATATTGAAACGATTCAAGACGAGAAACACATGCAAATTACGTTGTTGTTGAGAGAGAGAGAGATAGAACGTAGTTTATAGAGAGAGAGAATTAAATCCGAAGAATGAGAAATAACGTTCAGACGGATACATGAGGAGTGGGGTTGCGGAAAATGGGAAAATTGGGCGAAGAGAGAAGGAGAGGTGAGGGAACAAAGGCATTTATTGGTATACACGGTGACGTTGAGACGAGAAAAAGATCGAAAGGAATAGGAAGGAATCCCGCAAGTCCGAAGGAAAAGAAACAAAAAAGGAAATGGAATTAGTAACTCATTACTCCATATGAATTCGTCACAAGTTTTTAGATATAGACAATTGAAACACTCATAAGATAAATATTCAAATATAAACAGTGATTTTTAAGAGATACTCTGCAATAGGTAGTACAAGATAATAGTTCAAGCAGAAAATGGAGAATATTTGAAAATGCAAGAAAAATTAACAATGCCGGTCGTGCTGAGAGTTGGCAAAGGCATCTTTCCATATCTCAGAAATCCATATTACTTTTGAAATGAAATTTTGAAATATAACAAGTAAATATGAAGAGACAATGGAAATCACTCTTACCCAAGTCACGTTACCGGTCATGAGATTTTAATGTAAAAGGAAATTAAGAGATTCTTGGAGAGAATAAGCCATTGCCAATTCTTATCGCGACGCATGAAATCGATTTAGTGGCAGAAAGCCGTTGAAATTATTACCTTAGTAGTCCAGTATTGATTGATAAATAATTTACACATGAATAATTAAATATAGGAAAACTATCTCTTAAAATGGGCATTTTTTACAGCATGGCGCTTGTAGACCCTGTAAGATGTAAATGGCTTCCAATATCAATGTTAAACATCCCAGGCATTTAAAAAATAGTACACATGCATGCATAGTTAATCGAAACACTTTATGACACAAGGTATATATTACATGTTCTTAAGAATTTTTACATCTTAAATATCTGAAATATATAGTGGAAGCCAACAATAACTTATGCAGCTCTTTACCAAATAGTTTATAGCACATGCATGAACTTGCTAGTGAGTAACCTGGAATAAAATACACATAAATTGACAGCAGAGTATAAACAAAGGAAGATAGCAAATACTAAGTTTATTTATATATCAATGGATAAGGTTAATACCTGTTTAACGTTATAAAAGAAATAATTAATCATGACACTGTAGTTAGAATTATCCTTGAACAGAATTAAAATTTTAATAGAAAAGAAGACGTAGTCAATGATCCATCACAATAATAAGTTTAAATATAGAAGATGAAGGAAAAATTTTTGATGTGAAGAATCCTGTGAAATAAATCAAAGAGGGAAGATTTACCGTCACACATTGAGGAAATAAAACATTTAGGAAATCAAGAGTAAAATCTGTGAAGAAATATTTATTAGCACAATCCAATTAAACATGAAATCACGTAATGAAGCAAAATGACTGCTGTTAAATGAAGTGGCATCGTATTTGATCAAATTTAATTGCTGACCAGTTCTATTTGTTATTCATCAACAGAAACAGACAGAGAAAACTCAAATAAGCGGCTCAAAACTTCCATTGCAGTCGCAATGCACGCAATATTGCAGGATTTCCCATGATGACGACGTTTTCATTGACCATTATGTACATTATCGCCATTAATTTTATTTTGCCCTTATCTTATTTAAATATTTTTTTATTTCTAACAAATTGATCCAATTAAAGCTGAGAACTATTCAACCATAAGCAAAGAATTTAGAAAGTACATGGATAAACGATACTTTCCTTTACACCTGGTAATCTGCTTTCATAATGGACCATGTAAATTGAAAACCAGCTCGGTCGAGAAACAGTAGAAAAAAATGAAACAGCCTCAAAACACGTAACTAAATATCGGGGAGACAATTGCTAACAATTTATTCGGCAAAAGATTACGGATAAGAATATTTGTAGGTTATAGCTCGAGAAACAAATAAATGGCTTTTGAATTACACCGGAACACATCAAGGATATTATTGAAAACATAAGGGAAAGAGGTCATGAAAACAGGAGTAACATTCAATTGATTCTACCGACAACAATGGGATTAATGAAATCACGTCTCATAAAACATTAATTATAAAAATGTCTACTCATTAAAAACATGCAGAATTTCATATGCTGTCATAGGAAATGTCTGCTATAGGCGAATTATCAAGTACACCCAAATGGCCAAGTGCGAAAGGAAAGGAATACATAAAATAGATTTTTATGGTCCCTTCCAGACTGCTGGAAGAAAGTTGACTTTTTACAGCCAACCTATTTTGAGCGAGCTACTTATATGTACATGTATATAAATAAATAAATATATATATATCGGGATCATATATTGCTTTTTTAATGCAGGAGCGTATATTAATTTTTAAAAATTAATGCACGATTAGCATGAGAAATGAAGTTGAAATGCTGCAGTCAATTTACTGGAATAATTTCCATGATAAAAAATCAATACCATGCCCCTTGGAAAATTTCCGCAGTATGTTCAGGGAAATAATACATTTACCAAATAAAACAACATACTTAAGAAAATGAAATACATTAAATCCAAGTTTTCCTTTCTAGTCAATCAAACACAATATTTATTAGAGGTGGGAGGAGAAAACGGGATACTAAGTATTTCCATTGATTTACGAGACAATCGGAGTGGGAAAAGTAATCATTTTCCAATGTTCCAGTAGAAAGCAAAGAAACTAGTCAATCAATAGGTGATAATTAAGATTATTTACACCTGGGCTCAGCTTAATATTTTTCAGGATGCTTTCTTTTTTAGAAAGAAATAAAACCCGAATCCTTACGTAGAAATCGTCTTTCTGTGGAAACGTGTTTCTAGATGAATGGATGCCTTGATTAAAAATAAACACATGACAGAGGCAGCAAGGAAAACTAAAATCGATGTTCCCCTTGAGAAATGATTTATACTAGCACTGTTTGCTGGAATATTTAAAGCCAGAACTTACATTTTTTGGGGACAACAACGTAATCACAAGTGACGCTGAATCTTCCAAGAACATGCCCAAGCTTTTGGTTCTCTTGCCCAACTTCGTAACATTAGATATAACGATTTAAATGTCTTACCGTTGGTAAAGCTCAATAAAATCATGACTCGATTTTCAAAATTTAATGTGTGCCACTATTGTCAGAGACAAGGTGGAAACTTTTCAGGGGATCTGAGATTACCAGTTAGAAAGACGAAATCTCGACCCTTAATCGAGTTGGCGAACAAGAACATTGAAAATGTGGGAGAAAATAGTACAGAGAAAGAGAGAGAGAGCGAGACAGGCACTGAGGAAGTAGGAGGGAGAGGAGGGGTCAAAAGGAATGGGTGCGATTGCACGCGAAGCTGTGGCGTGGCGATTGAATCGGATGCTGAAAATGTTCGATCGGCCGGGAAGAATGAGAGGGGACGCACGTTGACGAACGGGAGGAGGAGAAATGGGAACTGGAAGAGTCCAAATGGGTGAGTAAAACGGGATGGGGGAGGTGGGGGGGGGGCGCCGGTTGAGGCGGAAGGAGAGCTCTCCGGGGAGGATGGGGAGAACTCGGGAAAAGGGAATGCCATGGGATGGCCACGAGACGGACTTTTCAAAGCGGACGCAAAACGACCTTACCCTTAGTGCTGAGTTCTTCCTTTCAACGCCAAGAACTTGCTCAATACGATTCGATACAGAGATGGGTACACAAAGGAGACAAGGTGAACGAAATAATTTGAAAACTACAGTTTATAATAGCCTGGTAAATGGCTGACGAACCAAATATAAAATGAAAAAAGGAAATCATATTCTTATGCAAATACGGAAAAGTATTGCTAAAATATATTTCGTCTTTGAAAAAGTCGAAAAATTTCTCATTTTCCAATGCTCAACTCTTCTCAATAGATCCATTACGAAATTTTTAGGTATTCCTTTATTATTATGATTTAACAAATCATTTTCAACTTTACAGTGTTCATTTTCCAAAGTATAAATGTTTAAATAATGAGTCCCCTTCTTTTGTGAAAATACTTTACTTTTAATACGGTGAGAATATTCAGATGGAAAAGAAATAACTATGAAGAATATTCAAACTTTAATTTAGACTTTTCTGCAAGCCTAATATTTCCATTTCCTTGGTACAAAGTCCACTTTCGTATGATTCTGGAAAGGAGCCGAGCGATGAAAATCGATTTCATCCAATAAAGCTTTTAGTGAGCTTGAAAGAAGATAGCGATTATCACAAGTAGAGTGTTCATCCAACTTGAGGGGATCCCGAGTATGTCATGAAAGGAGCTTAATCTTTTGAATGGAGCCTTCCCAAAAGAATGCCTCCTGGAACAGAGAACTTCAATTAAATACGGAGAGCTAAATCTGTCCACTTTCGTTTCTTCTGTCGCTTTTACTATTGGAAGAAAACAGAAAAGAGTTTATCGCTAAATATAGCGTCTCTTGGTGGGTGCCCAATAATGGGTATTGTAAAATCTCCCTAATAATTGAAAATGAAGTGGTGATAAGGATTCAGGAACTAACGAGGAGGTCAATAATTTCAAAATAACGACCGCTAAATAACTAAAAGAGAAATACAATTAAAATATAAGTCTTAAAGGTTAAACGTGCGTCATTTTTGGTGATATTAACCACATTTGGAACCATTTTGGTTAAACATCTACCAGAATATCTCAATGGAAGAGAGTAGCTGAAAATACAGTCGCCGAGAAAAATTATAGGCCGGTAGGTTTTTTTACGATCACTATAAGGAGATGGAAATCTAAATGGAATGAGGAAAAAGAGAGGGAATATTTGGTGTTGGGGTGGATGAAGTGAGAAGCGTGGTCATACAGGCTGTGGAAGGCATTCGTCTTGTTTAATGTGACAGGCCAAATTTATTTTCCTGCAATGTAATAAAAACAAATGGGATGTTCGACAAAAATATCCCTCATAGGATATGTCTGTACGGCGTCGTAGGTACTTACATAAGGAATGAGAGGCTTCTCTGAGAGAATTTCCTTAGATTGAAGGGGCAGATTAATGCATTGCTCTGTTTTCGGCGAGCGCTTCAAAGTAAAAGTATTAAACGGTTCATATTAGCGATTCCTTACGTAAATAGATCAATAAAATTTAGGTTGAAATTTAAGCGAGGACTGAAATAAAACCCCAAGCGATATATTTGATACTAAAATGGCATATCTAATGCTAAAAAAATACTATTGTGAAGGTATACGACACGTAATTATGGCAAATGAGTCTGAATAGAAGAACTGAAAGAATTAAGGCAATCGAAATAAAAGTCGAAATATTTATTATAAAGCAGGCAAATAATTTTGTTTTAGATACATGTGCCCGGAACTGACACCGCATCTTATAACTATTCTCTATCTTAGATTTTTACAAAGTTATACCAAAATTGTGCCATGAAATATAGTCCCGATGAAATAAAAGAGTAAAATATTTAGATTCAATCTTTTACTTATCAAATATAAAACTGAAACTAACTTAGTGTCAGTTTTATATTATAATGATGGAAACCACGAACAAGAACAAGATTTTCTCGACCAGAGAGTTTGATGTCAGCGATATTTATTGATGTGTTCCACTTAATGCAAGAACGACTGGAATCGATAGACCAAAACTTAGCCAACTCATCAAATTCGCTTTCCCAAGAACGATTCCTGTGATATTGACAAGTGAATGAAAATAAATATTGGAAAACTTGGTAGTCTACATCACCCGTCTGTCCCGAACCTTTTTGGAATAGAATTAGTCTATATTTAGTCTTGATATTTACCTAACATTACTTACCTGAAAGTTTTTATCGTAAGTGCAGATAGCTTTGCTTGACGATGCCGATATCGGACTCGCATAATGATGCGTGATAGTCCCAAAGCTAAGGGAATCAAACGCCGCCTGTGAGACTCCCTCGCTGGCTCAGGGTTGGAAAAATATCCTAAAGTTCTTAGAGGGCTATCCTCTGACTTTACTGCGGGGATGGGAATCTAGATGCGCGCGGGTCGAATGAGTTTGAACACTCACAGAGGTCGACGACGGAGAGGAAAATTCTACCAACTCTGAGCCAAACTAGTATTCACTTCCTCCTCCGCTTCTATAATGGACCCTTCCGGCCTCCGCCGTTGGAATCCCTTCCCCTTGTTCCCTATTCTGCCCCGTCTTCCCTCACCCCTTAACAACCCACTGCAACCAAGCGCAGACTAATTTCCCCTCAGTCTCTCTTTAGTCGTCAGCCCATTCACAAATGGACTTCTCCCCGTCTTCCTCTCTGCTTGGTCATTCGATTCATCCAGTATTTTTTATCCACCATAGCCGTGGTAAAAAATGCAACAAAGGAATTAAATATAAAAAAATGACTCCGATTGAAAACCACGAAAGTAGAAGTTAGGATCTATCAAGTTCAATGGTGAATTATTCAATTTCCACTCATCCAAGCCAGTAGAACCCACTTTAAAACATTAATGCAAAAATATTTAAATTTACTCGCTATTAAAATTATGTTAACACATAAAATCTCCAAGGATATACGTATAATTAACCGTCAATTTCAGCCCGAAAAACTTACTCTTCAATGCAAATCATTAAAAACCCCCAAATGACAAAAAGGCATAAAGTTACTACTGAGTGCAATACAGATTCCTGATGAAATGTAAGAGCTTATGAATTAGAAATAGTTCACCTTCATTCGTTATGACACATTTTTCCTCTATTAAAATTATTGAGAAGGTTAGACCCTAATGATCACTCATGGAATAGAATTAGTTAAAGCCTATCTTTCGCTTGTATTTAAGCCAAATTTTTCACATTTCCGAAATATCAAACTTTTCTGGAAAATTGACGTTAATGACAGTAATTTATGGCAGTCAATTGATCGAGGAACGGGTTAGGGTGTAGTTTTGTTTCTAATGCCACATGCTATAACAAACTCTTCCTTCATATCCTGCATCAATCCCCCCGTTCTCTTCCCTCCTTTCACTGAATTTATTTCTCCTTTCCCATTCTCTTACCTCCCCCCACGAGAAAAGAACGAAGGCGATAAGGCATTCTGGGAAACCAACCGATCGATGAGTGCATTTCGCCGCTCTTTCTTCCCCGCTTACTCCGCGTCCGAGAGCGACCTTCCCGCCACCCTCCCGCTCGCAGTCTTCCGCCCACTTCGACTCTTTATCACCCAATTTTTTTCGGCACCTATTCGTCCGCTCCCCACCCGCCCACCAATTCTCCCGTCCCATTTGCTCGGCAGCCCGTCACC
This sequence comes from Hetaerina americana, assembly GCF_022747635.1. Taxonomy (NCBI): domain Eukaryota; kingdom Metazoa; phylum Arthropoda; class Insecta; order Odonata; family Calopterygidae; genus Hetaerina; species Hetaerina americana. The sequence continues at coordinate 2,529,661 of NW_027286808.1, read as the reverse complement.
CACCGGTACCCTCCTTCTTGCGTCATCTTGCACCCTCCCGCAGCTCAACCCAATCCAACCCGTCCCTCTAGTTCCTCCCTTCCAAGGCCGCTCTCCTCTACCTCTTCTGCCCCCTCCACTCCACCCGGACCCCTACACTCTATCTATTCCTAATCCTCCCGACTCGTTCCTTCTCGTCCCATTCCCTAGCCCCCGAACTCCTCCTTCGTTCTCTCCTAACCCTGTCGATCTCCGTCCGGTCAAGGCGTGGGACGGCCGCGAATGGTGGAATTTGTAGTTTCCATTCACTTCCCGTCTCTCCTAAAACCCACGTTTCTTCTCAAGCTCGTACCTCCGCTTCATCTCTCCCTCGGTTCGTCAAAACAAATCTGAGACCCGTGGCCGCTGTGACGCCTGAGAACGGGAATGGGGAACGAACGCAATTGGGATCGAAATTGTACCTAAGAGGATATGAAATCCAACAACCCAGACACGGTCGCTACGTCTGAACTTACCTAGCTAACACTGGATGGAGTCAAAAACAAAGTAAAGGAGTATCCCTTTTGAAAAGTAATACCACATGCACCATTAGATAACGATCAAGAATTTTTTGCGTAGATTTGCGTCGTCAAAATCTGAAATATATCATGCAAGACTGGAAAATATTCATTCTAATAAACAAGTTAAATTTTCATTTGCTATTTAGGAAAAGTAAGTGATTTGCAAAGTTTCTCTACTGTGAATAACTAATCGTAGTACTTTTCCACGAATCAAGTGGAAAAGTGCTACAGTCATTATGTTCGACTTCCACCACATCACGCCTGAAGCTACTCAATTTTTTTCTCTTCTCATTTTACCTTAGTAGCAGGAATATTTGAACGATTTGATTTGTCTGTTGATAGGGATGAGAGGGAGGCAAATAACGTCAACAATTCCTGTTCACATTAACCTTATTATTGATGAAATCCGAGCAGTATTAGGTAATTGAAATTGGCATTTTTAAGCCACGAAGGGTCTTGGTGAAATTGTTTGGAAAACTCAACTCTTAGATACCCAATAGATGGCAACGCCCGAGGGAAGATTTGAAACCGCAAACTTCGGGCGACACAACTCATTGAAGCTATTTGAGCATACTTGGTTGAATCTAATCCATCATTAATGCTTTAAAGTAATATAAAGGACCACCTATTGAAATCAGTTCACCCCATGAAATTATAGAGGAAATCATCATTGGTCATAGCATAATCATATGTAGCAGGAACATTCTATGATGGCACTGATAGATTCGTTTCATTTGACTCGTTTTTCCTATCGTAATATCATTGGTTAATGAAATCTTGTTCCGCTGAAGCAGTTTTTAAGAGATTAATAAAAACTTCTACTGCATTATTTACAGGTATTCACCGTAAATGTATGTATGATGATAATTACTTATGATTTATGTAATTTTTCTACCATACACAAAAACTGTAAACTGTCTGATGCACAGTATTTACACTACTGGAAGTATAAAGACGTGCATCGGAATAGAATTTAGGAAACAAGAATGTAATTTACTTTAAGAACAAACTAAGTCATTACTGGTGCCTAGTGAAAACCCTCTTTTAGTTCGGTCTTCCTCCAAACTCAGTAGCTTTCAAATGCTCACGAGAGAACCAAGGTCATGCGCACGTGACAATTAAACTTCGCTGATTATAATCAAAGGCATATAATTCCATTCAAAAACCATTTGAAAACTTCCTGGGTAACTGCTGAACCACCTACGATTCAAAAGCGATTATCACCAGTAATTCCATCGATGTCGAAACAAAATTTCATTAATTAAGCTAGGATTGATTTTTAATCTTTTGGCTATAATTTAGCTCATTCTGGGCTCAAGTAAATGAGTTTTTAGAAATAAATGGTGATATTTTGAGCATAAAACAATTTATCAGTATGGGCATAAAAACTTGGAAAATGATGCACAATGGCCATATACTCAGCTTCTTTGTCATGAATCATTCGGAAACTAATTCTGCTCGACGTGACTTCTCCTATTTTCGATTATTTCTGAACCAAGAGTGGCATTTAAACGAAAAAATCCTATTTCCGCGTTTTTTTGCCTGTTTGTATGACATAGTTTGATTATTTAAGGAGTAAATTTACATGGGACAATAAACCGTATATTTCCCATAGTTGTAAATTGCATATGGGCCACATTGATATCTGTGCCAGCTTTTTCCTAAGAATTACACTCGGTTGGGTCCTGAATGAAATATCGAAATTTATTCGTTCCGAGACGTTTTAAGGGCACATTTTTGGGGTTTTTCTTCCTAAATATGTAGTCCAGAAGAACAGAAACACGAAAAAAAATTGTATTTGGTCAAAAAAATATTCACCTCGAATGCCTGAGGGGAAATCGAAAATTATGACGTCCCCTAAATATTTCTCCGTCGGAGATTCTGATAGTTAAATTATAAGTAGGCGAAGAGAAGAATGTTTAAGTAAAGTTTGTTTCATGTATACATTGAAGAATTCCAAATGGTTTGCCTCATGCTTACTATTCTGTCACCAAGTTTTCATGAGACAAGATCTCTGAGGTTTAATGTGCTACACAAACGGACCAGCTAGCCGTAAGTATGTCATCGTGATAACGGCATCCTCCACGCAACGGAATCTTCCCCAGAGAGGAAGGGATTCTTTTTTAAATGCATGATGGTACAATTTAGTTTGCATCAAACTAATCTAAAATTTTTGACAAAATTGCCTGATTCATATTAAATGGCCGGAGATGCTCACTACAAATAGGTCCGGCAAAGATTAAGTGAAGCGAAGGGGTGTGGCGAGAGCTTTGTAAAGGAAGGTAAGATAACCCAAATAACTGGTAATATAAGAAGTCATCACCACGCAAAGGAAACAATAACGACGTTGAAAAGAAAGAATCAGCGAAGGCAAATAACAGGGATGAGTCGTTCTCTTATGGAAGGGAGGGAAACCTTCCAAAGCGAAACATGATGGAAGGAGGTGTTCGGATGATATAAAGTTGCATAAGAAAGTCTAATTATGCAAATCAAATAAAGCAAAAGCCATTATAATTTGTCAATTATACCCTAAAGCATGAAGACGAACAGGGAATCAAGTGCACAGCTGAGAATGCTGACTCAAGTAGGAAAAATAGGGTGGGAAGGAAATGGGTGAGTGTGGCTTTGCGATCCGATTGAAAGGTCAAAAACTTCATGAGCAGGACATAAACATATATTTTTGAAGACCTTTCCCGATTCGGGAATTCATTTTTTAAAATGGGGAAATTGGGAATTTGAGAATCGGATTTCGAGATAGAATTTCGAGAAAATCTAGAAAAGCCACATTTTACAGTCAAGAGCTACAGTAAACCAGTTCTGCTGAGAGTTGATGCCTGTAACTTTAAAGGATACCGAGTTAATTATGCATGTCACCATTATCATTATTACTTCTTGGCTCATTTAGGTACATCTTCGAGTTGAGCAATTAATGCTTCAAAATACCCTCTAAAGACACTAGGAAATTGGTCCTACTAACTTGGAGTAACATGAAGGACGGCCTACCCTCTGCAGCTAGAAACGGCGACTCTACTTGGCAGCCGCGTGCGCCGCCCTGAATCTGAAACACACGGCCCCCGGGACAAGGGGTCCCGCTGCCGCTGCGAGGAGAAGATGGCGCGGGGCAAAGAGGGGAGAGGGACGGAGAGGGCGTGACCTCAGATCGGGGAGAAGGGGAGATGAGGGGGAGTGGCTGTGGGAGGCGTCGCGGGGAGCGGGCGGACGGCTGGGCGAGAGGAGGAACGAGAGAGCTCCCTCTCTCCACACCTTTCTCTCTCTCCCCTCCTCTCTCTCCCTACCTCTCTCCTTCCCTCTCCTTTCTGCGCGTCCTCTACCTGAGGACGTTTTCAACCGATTGGATGAGAGAACGATGATTGCGATCGCATTCTACTCTGTCGCCCCGTCTCCCCCGCAATCCTCATCCCACTCCATCCTCCCACCTCCTAGTATCGTATCTCACTATGGGTGAAATCATCCCGAACCGTATTGAAATTTGCTCTCTTCTATTTTATCTCCATTTTTGGGGTTATACTCCTTTTCTTTTCCAGCCGTGAGAATTTTATATAGAAATGCGCATTGATTACTGTCATTTTCCAGATTGGTACTGGTTACTCTGGTACATTTAGCAGCTGCGCACTATCCCCTCACCTCCACTTCCTCTGTACGTAAGTAATTCATTCTGTAGGAGTTTTAATGTTGAATTAGCATTGCGCGTTCCAAGGCATGCCGATGTATACTGATTCTTAGGAGTTAGGTCCTGAATTCACCTATTCAATGAGACTTATAATATTTATTCCATTTTCGCGCTGATTCCATCTTATGCTGTGCCTCTTGTTTTCGCGCTGGAATGAATACCAGACGAGATCTGGGTATCTGGGCTTTTCCCAAACAATTAAAACTATTTTTCAGTGAAATTATCATTTTTGAGCAACCTTCCGGAGATAATACCTTCTGGTTCTAACACTAAGCATTCATTTTTTTTATTTTGGCGCTGATCTACTAGTTAAAAAATGAGTTCATAAAAATGGTCCAGCGTCCAAATATTTTCGATTGAACGGAAAAATCACCGTTACACACATTCATGCATTGTTTCACACGAGCGGCACAAAAATGGGCTGACACAATATAACACAAATAGAATAGAATAGCAACATTTAAAAGGAAACTCACACGGTAAATTGTTCGAGCTTTCGTCCGGAGGTCCAGAGGTCTTCTTCAAGTAAGACTCACTTGAAGAAGGCCTCTGAGAGGGCCGAAAGCTCGAACAATTTACCGTGTGAGTGTCCTTTTAAATGTTGCTATTCTATTCTATTTGTGTTATATTGTGTCAGCCCATTATTATATATATATATATATATATATATATATATATATATATATATATGTAGGGAAATACAAATATAGAAGATAAAAATATCCTTGATAAAAAGTGCACTTGGACGAAATAAGTAGTAGCAGTATTTAGGGAATGTCAGCTGAGGTCATTTGCGCCATTATGGATGGACAGGAAATGATGGAGGGTGGAGAGAAACCCGGCATTGGAATTAGCCTACTCTTTACGAAACGCGCCAAGGGGTCAGCAGCTTAACGTCCCACCCGACGGGCGGCGTACTTACTAAAAGTGCTCTTCACAAAGCACCTTAAGCATGGATCGAGATACCACAGCAAAATATCCACACCGCCGAGATTTGAACCTGGCCCCTCTGGGTGGGAAGCCAGTACGATAGCCACCGCACTATCACGATCCCGTTGGATGAAATAAAGGAAACTAAGATTTTACTGAGTAAATTATCTTAACCGTACGCTAATTTTATTTTACTGAGTTGGGTATGTTTCGTAATACGTTAATAATCACAGTTAACACAACTGAAGAAAATTACTGATGGTGTTGTGGCTAACGTATTGGCTACCCACCGACAAGGTTCGGGTTCGAACCCACTAACCAACTTGTAGAAATATCCATCAGACCCAACGCTTAATCGAGCGTGATTGTTACCCACCCCAATCGAAGCGTGGGCGTTCCACCGAAAATCTCTACATGCCTATCTCTTTAACTTGGGTGCCTGTCTGAGAGATGAAATTTGATAGTACCCAATCTTTCCATTCGAAACTCTAAGCTCGGCGTTGCAGAAGGTAGGGCCAGGAGGGATTCCGGAGTCCCAGGTGTTGTATATCTGCTGATTCTAATATTATTCATGGCCATTTCAGCGTCTCAATACTGTCTCTCTAGAATATTCATACCTTTACATTTGCCTATTACGGCTATCCGTCTCTTCGCTCCCGTCCCTCCCTTGCCCTCCCACCCGAATATTTTATTCCCTTTTGCTGCATCTCCTGCTCCCGATCTCAAATGCCATCGTCCTCCAACTCTTCCGGGTCCCACGCTCTCAAAGCCTTCTTTGAAAACCTTCCCTCCCAGCGCTGTGCTCACTCTACCCTCCTCATCCATCCAAGTTTTTTATAATTCTTGGAATGAAATGAAACTGATCTTATTTGATACGACGCTGGAAGATGTTCCCATGCTCTGATTCCCGTGCAAAGACTCGTTCTACTCTCCCATTCTATGCTCTTATCCGTTTCATTCTATAATCAAGGCACTGTGCTTAACGTACGTACTCCTAAGGGTTTGAAATTTTCTATTCCCTTGATCTCACTGGCAAGGCGGCTTATTCCATGACCAGTCGTTTTTTCGGCACCAATAATCTCATGTCAAAGGCCGAGGTATGGCTGAATATCTGAAGGATTGTGTGGGAAGGCGTTATTTTATTCATGGAATTTTTTTGTTTATGTACTCTAGAGCAGGGTTTTTCAACATGTGCAGATCCACACCCGAGGAGCAAGTGAAGCTGAATTAAGGGGCGCATCATAAATTTTGTTAATAATGGTTTTTGCTGTTCAAATTATGTATCACTAAAAAGAAGGATTATGCTCATTAAAATATGATGTGACCGGTTGCTTTAGAGAATTTGAGCGTTAATTCAGGGTAATTAAAATTAATCAATAAGCAAAGTATGTATGTATATATACATATAAATAAATATATATCTTTATATACATATATTTGTACGCATATGTAGGTATATATATACACATATACCTACAAATGCATAAACATTTATTTAATTATATATGTATTATTATGTATGTATGTATATATATATATATATATATATATATATATATATATATATATATATATACATACATATATATATATAATTTTACTTATTTATTTATAGACTAAAATTCACGAACTATAATCTACAGTTTAAATTACAGTAATAGAACTCGTTTCAGTAAGGAATTACATTCCCTCCTTTTAGATTCCTTATTTATTACGCTGGCAGCACTGTTCAAAACGCGCTAATATTCTCTCATATTAGTGTCATCCCTGCCACCGCATCGCGTGAATTTCAATACCTCACCCTTATCCATGAGTCTTTTATCCAAAACATCTTTCTTCATTCAGGATTCCCTCCATTCCTTCTCCCACCACCATATCCACCTCTCGCGAATTACCATACCCGGGTGGTGGTGGGAAGCACGGCGCTGAGCCCTCCCACCCTCTCCAACCGCCAACCCTCCTATTTCTCTCCTCCAATCCCCCAACCCTCTTTCACCCCCCCCCTAAACACCCTAGTGGCGGGTTTGAGCATGAAAAAATACGACGGAGTGGGGTCTCCTTGAGTATTCATATCACAGCTGTGAATCATGTCCCTTACCCCTCGCCGCAAAAAAATGAGGAGAAAGAGGTAGAGGGGAAGGAAAAATAAAACAAACGACACACCGCGGAAATATATGTCCTGGTAAGTATGTGAACGCAGTGGGAATATTTCCCCACCATGAGCGGTTCTTTGGGCGGAGGTTGGAGGAGTGTTGAACGTTAGAGACGCATGTGAGAATGGATTGACGTAGGCGAGACTTGGATAATACGCATGCGAGAGCACACGAATGCATAGAGACGTTCTCGTGGGGGTCTGGAGAGTCGACTTCGTTCCAAGTCGAACGGAGCGAGACACGGAGCCACTCAAATCTCCCCGCCGCCCTCGAGGGCCACTCGCTGTTATAGGGGGAGGGTAATTCCTACCCTCCCTCTCCGCCGGTGCTCTCGTGTCCGGCTCTCCCGGCACCCGCGTTGTTGCTTCACTCCGAGAACGCCATCCTCGACTTTTAATTAAGATGGAATCCCGAGAGAAATTTTCGACCTGGAGCTCGCTTGCGTGCTCCGCCGCGTGCACCTTCGTTAAATTGACTACCTACTCAGGTGAGTCTAGATCCTCGGCCGGGACCTGGTAAGTATTTCATTGTTCAGGGTGTGAAGCAAATATGTGCATTCATTTCTTATCCAATTACGTTGCCCGCCAGCGAGGATGTGCAATCCCTCCTTCCTCGCCCTCTTGATGGCGCGCGCAGCGCAGTCCTTGAAGCCAAACAGTCACCGAGTCTCCAGAGCGAAGCGTTCAGAAGTGAACGGAATTGGACGAATTAGCGGGATTAAAACAGATTCTGTGGCGCGCACGCATGCGATGACATCGGCCCGAGTTGCTCTTCGTTATTATTTCACGCGTCTCCTCAGTCTCAGCAATTCACTCAGCCTGGCCAGTTTCCAAGGTCGAGGTCACGTTCAAGCAGGATGAAAAGGCAGAATAATTGAATTAAAAAATTCTACCATCAAAGGCAGAAAATAATGAGCACTTTTGTACCAAATGGAGTGAGAGCCTTTACTTTTAACCAAGTCACATTATGGAGTTTTTATATTCCTGCCGTAAGTTTTTTTTAATTAAATGGCAATTGAGAGTTCTTGATAATATTAATGCCCATGATTAAAACAACACTAATTACAATTAATGTTTTTATCATTCGTCCACTGGGAAAATATTTAATTTTCACGACAATCATGCACGTAAACTTTCAAAACATTATAAATATAACAAACAAATTCTTCGCAAATCGGGGTGTGGTCGTGAAAAAATAAAAATCTACGCGATTCTTATAAATTCCTCGAATCTATATAAAGTTATCATTACTTTTGTTGGAAGCCTATCTATCATGAGCACCATCAATAATTCACTTGATTCCGAACGACTGCTCGATATTTCTTTTAGTGCTTGACGCAGTCTGGGTGCTCCTAACACCGAATACCAAGAAATAATTAAATTTCAGGATGCTTCGCTACATTGTAGCTACGTGATATTTGTATTCACATTGCTATGACTTCCCATCTTCTAAACTAATTATTTATAATAATTTAACTGCCTGAAGAGGCTAGTATGACCGAAAAGAGATAAAATATCTCCCTAAATGTCAGCCATTAATCTTCGCCCTAACAATCTCCCAAAATGGTCAAAGTGACTGAAACAAATACATATAATTCAGCTGTAATTTCCAACCAGTGTTTAGTTGAATATCTGCGTCCCGAAAATCTGCTAGCCATTAGGAGCATAATTTTGGGAAATTCCATCAACTGTATTAGTTCTCAACTCCACTCTCTCCTCATTTCATCTTTAATTTATTCATTAATCAAGGAAATATTTCAATTACAAAATATTAAATAATGAGTGCCGACAAAGATATTGTTCACTGACTATTATCATTTTCATACTAGAGAATCAGAAGCATGAAAAAACCTGGGATCGAAGTCTACCTCAATTTTTAATGAGTATGGAATTGAAGGAATTCACTGAAGCGAATGTAACATCAATGCTATCAAATGAAATTGCGCAGCAAAACTTGTACTGTGACAACAACTGGTAAATTCAATGGGGTTCTGAGTATAACGCCTGTAAATAGGCTTTACAAACGTCGCAATTGCCGGAACCGTGTTCAATGGAAAGATGGATAAAGGCGTTTTGTAGCCTCCGAGAGATAGCTTTGAGTCTTCAGCAGTTCATAATAAAAAGAGTGCCACGCTAGAATTCCCCCCCCCCCCCGGATACCAGTTGATGGGCGGGGACGAAAGGAGACGTCACGGACACGGAATGCGTATCGCCGCATCGCCAAGGTCGTCGGTACCAAGCCCTTAGGGGTAAAAGGCTCCCCAAAACACACGCACACTCATACTCAGGGCTACCCCAATCGCGGCACGAAGAGGTGTGAGTGTAAACAGATGGTAAAATACAGATAGATGAATACGAGTGCTTGTAAGGGGGGGTGAGGTTTTAGGAAGGGAAGGGAGTGCGACGCGGTCGAGAGAGGGCACTCTGGATTCAAAGAGATTGCGGATGATGACGAACAAACCTCCTCTCCTCTACAATGACTCCTTAGTAACTAACTACTGCTCCTCCTCTCCCTTTTGACCTCGAGAGCGAAGGGTGGAGTCCCTTGAAGCGCGGGGGCCACTTCTGCTCCCTCGGGGGTATCTGCATGATGCCCCTTTCCCATTACTCCCGCTCGTGTTCATTCCCCGTGGGCGAAGGGTCTAGTCGGGATGGCGTGGGAGGGATGAAAGAAGAGTGGATGAGGGCGAGGGGGAGAAGTAAGGAAAGGGCACGAGTGACAGGGGGGGAGTGGCGGCGTTACAGAAGAGCGCAGCGGAGGGAGGAGGGTTGACTCCGGAACTCTGGGCCGGTCGTCCACCTAAAAAGTCGTCGGAGACACCGCGGCGACCGAAACTCGCCCTTTGCAAAAACGACCGACGGGACTATCAACCGGCTTTAGCCAGTAAATTATTTTTTAAATCTCTCAGGACGAGATGAAAGGCAAAAATCAAAGGAGTTCTCATTTTTTCCTCGTGAATCGCATTGATGGTGAAGTACGTGCAAAACCTACTTATCGACCGAATTAGCTTTCTCCATTGAAAAAACCGGCGTTTCTTGAAATATCGTCAGCAAAATAAGTAAAATGACGTCCAGCGTCATTTTTTCTTAGTTTATACGGATGCTTCCTGAGAAGAAAATTGCTGAAAACGATGTAGTGATAAAATGAATAGTTTCGGAGAATTTTTGGATATCGCGCAACCAATGCCGGTGTACTTTAAAAGCGTTTATGCTGAAAAATGTCGTTGAAAAAAAATGTCAGCATTTTATAAAAATCCTAAATGAAGAAACCATCTATTATCAGAAATGTTTTCCATATGGGATAATATGTCAAACTGGAGATTTTCTCTAAAATGAATCCATTGCACCTTATATATAAGTACTATTTTTGCTACTCAGTCTTAATTAATGCGGTATACATTCATTATACTCGTATTATTACTTTCAAATCTCGCATTTGCATGTGTGATTGTTTTGCATGAAAATATTCTCAATTAAGATTTAACTCAAGATATAAGTGTTAAACATTGGCCATGTGAAGCACTACAACTTTTTTTGAAGTTTGTTTTAGCGCTTAAGACTTTTTTCAAAAAGTAAAGGAAAAATATTCTGCATAAAATCCATTTTCGAATATATTTGAAAGATAACTTCTAAGAACAATCAGCGCTCTTGTAAATGAAAAGAAAATATTTATTTCGTCAGTTAACAAGAAAATGAGTACTCAATTATTTACAAGCCAAATAAGTAAGAAGACGTTCAATTTATGGATCATATCTTAAGGTATCTTTGTCATTGCCTACTGCGATTGTATCGACCTAGGATACATCAACTATGTGACGGGATGACAGCACAGGCATTCCTTATTCTTTACAAACGAAGGGGTGAATTCAGGGTCAACTTTCATCATAAAGGGAGCATAGAGTTGAGTAGGGGAGCATAGAGAGAGGATTAAATGCAGTACAGATTTTAACAATTTTGTTAAAGTCAAAGTTATTTGGTTTATGGGTTCTTGGTAATTTGAAATAATACATTACAATAGAATAAAAGCAATATTATATAGTGGAAGGAGGCCTCAAAGAGGAGGGAAAGTAGGGAGAATGAGTTTGGGTGGGGCTTCTACCACCCTGCATCCGCTACTGCCAGAACGTCGTGTAGGAATGAAACCCACGTGAGGGAGTGCACGATTGGAATTACACAACAGAAAGCAAGAGTATAAATGGGATAACCATCATTAGTAATGGTACTACAGAGGAACTGATAACAGATCATAAGGAAAACAGATTCGTTTATTGGGAATCACTTGAGCTATTTTTTGGAAAATGAATGTGGTGTTTTCATGAAATGAACTTGATATCAACTTCAATTAATAGTCTTTACACATTATTGTCTATCGCAAAAGATGTATCAATCATATATGGAAAGAACATTGTATCGGCATTATCATATTTATATATAAAAAGTGATGTGCTGCTGACGTCTTTCATCGAAATCAGTGGGGAAAGGAGAACACAAGCGTGGGAGCCTTGAGTTCACGACATACGCGAGGGGCGGGAGGAAGGCCGTAAAAAGACAGTGGGGCGATAGTGAGAGGGACGGCGAGGGAAGATTCGACGCTAATTGGGGGATTGGAGGGAAAAAAGGTGAAGCGCGTTGGGACGAAATGAGCGATAGCCAAATTCTTCTGCGGCAAACGGTGAACACATGAGTAAAAAATATTCGCGCGAGAACCCCATTAAACGCCATCATCCGTTGCACTTCGCGTCCTCGTTTGAGGATTAAACGAATTAAAATCAATCCCATCGCACTCGTTAAACCAAGTGCCGTTCAAGACTAATGGGAAGTGGAGCGTACAGGAATGGACGGCATCCATAACGAGATGAAGCTGACCAAGGGAAAAGGATTATATACCGAGTTCGCCAGAGATTAAACAGCTTTGTGAAAGAGTTGATTTACAATATAAAAAAAGAAAGCTTCTCTACGAGAAAGGTGGGATCAATCGTGTTTGGGGTTACTGCAAGAGAGAAATTAAAAAAACCTCAGAAATTAAAAGATTAACGTGAATAAAAAAAGAAGGAAAGGTGAATGGAAGTTAAAGTGAGTTCCATAAAGTTTAGTCGAGATAAAATGGGTGGATGAAGAGAGAGAATGGAGATTAAGAGTACCTGCTATTGTGAAGGGAGAGGATGATCAAGATATTTGGAAAGTAAATAAGAGAAAGGGGATAGCATGGGGTAAACAGGAAAGGAAATTAAAAAAAGATCAAATTACTAAGATCGGAATGATGAGGAAAGGACTAAGTGTCGAGAAGGGAGGGTAAATTAGTTGAGGGAATCGAAAGGGTCCCCTCGAGGGAGAAATGAGGGCTGGAGAAGTAAAAAATAATAAACTGAGAATATTAAGGGGAGGAAAGAGGTTTTTCGAGCAAAGAAGTCTTCTATTTTGGGACTGGCTGTCAAAACCCGTTTCGTTTTCCCTCCCACGCCCGGGCGATCCCTTAGTGGCATAATTAGCGGTCGTCACTATATGGGGGACTAAACGACTTCACAAGAACCCTGAGCAAACGAACTCCCATTGGAAGCAAGGGGCAATTGTGATGATTTTTAAGTGATCGCTCGCTGAGCAAGTGACACACCGGTAAAAGATTTTGTTACGTTGCAGTGGAGTGAAAATTAACTCCTCTTCATAGTCACAAGAAATACTTCGCACTTCATTACACATAAAGGGAAAACACGAAGTACACGAAACACTTAAATATACTGCCAAGTCCAATGGCAGCAAAATATTATTATTAAAATAAAATTTACAAAGAAATATAAATGGCAAAATTATTACAATTAAATATTAACCATGATAAATCAGATAAATATTTACTCCTTCCATATCTACTGAGTGCATAAAAATATTAAGAGTTACCAAACCGTTAGGTCCGCAGTGCTCAATTGTATTATTAAAAAAAACTTTTGACTGGATTTTTTCTGAAATATATGCATTCCAATAGTTTATCAATAGATTCTCTTAAGAAGGAAACGGCCTATGATTTCTTCATATTCCATTTTTTCCTCAAAATTGTGGATTGTTGTATTATAAATAGATTATTCAATCCAAAACAAACTGAATATGGGTCGTACTGAGGGCCACAATCTTTAACTATTATCCATCCAGCAACAATATTTTATTTTTTACTCGAGTTATGGACCTATGTCGCAGATACTATTTCACGAAATAAAATCAAAATTTAAGCTTTAAGTACTTCTTCATGCTATTCAAAGTGGGGGACACAAATCACTTCTTGGTTAATGATATCACCGTTGAAACCCCTCGAAAATACAGAATGCATGTATAAAAATCACACTTATCTTATTTCTTATGGAAGAAATTTTAGCAGATCTCACTGGTGGAGAGCTAAGGCTGACTTATGCAGAAAAGGGAAAATTTGGCCTTAAATTCTGAGTTATTAATCGTAATGTTCTTCATTCAACGCCATCTTGAGGGGATATATTTACGTTTATGTATGCGATAATTATTTCTCAAGCATAGAACTGCTACTCAGAATAATACGATATATTAGAGAAAAATGTATTTCGATAAACAATTTATTCCTTCACAAACTTATGCTCCAAATTCAGAATGAATTACTACGATCCAAAAAGACAAATGTACATGCATTAGTTCTTATATGAAGAACAGCTGAAAATTACAGAATAATAAATGAATGGTATTCTTAAAGTTACACACTTAAAGGAAGGGAGTGAAAGACAGACTTTCCTACGCGCTACCCTTAGCTAAAAGACGAACATTTTTTAAGGAGTCTGTTGTAACCAGTCAACCATCCTTGGAAAAATAAATCGGGAAAATATAAGTCCTTGAATGTCGGGGCCTAGCTGGAAGAAAGTTCGATACGTCAAAGTTCAGAAAACATCTTGCATTATTTCCGTTCTTCTTTCCTTGTCCTCGAAACCATCAATGGGATGCACCGCCCTCGCCGTTCATTGATACGTCCATTAAACTTTCGCCATCCCACCCGTCCTCATAAACCTTAAACCTCCCCGAGGGCTCTGATGGAGTCCATGAGCTTGACACCAATTTTCGAACGACCGAGGAACATTCGAAAACACTTGGAACTTCAAACGTCATTATAGACGAGTGAGAACTAAATGACTCCGAAAACAAACTGCGACCATGGTCGTTTACCGAAAAAAAACGAAGCGAGGTTGGAGTGAGGACTGAGATCGTTTCCCTTTGCCACTGCATCGTGTATATTTTATTCTATACAATTTTTTTAAAAAAGTTCTCAACAAAATTACTTCCGGTGAACACTTTGCCTGAAAAAAAACTTTTTATTTAACAGTGAGTTCTGTTAACAACTCGAGGATGTTTTCACACTCTGTCAGAGGGAAAGGTAGTGGTAGTTATGTTTTCTTTGAGCTCAAAACATAACAGAGATGTTTTCATACCTCGTGCTACCCACTGCACCACATATCATAAAAAAAGTAAGCAAAATAATTTAGTAAAGAAATACAAAACAGATCCATTTTAATTTTGAAATGCATATGAACTATGAGAACCGAGGGAAATGTCAGCCATTATTCTATCGCGAGTGCGGAGGATTCCAACTAAGCAATTTTGTAAACAGACCTGGACGTAGACACGGAATGATGCGAGGTTTTACGACGGCACGGAGTGATCTGGTAACTTACGATGCATTACTTCCAGCATCCTTGCGATTACGACTCTGCCGCTCACTGCGAGAAACTTCCCCACCGTCAGCCGTGTCGAATAACCCGTGTCGAATAACCCGGGTCGAATGACCTACGCAGGCAAGACTTATAAGAAAATGAGTGACGACCTCATGGATCGTAGTGTTGTGAGAGCGGCCGTGAGAGGGCTGAGGTGCAGATGGCAAAGAGAAGATCGCCAAAACGTAAAGGGGTGGGAGTGTCACCGCAGTTTACGTATGTGATCAAAGGAATTCGTATATTCGATTACGAAAGATGTAAATTTCAAAGAATATATCGTAAAAAGTTGTGTTTACACCTGCGCTTTCTCTCTCTCCGATTTTCGTTAGAAGGTAGACACCGATTTTTGAATCTCTTACAATAAATATAGGAAGTATACGAACAACTGGAAGAGGTTCTATGAACAGAAAAACGGAAGGAAAACCTCATAGTAAAGGGAGATTGGAACGCTATGACCGGCGAGGGGCGAGAGGGAAGTAGCGTGCGGTACTTCGGATGGGGAAAACAAAACGCCTAGGGAGAGAGACAATTAGATATCTGCAAAGAGAAAAAAAATATGGTGGTAGTATATACCATCTTCGATCAATATCCGAGAAGAAGATATACATGGAAGATTCCTGGAGATAAAGTACGATACCAAATTGACTACATCCTTGCCAGGAAGAGATATAAGATCTAAGTTTAAGAGCTACCCCGGCACAGATATAAATAGAGATCACAACCTGGTGAAAATGGACAGCAGACTGCGATACAAAAGTATGAAGAAAGAGACAAAACAATCCAGGTGGAACACAAAGATACTAGAAGAAAAGACAGTTAGAGAATAGTTTACCACGGCCATCGAAAGGTAAATAGAAGGAAATAATGAAACTATCAGCACTGAAAGTCGATGTAAAGAAATGAAGAATATAATTACCAAAGCTGAAAATGAGATTCTTTTGAGCAAGGCGGAAATATCCAAGAAGCTATGGATAACAGCTCAAATAAGAGGTCTCATAGACTAAAGAAGAAAGTACAAGAGTGCAAAAAATGACAGTGAAGATAACCTCCATAAACAGATGCTGAACCAGGTCATACGAGAGTGCAAGAAGGTAAAGAAAGAATGAATAGAAAGCTGCTGCGAGTAAATTAATAACAACATGAAAAAGAGAAATAGCGAGATGGCTTTTAAACTAGTGAAGAGACTATTCGGGGAAAGTAAAACACAACTGCAGAACATCCAAACCGTTAAAGGAAAGATACTAATAGTTGATAACGACATTGGGAATACATGGGAATAATACATTGAAGTACTCTATCAAGCTCCCAAACCACTAGAAGATGTCTTAATTAAAGATAAGGGCATGAAAAATAAAGATCGCGGTCCGCAGATATTAAGAAGCGAATACGAGAGAACCGTGGCAGACCTGAGACACAACAAGGCACCAGGAGTTGACAAAATACACGGAGAAATAATCAAGGCACTAGGGGTCAAAGCGAAGGATCCCCTCTATGAAATTATCTAAGATAACTACGACAGCGGAAAGATACCAAAAGACTTCGAGAAAAATATAATGATTGCAATAACGCCGAAACTGAAAAGAGATAAATGCAAAGAACACAGAGCATTGAGCCTGGTGACTCAAGCATCAAAAATCCTTACTCGGATAATTAGCAGGAGAATAGATGGAAGGATAGCAGAACACCTCTCAGAAAGCCAATTCGGATTCAGGAAAAACCGAGGAGCAAGAGAGGCCATTCTCAGCTTCAGAGCTCTGGCCGAAAAAATGAGACACGTAAATAAGCATTATCTGTGGTATTCGTGGACTTGGAGAAGGCCTTCAAAAACATCAAATGGAGCAAGATGTTCAAGACACTGGAAGCGCTTGGATTGGACTACAACGACAGAAGAATAATCCATAACCTCTACAAGAATTAGGTTACAACAATGCAAACGAAAATTGGAAGGAAAATAGAAGCCAAAATCAACAAAGGAGTAAGACAAGGATGCAACCTTTCGCCAGCAATATTCAACGCATACCTGGAATAGGCAATAAAAAAAACAAGAATTGGGTATCAAAGTAGTCAAGGTAAATGGAGAAGAAATCAACATGCTCCGGTTTGCAGATGACATCGCAGTAGTAGCGGAAGCGCGAGAGGACCTGCAGGCAACTCTAAGTGCTATGGATCAAGTACTGGGGGAATATAATATGAACATTAATAAGAAGGCAACTAAAATCCTTGTGTGTGGAAGAGAGAATCTGAATGCAGATATCACAATCTAGAAACTAGAGCTAGTGGAACCCTTCATCCACCTGGGTAGCAGTATAACATGGGTTGAGAGAATTTCGACCGACATCAAGCGAAGAATAGCCCAAGCTAAGAACGCATTCATGAAGAAGAGACACTTGCTAAGTTCAAAGAACATTAGGCTGGAAACAAGGAAGCAAATCGTCAAGACTTTCATAATGAGCATGGCACTCTATGGTTCAGAGACTCGGAGCATTGTAAAAGTGGACGTGCGAAGAATAGAAGCCTTTGAAACATGGATGCTGAAGGAGAATGCTGAAGATAAAATGGACAGACAAAGTAAGGAACGAGAAAGAATATAGAAGAGCAGAAAGGATAGGGCCATATGGAGAACTCTACAGCAAAGAAGAAATAGATGGATCGGACGCACCTAGAGGCACAATGAATTGACTAGGAATATAATAGAAGGAAACACAAATGGTAAGATTCCACGAGGAAGACCAAGAGACATGTACATAGGACAAATTGAGAAGGATGTAAAACTGAAAAGGTGTCAAGGATTGAGGGAACTGACCTTAAATAAAGTAGAATGGAGACTGCAGCAAACCAATCCTAGCATTGAAATACTGATGATGATTATAATGCTCCTGCATAATTTATACATACTTCTCTCATCTTGTCCTTGATGAATAGCGGAGCTGAATTATTAGCAGGTGCCTGGATTGAGAGGGAGTGTGCAGAGAGAAACATTGAACGCCCACTTGTCAATGCCTACAAATTAATATCAGCGCCATATTTCCTATCAGTCTCTTTTCCCTCACTCCCTTTCCCTCTGCCAGGTACCTCACCACTCCGACTGATACAATTGGCACTCCTGTTTATTTTTTTGTATGTAAAAAATCCAATTTGAAAAACACAAAGGAATCGCAACCGTATAACAGTTTTTACAAAAATTTATTTTCTTACTTCTCGTATATGGATTAAAATTCAGGAAGTTCTCTCGGGTTTCCCACCGGGTCAGCGTGGTGTGCACCGACGTTTCGACGGCTAACTCTGCCATCGTCTTCAGGGTGAAGTGCAGAGCAATTAATTCGCCATGTATTTATACCCTGTCGTAGGGTCAGGTGTCCTCCGATTGGTCCGATGTGTTCCCAAGTGCCGAGCCGCCCCGGTGACGTCTCGTACTTTCAATTTTTCTCAGCACAGGTCTCCACGTGCTGCTGATCTGGAAGCCAGTGTCCCTGTTGAAGGTATTCTGTCCTTCCAGTCGGATTTCCACGGCTTCCTTCGCCACTCGGTCCCAGTAGCCGTTCGTGTGACAAAGTCTTTTGGTGCTCCCCCAGTCAATCCGATGACCATGCGTGATGCTGTGTTCGGCGACTGCAGACTTCTCAGGGTAATGGAGTCTGATGCATCGCTCATGCTCCGTTAGTCGCTTTTCAATTGTGCGACCAGTCTCCCCGATGTATACCTGGCCGCACTCACACGGGATCCGGTATACCCCCGGCGCCTTCAAACCCCGTTCGTCTTTTGCCGTGCCAAGGAAGTTCTTCAATTTTCCTTGTGGCTTGTGGATGGTTTCCACTTTATGTTTCCTTAGTATCCTGGAGATCTTATGGGATACCGTGGAAACAAAGGGGATGCTGACCCTGGCAACGGGTTTTTCTCTTTCCTCTCTCTGACGGTCGTTTCTGGTGAAGGCCCTTTTAAGGGCCAAATTGACCTCTCGGCTTGTGTATCCATTCTGAAGGAAAGTATTTTTCAGGTGATGAACTTCTGCCTCCAAACCTTCCTGGTCTGACACGCACTTTGCCCGGTGGATGAGCGTTGACATAACCCCTCGTTTTTGGGCAGGGTGATGGTGGCTTTTCCCGTCAAATAGAGATTGGTGTGGGTAGGCTTCCTATACACCTTGTGGCCTAAGCTCCCGTCCGCTTTCCTTTCAATTAGGATATCCAGGAAGGGCAGCCGACCGTTGCTCTCAATCTCCATGGTAAACTGGATGCTGGGATGAATGCTATTCATGTGGCCAAGGAAGTTGGTGATGGTGTCCGGTCCGTGCGGCCATATGATGAAGGTATCGTCCACATACCTGAAGAAATGCCTCGGTTTTAGTGGGGCCGTTCTAAGTGCCCTCTCCTCGAACTCCTCCATGTAGAAATTGGCAATCGCCGGAGACAATGGAGAGCCCTGGGCCCTGAGTCAACAATTCACACTTTTAGAGCTCTTTGATAAAAACAAATATGTCATGTATCAAATACGAAATTTCCTGTCTGCTGGGTTGAGGCCTCCACTGCCTTTACTGAGTAACAAATTGGGATGTGGGCTGAGGAGTTAACTGCGGTGATGAGATGTAGGGCTGTAGAAAGATTTGCAGGGAGAATGGGAAAAAAAATAGTTGGTCAACTCGACCCGGGTGAATCCCACCGGTAAGTTTTTGGTGAAACTTCGAGGGTATAGCTAAAGACGGAATCTGGACGAGAACACGGTGGGAATGCAGAATAAGCGGGGCCAGTGAAAGCCTTCTGATCCCCTACCTTCGTGCTCCCATTAAAAGCAGGATTGGGACTTGCGAGCGGGTGTGGAGGGAACGTTAATGGCGGGAGGGCTTGAAAATTCAATAAAAGATCGAGACGGAGAATGAATGTTATTTGCCCCGCCCTGGAGGGAAACTCTGATGGTAGCAATGAGAACGCGCCGGGAAATTGAAGAAGAGTACATTTCGCAGGATCCTGTTTATTTTCCACCGAAGGAATCAACACGAAAATCGAAAATTGTTTATAAAAAAAAGAAAACAGCAGATACATTCTCAAGAGGGAAAACAAGATTTCATACTAGTAACAGAGGAAAATGTATAAAAATTAAGGAAAGAGTATTTGCTCTTTCGCGAAAGGCGTTTAGGGTTGACTTTGTATTACTAATTGAGACAAAGCTTCGTCACTGTACTTATAACGTTCATTGAAAGGCATATTTTGGGCCGCAGTCCGTTATTACGACTATATTTTTGAGAGAAACAGTAGATTGACTGAATACTTGCATGAGTATGGGTGATTGCTCTGAGAAGAATGAGAATGCCAGGTACTCCTCGTTACTAAAAATAGCAACATAGATTAACCAGCCTTTTCCGCTCCCCTTCGTGAATATCATGTATTTATCAAAACGTTTTGAAATTAATATTCTGGCTTCATAAAATATTGCTTATAGTACTTATTTTCAAGATTATTTATTGTATCTAATCAATACAGTAACCTCATCTGTACTCTTATTTTAGAAAAATATGTGTTACGCAAGCTATGCTCACAATCCCAAATAGGGAAACCGGAAAAAGAAAAATAACATCAGAAAATCACGTCCTCTACTGTGAAATAGAGATATAAATATACGCCTATATAGTCCTCATGAATGCAACTCAATTGATGCCGTTCTCGAAGTTAATGTGCGTCAATGTATAAACATTTCTTTCTAAGTGAAACTGTACAAATATCCTAAGGCCAGAAGGATGACACGTGGATGCAGGAATGGAAGAGAGTTTATAGGAAGGGAAGATGTATTTACTGGGAGAAGAAAGAGCAAAAGAGATGCAGTGAGGGAAAAATGGGTCGGAAAATATAGGGCTTGACATCCACTCAGGCTGCAGTTCGTATGTGCGCGAAGACACTACCACTCGTCCGTTTGATAAACACATTTCGACTGTCTCCACCGCTACTCTGCTCTTAACCAGGGCTCCCCTAAGCCTTTTGCCCACAAAAGACAAACAGGAACACACATATACGTTAACAAACAATCGGCGACGACTACGAGCACCGAACAACGCCACTTGACCGAGCCATGGTGGATGATCCACTCCCCTAATTCTTTCCCTCACGTGCAGGCCAACCTAACTCCCTCCACAACATCCAGCCCACTATACTTCAGGACGGCATTACCGTCCGCCTTCCTCCCTCTTCCAATATTGCTGCTATTTAGGTTTTTCCATTCCCGCCTGCCGCTTAACGCTCCCTTTTTGGCCTCCTTCCGAGAAGAAGCGTCGCACCACGTACATTTGTGTGTTCCTTATTTTCCTGCCGGGTCTCATGAAAAAAATGTGCGGAAGGGTGCATGAGAGGATCTCGAAACTTCCCGTGGATAAACAAGAGTAAAGCTTCTCTATCTCTCCGCCACTCTCAGTTGTGCAACGACCGTCTTCGCATCACTAAATGCTCCGGTAATTTTTGGTCCTTCGTGCGATGTTTTCTCATCGCATCGCTGAGAGTTCGTTGACCTCGGGTTACATTTGCTTCGGACTTACTATTACTCAGTGAATGGATTCCTCGGATTCTATTGAATAGCTTCAACACAAACTATGAGTGCCATAGTTTTCTCTTCAATTTCGGGGAAAGATAAAAAAAAATCTTCTGCCTTTATATAACCTTTTGGTTAGCAAACCTGGGGTTAGCATGGTTTAGAATTTAAAATCTATCATTTGTAAACATTTTGCGTAATAATAGCCGTTTTTATGGACAATATTTATTTAATACACTCAAAATTACCACAATTCACAAAAAATGTGTCGGTCACGGCAGGCAATTCCAACAGTATTTTATTTTAAATTTTTCATGGAAACAATAATTATTCGAAAGATCGTTAAACGGGATAGGTACCAAAAACATAATATCGATCATACAGCTAAAATATTCCGGATTTTAACGACCCACTTTTAGTGGCTAGATTCGATATCGATAATTATAAAACAACCTTCGCTTTCTTGTTGACGGACATCCGGCAGGATAGGATCTCCTAACTCATACATTTCAATTCGTGGAACAACGCACATGCTTTTCTCAGTTACTCCTTTGAAGTACTTAGTAAACGGCTAACAGCTTTCGAAATTTAAATACGGGGCTTAGAGAGTGAATATTTTACACTTCTTCCCGAAAGGCATTTGTTTTGTGGATGCCGATGGACAAGTAACCCACATCGCCCCGCAGACATAACAGGAATAGCGGAACCCACTGCTTTCCTCCCTCTCCCCCGCTTCATACCCCAGGAGTCGTCTGTTGTTAGAAATGTTTTAAATTTTTTCTCACTATGTCTCTCAAAATTTTCTCACTCAAAATGTGGAAAATGTATACGAACATTTCAAAGATATACGACTAGAATTCTAAAACGAGAAAACACTTTTGGAAATGGTGGGACGCAAAACCTTCCCTGCTCCATATGATGCGTATATATGGTTGAAAATGAAATATTGGAAAGTTGATGATTGTTTCCTCAAACCGATAAGAATTATGAAGGTTGGATTCGGGTTCAATAACAATAATATGAAAAGGTAGAATTACTGTACGAATTTGTGGGATAGTCCCTACAATCATACACTATATGCCTTTCTCTAGAATGGAAAACATTCTGATTTAAATTTTAAACTTAAAGCAACTAATATTTTTTACTTTCTAAATATATTCTCGGCCAATTATGAACAACGACATTATTGCAAGAGAAGGCTGCGGACGACGCAAAAACAGATCGCCCCCGCCGAAGGGGTACGGAGTCCCCCAATAAACACTCAAATGCATGGACTGAAAGGAGGGCTCCACCGTGATCGATCAACGACCGACACGCACTCAGTACCCATACTTCGTACTGAATGCCGGTGCGACCGCTCTAAACAAACCCACGCCACCCACACTGATCCATCTCCACCCGTCCCTCGCAAACCCCCTTCGGACGGCGCCCTCCTTCTCTCTGAAACCACTCCATTGCCCCAATTTGACCTCTCCCTCCCTCCCTTCTTCCCTCTCTCTCACACACACACACACCACCCCAGCTCCCTTCCAGCGCCTAGATATTCTCTTCCTTCCCTTCCCTCTTCATTCCCCTTACCACACCCGAATCCCAATCTCATTCCCTTAACCGACTTCTCTTCTCCCTCGTGCCCATCAGAGAGCTCCACCCCGCCCCAGGTCTTCTCCTCGTCTCCTCCCACGTACGTAACACGTCCTAGACACGCGAATATCCATCCCCGAACCCTCTTGGTCCGACCAACTCCACTCCGCCGCGGTGAATCCCTTCGTTTCCCTACTACCCCCCTCCCCTACCTCCCTCCTGGGGCGCATAGACCCGATCGCGATAAATGAATTTTTTTCCATTCTTCTTTCTTCGTCTCGCTCTCCGAAATACGCAAGCTGCTTCCATTCTTGCTCCGAAAAAGGGTGGCGGCAGCGGCTTCGTGTCCTTGCGATTTTGTTTGCTTTGCTCTCTTGATTTCTCTCTCCTTCCACTACATTCAAACCCCCATCTCACTCCCTCTTCCACTGCACCCGCATACGCGCTCCGACCGCCCCCGACATCCCCTTTTCTTCCAAGAGACTCCCACCCCCGCATCCTCAAAGTGTTTTCGATCTCGGGAAAGTGATGCATCTTATTTCTCCTTCCTTTATCTCATTCACACACTCACACTTCATGCCTCCTTTTCGGACTGATACCTCTCTCTTGCTCTTCGCCTTTAAGGTAAACCCTTACTTATGCACATGAGACGGTGAGATCATAACCTAAGGTTCGTCGATGACTTAAGGCGCTAGAAAACTTCGTATTACTCGCTGTGATTAAATGGGAAAGATTGTAGCAAACTTCAGTGTGCTTCCGTAAACTGGAGAATATGCTGATCACCATAGTGTATCAGTTGATCCCATTATTTATATGGGTAAGGCTAACCAGATGGCTGCAGTTTTAATTTATACTTTGACTATGCGCTGTGTTGTCATGCAATGGATTTAAAGCTGCATTTGTTCTACTAGATGATGCCCATACACCATCCTCGCCATTGGTTAAAGTTACATTAAAACTACCCAAATTACATTTTACATCGAAAACAAATACTTACAATTCTACATAGCCCATCGCACGTGGCCATTAAAAGCGAAGGAAAATTCAATTTATATTAAGAATATCGGGAATATGGAGTACAGACAGGAAGTAATTTCTTTTGGGCAGTGGCAAAGAGACGAAACCTAAAAAAAGAATGAGCGTTTGAAGCAGATTTTTTTATGGCAAAGGTTAATGCGGTTATTAATTATTCACGCAAAGAGGAGCTATTATACGAATTTAAAATTAACTGTGTTCAAAGAGGCGTCTTCTAGAGGCTCTTTAGAATGGAGCAGACCGCTATGATGTTCGGCCCGTTTAGCCGAATACGTCAATGACTTCGAAATATAATTAAAAAAGCTTATGTGGGTAATTAGTTTCAAGTAGCTTTTAGTTATTTTAAAAATTAAATGCAGAAGCCATATTTTATGCTGTAATGTTTCCAAATTATTACTTATTTCACTTAACGTTGAGATGCGATGCCGCAATATAATTACGTTAAGTCGCTCGAAAACCACCCTCAGTCGCGTAGCACTTCATTGCTATTACGGCTCATTTTATTTAAAAACAAACAATCCCTTAATTCCTAGCAGCGCTATATCCAACCGCAAGAGGCGGCTTTTCCGGGATTTAATCGCGTTTATCCAACCCCATCCCAATACATCTTGGACTACCTTCCGTATCGCGTTCATTCACCTCTTCTACTCCGAACTCCAAAGCCCGCACTGGGATTGTAAAAAAAGGATGCTCGCCAGTCTTCCTTTCCCTCCACGAAACTTTCCCCATCTTTCCTCTCTTTTGATGTTCAGGGCGCTCCACCCGGGTTGCTCTCAGATTTTTCGGCCTTCATTCCCCCGAGGCCCCAAAACTTCCTCCGGCACAATTACTTTCCACGCCGTGGCTGCGCCGGGAGGACCGAGATGGTTTGGTTTTCCTTGGAAACAATGTTACATACTCATCACGGAGGCGGCGAAATATATAAGGAAGCTTACTCTTCTGGGATCGATGCCCGGGCGGACAAGGGTGAGGGGAGGAACTTTATCGTGAAACTGTGGCAGAGTGCGGGTGAGAGGCAGAGAAAAGGGCGTGACGGGAGAAGTCCTTACTTCTCGACATTCATCCCCATTTTCGCTTCATTCTCAATATGTATCTGAGAGAGTAAGCCAAAATGGTTATTAATACTTAAGCGGCGGCGGCCCATGCTCTGAAATGCAGGAAGCATTTTGCAATTCGCCAGAAGTACTCTCCTGAAGCTCCATCCCGGTAGACGGCGCACGCATGTTTCTCGTCGGAGGATATAAAGGACGAATATAAAACATACTTGGGCGAGTTACATTTCACCTAAAACCCGATATTTTATGTCATTTGGTTTGCTTACAAACTTACCACCATTTGGAAATCATTAAAAGGAGATTTTTTTAGATCCGCAAGATGCAATAATGAAGCATAATTAAGTCAAATCAAATCAAGCCAGTACACATGAGACATAATATTTTGGGAAATAGTGGATTCCTTGAGGTGTTTTCTTAACATAATTATAACCCGATTCTGGGTCTGATTCAAATTAATTACTTCAAGATATACCTATTACCAATGTCAACAATATTTTGAATATTTCACTTCGAACAACGCTATTTTTAACAGTTTTTACATGTCATTAATGACATGTAAAATACATAATAGGCAACAGTGAAAGCAAAAGCAAAAGTAAATTGAGATGCTAACTCAAAAGTGGGCAGCCAAATGTAAATATAGGTTTATTTGGTACGAATAAAGAAAAGAGCAATTCGGAGAATGAACACGTTTGCGCAGGGTTGATGTGACCTCCCATCCGGCAATCCACCTTTTCCATTTCAAATGCTCATGGATAAACCTACTTTCGGCCAAATAAAGGTTTATTGCTCCCCTTTTATTGGCATTCTTCCCATCGAAAAAGCCGTGGCGTCATTTCTGGCCGCGGTTTTGTAGATTCTCCGCGACTACATCGCTCTCGTCCAAGGGCGCGCGCCTCCTCTAAAATGACACGAATAATATCGCCTGCGATAGAGAACGTATAACTGGCGGACGCCTTTCGCTTCTCCCCCATTCACTCCCTTCCGTCCTTCAAAGCCCTTCCCTTTTTCCCTTCCCCTTCAATCGCCCTTCCTTATCGCTACCTCGCCGCCAGCGTTATTGCGTCTCTGGCTCTTACATCCGGCGATTTACATCCGACACTCCCTCCGACCCCACTGTCTTCCTATCACGCGCTCGATTCCCAGTCCACGGTTTTTTTCCATCCCATCCCTTTGCGAGAAATCCATTACTTCCGCTTTGCCTCTTTTGCCTCCACCGTCACACCATCGATCGCCAATCCCATCAGGTCACTTCTTCCATCCTCCCGACTCGAAAAGCTTCCACCATCCCGTCTGTCCGTCCACTGCCCACTCCCTCCTCCCCCTTCCCTCAAACCTCGCCTCCTCCCTCCGCTCACGATTTTCGATCTCACCCCATCTTCCTCCCACCATAGTCTCCTCCTCCTTTCCACCAAATATTTCCTCCCACCATAGTCTCCTCCTCCTTTCCACCAAATATTTCCTCCGCCGAAGTCTTACTTGTCCATCGTTTCCGAACATTACTTTCCCCTTTCTCCTTCATTCTTCATTAAACTAACTTCTCCTGGACTGGAGAGTCTTTTCGCCCTCTCTCTCCTCGGCTCTATCTCGCTCCCTGTTCATCCCTCTAGAAACTTTCGCTCCCTCATACGTTCCTCCGAAAACTTGTCTTCGCCTCCCACCCTCTTCGTCCTTTCCGTACGTGATCGCTTTTCATTCGTGCATTGCTCCAACTTCCCTCCCTCTTCTCTCTTACCGTCGATCTCCCCTCTACATTCCTTCCCGAGTTCTTCAATCTTTCGAGTCAATTCTCGTTACCAATAATTTCCGCCCGTGTCACTCGCGGGTGATTTTTTTCTTACATAAGGGGGTTCGTCTATAGAAATAATATCCTCTCCTTTGGGGAAGAGGGAATACTCATGCCTCAGTCCACGACCTGAGTTGAATGCAAAAAATGGTATTTTCCTCGGTTCGTAGATTCTATATGATTAAAAAAATATGCAAAGGAATAAAGCGCTGCTCTCTTTGCAAAAATGTACACTTTTACTTGACCTGTCGCTGTTCGCTACGCTAGTGATGCTTCAATTTTTGTAACCATTTTTAGGGATCCATGTTTGATTACATCGTAATACTTCTGAGCTTTGATTATGCCGATGAATTAGGTTTAATAGCATCTTAATTTTGAAATTATTTTTGTTTCGTTATTGCTAGAAAAAGAAAACAGATAATGAATGATCTCATATAATCTTTGAAATACTCACATTAAATAAAAGGTTAGATGTAGGCTTCTATAGACTTGTAGCTTGGCTATTACACTAAAAAGATTGGGGACATCGTTTTCGATAGTTTATACTTTTTCATTAAGTTGTATAAGAATTTGACTTCATCTTTGCCCTCCTACAATAAATACACAGAGCTTAACATAAATGTGGGTGTAACCGATTACTTAGAAAATCCTTTACGAATTTAGTGAATCCGAGAAAACACTTCCGGTTCAGGTTCTTTAATTGCTAAAATCAATTTGTTAGGATGCATGAGAAATTGAAAAAAAAACAATTGTAAGAACATTTTGTTGAAAATTAAAGAATAGTATCATCAATGTGAGTTCAAAGTAAATACATATAATAATAATGTTAATAAATGGCAAGCCAATGTGATGTCATACTAGCTTCATTAGGGCCAAAGAGACCATTCTGAGTGTCAAAAGCAATCGCAATGGTGAAGGAAATCCTACCAGCACTATTGTAAAGAATGAAACAGATGGACCGGACGAGTGGGCCAGAATGATAGACGACAGTTGAGTCATTAAAAAGAAGAATGAAATGGAAAAGTGAGGAGTCAATCAAAGCTTCCAAACATAACAAGAGAGCGTAGTACTGTCCACCAGAGCGGGGGTATTCGATAGAACGTCAATGTAATGACAGCAACGCCATGGGTGGTGAAAGAATTGATAAAAGCTTTGCTTCAATAGAAATTAAGCTTTTGTCTCTATCAAAGGACCCACAGGTTCATTCGACCTTTAGAAAATTTGTCCTTTCGTTCTCTTCAGTGACCATGTTAAAAGTATTCCATTTGAATCAACCATGAAAAAGATCTTATCTCAGTGTGTACTGACAAGCCTTTGGTGAACGTTAGTAGTTTTTCTGAGAGCCAGAAAGAATTAATTTGTCTCAATTTGAATAAAAACTAAATATAAGTCTAATTATAATGACTGAAAAATAAAAAAAGGTATTTGAGGACGCTCAGACACTTCATTATATCTTTCATTCTTCCTTTTCGAATTGAAAATTTATACAAAATATTAATTAAAAATCTAGAAAGCAATTCAAAGGTTTAAATCCACACATAAGATAAAGAAATCGAGATGTTTATGGGAAGACGTTTTCTTTAACTACCTTTACTATCTGGCATAGGTTCAAGGGAAAACACGGGAATTAGTTATCTATGAAACGAGTTATATACGAAACCTCCCTAGTCTTGGTGCAACTACCTAGTAGGATAGGTGTATATGTATAATGACACATGTTCTCTTAGGACAAAGTAATTGGAATGGATAACTAATGTATCCTAAAAAGTAGATTATTAAAAGAAATTGATTTTCAAAATAAAAAATTGGAGACTCCTGAACAAGATACCGAGAGCTTATATCAATTAACCCAGCATCGATTAAAACAAAAGTAGGGTACAGGATTGGTATTGAGTTGGAGTAACCAAATTTTCCAGTCAAAAGGGTGACTTGAGGTTACAAACATATTGCAGCGTATTTAATAAAAATATATAACGGGTTTGCTTCAAGATAATTCAATGATTGAAATTAGGAGATTGGGCATTCTGGGTGCTGCCTTCATATCGATATAATAATAGCAAAATATTTTAAGAAATGAATTCTTAAGTTTAAAAAAATGTTATTGCCAAGAGATATTTGTCGACCCATTGCACATACTATATTTGGCTAAATAACTGTAAAGTCATACAAACTATGATAAGGCCCTAAATTAAGATAGTAATGAAATTAATTATAGTAATTAAACGTTTCATTACATGCATTTTTTTAAATTTAAATTTTGATTATTAGACTCTGAAATATTGTAAAGCCTACCAATCGTCTGCACTCCCAATAGCGCGCTTTAAAGACTACACAGATGAATCAAGAAATGAAAGTACTTAAAAAATCCTTGGACAAATTGTAATTTAGGAGCCAGGACCATATGAAATATAAATAAAACAATTGTTAATTAGAAACCTTTTTTTAAATATAATTCAAAATTTTAAATAACATTTTTACAGGTTTTACCCCTTCAGTGTTATTTAATAAATTTAATAAATAAAACAATTTACTAATCGTTTTCGTCAGATGTGATGGGGAAAAGGAATTATTACACGCAATCCGTCATTATTTCATCCGATAATAGCTCCGTCCTCCAATTACTCGCACAAACCCATCGCAGATTTAATGCGCACATGCCCTCCAGGATCCAATAAAAACACTTTTTCTCCAACTGCTTCGTAGAACTCCTCGCCCACTCCCCCAAACCCTCGGTTCTCTCTCATCTCGGAAGAAAATATCTTCCTCTTCCTGCTCCATCCTTCTTCGAATCATGATCGCTCATGCTTATAAATGCCCACGCATAAGTCGCACCTCCGAAGCTCATCTATCATATCGCAGCTCCCAATTCTAACATCCGTCGGACCCCGGGACAGGACTGCCTCTGCGTTACATTTGGCAATTTAACACAGAGAGATTACCGGTCGTCGAGACGTGACGCCTGTATACCCACATCGCCGTTGACGACACCGATAATCGCTGAGTGAATAACGATTTCGGTAAAAAAATATGGTGCCCCGCCAATTCAGTAACTACGCAATTCTTCAACATGCACGCTGGCAAATTGTGTGCACAGCTGACGCT
This sequence comes from Hetaerina americana, assembly GCF_022747635.1. Lineage (NCBI taxonomy): Eukaryota > Metazoa > Arthropoda > Insecta > Odonata > Calopterygidae > Hetaerina > Hetaerina americana. The sequence goes on along the minus strand of NW_027286808.1, from coordinate 2,499,565 downwards.
AGAAGATCCCCCATCCGATGTGGATGTATTGGGAAAATGGTGTAACTACGAAATAATTGTTAACACGAGCGGTGGTTGACAATTGAGGTAATTTTCCACACTATGGACTGATGGATAACTAGAGGGATACAGCGAAATTTGTTCTGGGCTTCAAGGATTAAGTTCCCAAAAGACATCCAGGGTGCAGCACATTAGGTGCCCTCCATATTGCGACCATTTAGGAGTGGTCGAGGAAATTCCCATTTGTGCTTTGATCTTCCAAAGTCTCTCTCAACGCCCACCACTTTTAGTAGGAATTAACAATGCGTAACGGGAATCATTTCGACCAACTCTATCCACTAAGTGCATTCCGGACATGCAGAACTATTCACTACAAAAAGTTTCTACCACGCGCTTGAACCTATCCCTCAAAATTAACAAATTATTCCGCGTGGGCAAAAACATTTCACCCTATTATTCCCCGTTGGAAACTGCGGAAATAACCCTTAAAAAATAAATCCGACATTGAGATGAGTGGACATTCAAAGAATATATGCGGAAAAAATGCAAATCTTTCTATGATATCGCAATGCTCGACGCAGTGCGCGCGTGGAGAGATCTTTTTCAAAAAAACACAGCATTAATAAAATTTCAACCCATGAGCTGCGTTGATATCTGAACGACTGGCTATTTTTCCATAAAAAAATGTCAGCATCGTTCAACACAAGAAAACTGCGTACAGAAGTCGAAGGTCGTGCCAAGGTCGGAGAGGAAGAAAAGGAAGCCACGAAATGGCGAGGCGACTCCTCCCCTCACGGCACCTCACTCCGCCTCTTCCATCGTCCCCGTCGCTCGCAGACCTACCTCCCGTCCACTCATGTTCCCCCGCCCGAAGAGGGAGGCGTACCTCTTTCACTTGTAACCCCGCTCTTCCCCGGACCGGCCCCCGATATGATCCCAATCCTCCCTTTCATTCTTTTCACCCCGCCTGCCAAATCATGAATTTTGAAATGGCATCCTTCGTCTTGTGGGCCGAGTTTAATTAAAAACTTTCTACGGATTCCTCCACCAGAGGCTGGATTTAGTTGACTTCTTGAACTGAACATTCAGAGGAAACTTGCATCCAAAACCCAAACCCAGGTCAGCAAATAATCACGGTTGGACGCAAAGTTTTCTTTTGCATATTTTTTCACCAAAGAAGCACAAATTTTGTCCCTCGGTCCAATTTTGGTTTCGGAAAAAAATGGAAACCCATTGTGGGAAATAATCAACCATTCCCTTCCTCTTTGGACTAACCGCGAGCCTTGAATTCATCCCCCTCTAACTTATGTCTCTTTTTGTTATTTCAGTAAAGAATTCAAAAGTACATATTGCGTTGATCATTTGAATTTACACATACATGGCCACACTTAAAATTTACCAGCGACATGGCTAGGAGAACTTGAAGTAACACTGTGAAATAGGACGGATCATTAACGTAAGAAGGCAAGATTTCATTAAATTTCCTAGATTTCACCACGCGTATCTCCATCATTGAGGAAACTTCACTATGGGGTGAGAAATGTGTCTGCAAATTATTTTTGTAGAGAAAAAAGAGCGACGCCATTACTTGACAATGAAAGAGGAAGCACTCATCTCCCGCACCTTTCCTCTTACGTCGCATGATTCCATTCGCCATCAAATTCAGATTAAATTGTATTTCCAAACGAATAAAATCAAGGAAAAATTTAAATGAAAAATTAAGATTTTTTCTTCTTCTTCATTGATTAGATGCGTCCAATATTAAATTATCTGACCCAAACTGGTCATTTTTATTTCAAAAGTTCACCTTTTTTTTAATTCAGCGTGTCGGGAGGGTTTTGAAAATCTTCAAATCTCCGTCTCGATAGAAGACGTATTAAACTAATTTTAAGTAATACTCCGAATCTAATAAAAGTGAAAGAGAAAGTTTATTCACATGGTTTTTAGAAAACAATTTTTTCAAAAAAAAAAATATCGAATAAGTTTTTGTAAAAATAACATGGCGTGAGGCCACATGAAAATGCTTTGATTAAAATTTATCCCATGAAGGATGAAGAATTTATCCTACTGTTAGCTGTCCTAATGTTGCCCTAATATTAGCGCGAGTTTGAGATCCAATACAAATTGTATACTTGGCAACTAAATTTGCTTGCAACGTTATTTTATAAAAGTGAGACCATAGAAATGGAGTTTATTTAAACTAAACATTTTCAATAGCCCCTCGGACTATACTTCCACTGCAATTTTTAGATATGTGAGTTCGACGGCTATTCTTTAACTTGCGGCTCCAAGAATGGATATTATTTAATTACTGACAGAGCAACGAAAATAATCAAAGATTGATTCTAGCTATAGTAGGATTGTCGAAAGCAAACAAAAATTGCCGAACTGCTCATTACAGAACATGGAAGATTTTAATAGAGTGCTAGTATTTACTTTTGATTGCCAGTCCCTTAATGCATCAAGTTTCCCTTTTCACTGAAATTCTCGTTCCTTGACAGATGCCACCATTCTAAACCAACCACTGTCTTGAGAAATATTACGTTCTAAATTTAAATGGAGAACAATACATCATTCCGAGCTGATAAAACCATTTTCGACCCACAGAAGTCACAACTCTTCTGAACGAAATAAAAAGAAAATGAGTTTTCGTCAACATTTATATAAATCCGCCATGGCGAGTGAAAATAATTAAATTTCCTACCTATTGCTCGATCTCTACGTCTCTCTTAGGTTACGCCTCGTGAAAAACTTTCCATTTCGTTGTTCACCGACTCAGGAAAGGCGTCCCAACCCGACGATTCACTTCGATAACGTTCCCGTCGCGGTCCAACAAAGTCCAATCCGTTGTGAAACGGCAACAGAGAGACAAAAAGAGAGAGAGAGAGGGAAAGGCGCGGGAGTGGAAGAAGGATGGGAAAGACCTTATGAACAAAATAAAGAACTCCACGGGAAAAGTCAGAGCGAGGGCAGCGGGATAGAGGGAGGGGTAGAAGGAATGATAAGGAGAATTACGGGGACGGAGACGTTGGATTGAGGAGTGAGGGAAGAAAATGAAATAGGCGGCGGCGGGGAATGAGATGGTTTGAGGAGGAGGGGAGGTACGCCGTCTTGAATCTTAAGGCAATCTTGGAATCAGTCCCCTGGATCAAGGCCAAGAGCTATAAGGGTTCGCGCGCGCGGTGTAGCCCTGGGGCGGAAAGGTATCGCGCGAACTGTCGTGGGGGAGGCGGGAGAGGGCGGGAGGGAAGGGGAAGTAGGAGGAAGTGGAGGAGGGGGGAGAAAGAGGTGCGACGCAGGAATCCTGGGAAGGAAAAAAGGAGGTAAAAAGAGGAGATGACAGGGGAGGTCGCGGAGGTGACACTCGGCCCCGCTGCACCTCGGGAGGGTGATGGCAGCTCTCCCGCCGCGAGAACCGCTCACGAAGATATCCCACCGTCGCCGCTTCTTCCACAGACCTTCCGTGCCATCCCGTGCTCTTACCGACTCCCCATTATCTTATATGGGAGCCTCTGTCTGATTATTCTCCCTTTGGTGCCCATTACTCCGTGAACGTTGCTTACCGTCCTTGTCAAAATATTATACCAATTTCATATTGGTTTCCCCCCACCATGCTTCTCCTTTGAGAAGGGAGAGAAATCGAAAGGCTTTCTTTCGCTTTCCCTTAATGGTGACCAATTTCCCGTAACCTATTGTTGGAATACAAATCCTGGCAGTATTTATGATATTGACCTACCTCTTTACTGTAACGGGATGGGTGTGCAAAGGCAATTCTACCTACTTGAATAGTATATTAATATTGAGTTGATTGAGTAGATAATTTTTTATCGGAAATCATTACATTTACCTCCTTTTCAGATACCTACATGGTTATTGAATATTGTAATAAAATCACAGTTATCAACCCGAAGCTTAAGTTGATTGGTGAGGGTAGAGTTTCACTTAGTGTTAAGTCCAAAGGTTTGTGAAATCCACTAATCAGGGCAGAGGGGCCAGTTCCTTTCTCTGTGCCATCCACGGTTTCCCAGGAGTATTTTGATCCCAAAGAAATCATACACCTAGGGTGTATGCTCCTGAGGGTGCCCAGAGGCGACCCTGGGAATCAAACCCGAACCATCCGGCTATTCACCCAGAGCGTTGATGAGACGACACCGCTGGATTACCACGTCCCCCACAATTATATTAACATTGATAATATACTTACTCGTCAATGCAACAATTTCAGAGTGTAAAAATCATTCGCCTTGACTGAGGCGAATGATTGTTGCATTGAAATTGTTGCATTGAAATACAAATTAGCGGATGACTCCGTTAAAAGTTACTGTTGCGGCATCTCCCGCAGTTTCTTTGGAACACTTACTCGTATTAATAATATTACTTGCTATTTGATCACTGGGCGTTGGGAAGATTCAGAGAATAGTTTTATGCAATTTCTTGAGATTTCATCTACTGTCAAATGTTCTCTTTTTTATTTCCTATGCATTCCATTTATGAACCCTACATATTTTACTTATACCTTCAAGGGCACCACGGATGACAGTGTACTTCGGTCTAAAGTTACAAAGTCACGATACCCACCTTCATTCACGACCTCTCCTTCTCTCAAAATTTCCCCACGGTGTTAAATGAAGTACACATGTGATATGAGTGCTCAGCACAGACAAAGCGAGAACATCATTGTTTCTTTACCTTATTACCTACATATGGTCTAAGGCTCTATAGTCTGATGAAAATCTCACATTTTCCTCATTCGCCATTCAACTCAAATGCGCTCCCACCTTTGAGCGGCCAGGGGCAGCCGCTTCTTAACACTCGCCTCCGAAGACCGACCACGCTATCGCAGTCATCGCCCCGGTTTCTGAATAATTAAGTAGCGAAGGAAGAGGAGTCGTCTCCCAGAAGCAACGGGAGTGGGCGACGGGTTGCTTACGGGAGGGGAGGGAGGGATGGTTCGGAGCAAGGGAGTCAGGAGTAGGAGGGGGGCCCAGTCGAGCGACTAACTTCCCTTCTCCTCTTTTGGCGGGCGGCGTGGCCTTGCGCCGGCAGAGCGGGGATGTTTCTACACTAGGTCTCCGGTTTGTGAGGGGGGGGGCATGGGGATTTTGTTCAACGAGAGCGGGCGCAAGTCTTTAGCACATAACGGATATCCAGCTCTCGTCCGATGCGTTTCAATGGCGAAAAGGTCCGACCCTTTTCATATCCAAGGAGAAAGGCCCCGCATCATTTTTCCCTGACGAAAACTGGACACTCTTTTGCGAGGACGAAGCGAAGGGAGCCGCTTACGTGGCGTGGAAAGTGCTTATTATATAATACTATATTTTGGGTACAGTGTGTTTCAACAGCTATGCGAGAAGTTTGCTCTTTTGTTTTTTGAACAATGATCAAAGCGTTAGTCGTCCTTAGATGTTTCAAGATTTTTATCGGTTTCATTTTCTCACGATTAATGACGGTAGTTAAAGAAATAATCCAAAAGCCATTGTAAACTTACGAAACTAGGGATACATTATTTTAATCTTCATTATTCGGTAATGGTTTGAATATTTAGAGCATTGAAGAACTTTGTACCTTACTTTAATCGAGTTCTACCTTATTCTTTCATTACAAATATAACCGCGTATCTATACACATAAATATAATGATATTACATAGTAACACAAGGATAATGAGATCGATTTTTCAAACTCCTTTCGGAAAGAATAAAATCCAAGAAAAAAACTGAAACCAGAGGACCCGAACTGTCGACCTAATTTATGTCCACGTAGGTTCACTTTAACATGTACCAATTTTTTCATAAAGCTCAGAGATTTCAGATTGGTTTCCTTTACAATGCCGAAAATGTCGAAGGCAGTTTTTTTAAACTCTGAATCACACGGAAATGCTCAATATCGCAATATCCACTATTCTTAGGTTTTCTTCTTCTTTCTATGAATAGGTATTACTGGATACTACTCTACGCGATTGAGGAAAGACATGCACTGTAGATGATTAATTCGCCATGCGCGAGTTTAAACTGGAATTGCGTATTCAGATCGTTCATCACCCACATTCCACGTATGCGACGAGCAACTGCGGAATAAAGCTCGCCGGAAGCCGATGCGATGAAACTGATGCCGCATTCCCCCTCTACTTCCCCCCTCCCATCATTCCCCCCTTCCAACCCCCCACACATGCGAAATTGGACCAAATGTATTCGAATCGGGGCCCTACAGACCATTCCTTCTCCACCAAACTTAGATTTTCACCCAGATTTCCACCCTTCTGGGAGTCTGCTGCCGCAGGAACTACACACCATTAGAGAAGGCCCAATCCCGAGTGACTCCGTTTAGATGGTTCTGATCCTTTCAATGAACGATAAACTGTTTTGCGGAAGCGAACGAGACCATAGTTCCATACCGTGTCTCCTGATGAGGAATGTGGTGAGAGTAAAGTCGTCAAAGTAAGAGTGGAGAAGCTACCTTTTATATTGTGAGCGAGCCCCTCGCGTGGCAAAACATAAATTTTCAATTTGATTGCGAAGTGACCGCCATCTACAATTGATTAGTTGCTATTCCTTAGATATAGCGCGACTAATAGATGACTAGCTACGGAATTCATTTTCGATATGAAGGAGAGGCGAGCATATTGGTAGAGGGCGGATTTTTAAGAAGAAGGAAGAAAACAGTCTTCAGAAAATGGGCTCCCCAGGACGAATAGTACTCATCACATGGCAACGTCCAATCCGATGGACGAAATATTCTCCTGGTGCTCTACACACTTCTCCTAGGCAGGGAAGGGGACATTACCTAGATTCCGGGAACGCTTATATTTGACCCCGGGCCCTCGACATATGAAGCCAATACCACGCCAATTAGATCCCCTTATTTTCTGTCATCCAGGAATGAGATACAAGTACCTGATTCAAGTCTTCCTCACCATTTCCAATGGAATTCCAATCACTAGCCCTCGTGAATTTATGAGATGAACTATAGCTATACATTGGATTGCCAGAATAAACATTTAGTGTGATGGTATCATGGGTAGGATTTGGGTATTGATTATTGAGATTTTGTATTTTAAAAATATCAATTATGAAGAATACAAATTTATAATAGGGAATATTTTATTTTTACATTTTTTCAAATTAACTCGCGAAAATAATAATGTAACGTAATAATTCCACATGATTGTTTCAAAATTTGCTCCAAGTTCCCGTCTCTTCATTTATGTCTTAGGTTGCTCTCATTTCATTATTGACGTGTTGGGAACGTCTGGCCACCACGCCCCCATTAAAAGTAATATTCAACATTTATTAATTAATTATATGAGTTCAAGACTGACAATAAGAAAATAACTTTATATCCTTATATACTTTATTTATTGAAAATGAACACTTTTCATTCTCTATTACTGATTTTCAAAAAGAGCTATTTTATACATTTAATTTTGAAAGCATTAATCCAGTAAATGGGATGACTGCCTACATGACTATCACTTCTTTCCAACTCGCTCAATTCCCCATTGCCTACTGAGATAATCTTAGCCAGGAGGGGGTCGAAATTACGTGGTATAAGATTCTCTCCGTTTCGGCCGGCCACACTTTAGTGCCCTCGAAAAATGCGAAAACCCGTGAGCACATTTGCTATAATCCACTCTTCCGACCTTTTGGCATTCCTTGGAGTGACTCGGGGCTAGTGAGAACGGAAAGCGTCGCGAAAAAGAATGAGTGGTTAAAGATGCTCTTCTGTCTTCACATAGAATACTTTCATGTAAATGAGCGACATTCCGGCAATTCACTATTAAAGAAACCATCTTGAATCAAGGAAAATGTCTATCGCTCACGAATATGAGGCGATACGAGCAACTAAATACAACCTGAGCTAACGTCGCTACCATCTAATCTATATCATCACCAGTTGTCTTTCCGACTTCCGGTGAAAGATTTTGTGCCAAAAATGAAAAGAAAAAACTTCCTGTGTCATAAAATCGGTGGACAGGGGCGTAGGACTTGGGCGAAATTATATTGCTATTTTTTTTAAGTGTGATAAAAAAGAACGGGATGGCAGATATTCAAACACGCCGGGGTAGGTGGACGTATTTCGTTCAGAGCTTCCGCCTACTGTTTGGTCTAAGTTTTGATAAACTCTGGAAACCCTTTTGCGGTCCGGAGCGACCAGTTGGCCTCATACATGAAACTTAGCAATTCCAGGGCAACAGCTGCACCGGCGACGGCAGCTTGCTGAATGGCCGACATTCCTCCCCGCGACATATTGACTTTCAACAGTTTCATTCTCAAAATTCAGGATTTAAAAGAGAAAAAGGGGATGGTGAGTCGTGCATGTCAGTGCTGTGGCGAAGAGGCTGCAGAAACATAAATAAATATCTCTCTTTTCTAAAATATCAGGAGAATGTTTTCACACACTCTTTTATAATTTGCTGGAAAAACACATTAAGTTCAGCTTGGAGAAGATCGAGAGCGTTTCTATCTATAATTCACATATTCAACAATTCTGAGAATTCTTGTCGTGAACGAGAGGAAAAAAATAGGTATATGGGATGAAATAAAGGGATGTAGAAAGGATGAAGTCCTAAATAATGAGTTGATGTTAAATGCATTGAGTTTAAGAGTTTTTTTGCCATGCCAATTATGGCTTATGAATATAGTTATATGTAAAACTAGGGTCTATCAAAAACCTACCCGAAGCCGGGCGACAAATCTTGTTGTTTGAATTACTAATGCCTTACGTTTCTACGTAACTATGCAGAGTGACGTGAAAAATTCCTAAATTGATGATAACGACTAACTTGTCATACTGATCCCTGTATATTCAATGAAATATAAAATAATGGCTGGTCAATATTCTTCTGATAAAATCGTAAATGAATAAAATAGTAATCGCATAACTTTCAATTCACTTCCAATCATCGCAAATTTTTTTAGTGCCATATGAAATTTCTCAAAACAAAAATACCATACAAATTCAGGCAAGTCGAAATTAAAACGTCTCCTTGAATTTTTCAAAATTTATTGAAAAATCAGGGCAAGTTACCATAACTGAGCCTAAGGAGTTTTCAATTTACTTCTTTGCTTTCATAAATTACCATAAAATGAATGAAATAATAGCTTTGCCTAAACGGAATATTCAGGAACCGGTTTGTTAAATTTTTACTCCGGAGATTGGTACCATGTACCGAGAAGCAGTATCATTTGTGTACTTGATACCATCCTGTAAATAGCAAAGTAGATTGCTCCGTATTTAAAATTGGCGAAAGAGTAACCATCACAACGAGTAATTTAGGAAACACTGCCATTTATCTTCGCCTTGAAACGTTCTTCCATTGTAGCGGTTTCCCAGATTGAGGATACTTTCAGGTTCAAGCCTCGAAAACTTGCAATTCTTGTTCGTTGGTAAAGGAAGTTATGAAACTCCTAATGCTTGCAAATCCCCCTCCATGGCATGGGGATGGAGGCGGTGGGAGGGAGAGCAGAGAGAGAGTGGAGTCGGAGGGAGAGAAAGGGTGGGAGAGAGTTGGATGAAGGATCGGATGTGCGCTTGTTTGGGGCGGAGGGAAGCATTCCCGTGGGATCAATATAAAGCCCCTAAAAGAGATGTCGTGTCGAAACAAGGGACACCAGCGGGTTCATTCATATTGCCGACCTCGTCGATGATGAATCGAACTACGGTTTTTATATGAGTCATTAGACATTCAATTCGTTCCGCGGGAATAAGCCCTCGGCTCTCCAACTTACAACGCTTCCAAACTGCATTTCATTTCATGTTCAGCAGCTTTTCATATATTCGCAAAAGAACATTCTATAAAGAGCGGAACCTCACCATTAGGGTGCAATTTTTCGTCCCCATTTAATTTTTAATGAGACAAAAGTTAGAATGAAACCAATCTGAAAAGATGCGAACCGAGTCGGGGACAGATTTTGACAGTTGTATCAGTCGGTGTGGTTCTCCATTGCAATCTTGCATTACTATCTGTCAGCAATTTAAACCTGGTCACAGGAAATCATTATTATATCGTTATTGCAACAAATCAAAAATCACATGCAAACTAAGACAGATGAAGAAAATACAAAGAGAAAATTCCGCTGTTTTCAAGAGAAATGATTAAGTTTTGGGAAAAGAAAAGTGTATAAGGAAATATTCAATATAATATTTTATCCCATAATGGAAATAAACTAGAGATTTTAGAGTCAAAAATAAACTTTTGGAAAATTATTTTCACTGAAAGCAAATATTTTACGACCATGATGTCATGAAAAAATAATTTATCGATGTATTGGGAAAATAAAAGACCAATCTTCCTAAGAAGTTAACTTCTTAAATCAGCTAAAGGAAGCGTATAGATATTGTTTCTCATCCTATTCAATGAATTGAAAAGTGACTATTTATCAATTTAGGTCCTTCTCTTTGAGCAAAGAAAACTGAGAGCCTGGAAAATCCAGCCATAAGGCAGCATTGCCACCAGTATTTCAACTGTACAGCTAGGAAAGGCGCTCCAAGAAGTAGTCATATAAGAGCAAAATTTGTAATCATGTATCAGAAATGATTATCATGATTATTATATTGTATTCGAAGGCTATTGTTATATTTCAAAGAACCCATTTTCTTGGAAACAGTTAATCAGAGGTATTAGATTACAGTTTAAATAAAGTTGAGGTTCTCCTCAAAGTGAAATTTCATGACTTTAGTAAAGGAACAAATGTATCGAATGCTCAAGTGATGTGTACGGAAGATGTCACTAGTTAAGGAAAATAAGGAGTATTTAAATATAGCTGAGATTAGCTATGTTCATGTAGGCTTAGATGGTAAAATGACATTACATCACTTTTTACGGTTGGAAAATCTTTGACCACCGAGCCATTTTTCAAGCTACACACAGAAACACCGCAGAGAAAACACAAAAATTTTGGAAAAATATAAGTTTATTTTTCAACATAATCTCCTTTCAGCCCTATACACTTTTCCCAGTGATGTTTAATAAGTTCGATACCATTTTTATAATAAGAACTGTCTTGCTCCTCAAAATATCCATTAAATGCCGACATCACTTTTTACGGTTGGAAAATCTTTGACCACCGAGCTATTGTTCAAGTTTGCGAACAGAAAATAAACCGATGGGGCTAAATATAGCGAATAGGGTGCATGAGGTAGCAATTCAAACCTAAATTCATGAATTTTGGCGATTGCAATAATGGATGTGTGAGCTGGTGCATTGTCTTGAAACAATACTTTCTTCTTAGCCAAATGCATCCGCTTTTGCTTGATTTCTTCGCTTAAACGTTGCAATAAGTTCGCACAATAATCACTGTTGATAGTTTTTTTCTTTTTCAAGATAGTCAATGAGAATTATCCCACGCGCATTCCAGAAAACCGACCTTGCCTGCATATGAAACGGTCTTCGCATTGTTTGAAGACGGTTCTCTCATTTGAATCCATTGTTTTGACTGTTCTTTTGTCTCGGGTGTGAAGCAATGGACCTATGCTTCATCCATTGTTATGAAACGGCGCATAACTCTGCTTTGTTGCTACGTAACTTTGCTAAACACTCAATTGAAACATCATCACGACAGTGGTTTTACTCGGCTGTGACCCGTTTTGCACACAGCTTTCTCATGTCCAAATATTCAGTTAACATGAGATGTACCGACTTTTTGAAATGCCTACTATGTCTGATAGCTCCTGCAATTTTAGTCGACGATCATCCTGTATCACTTTGTGGATTTTCTTCACCGCTTCTAGAGTCGTCAGCTCATTTGGCCGGCCAATGCGATGATAGCCTTGACAGCTAGTACGGCCTCGTTTAAACTCTGCTACCCAATATTTTACTGTTGTAAACGAAGGAGCAGACTCACCCAGAGTAGAATCCAGTTCAGCTTTTATATTGGTTCGGCTGAGGCCTTTCAAACAGAAGTATTGTATCACATAACGATGACCAATTTTCTCCATTTTCACAAATTCTCTGAAAACGTTCACTATTGATGGCTGCCAAACAAATACTAAACAACGTGGCGACTTCCAACTTGAAACATATGCTTTATAGATTGCATAATTTCTAATACAGTGATATACTTTAAACAACTACTGCCACCAGAAGGTCATACCAGGTACTTCTGGGTCTACTCTCGCATCAATGATATTAGCGACAAGTGACGTCACGATTTATACCCTAAATCGATTCGAATCGAACGATTTCGAATAAAATTCTAAATCGCTCTCCTCCGCAATGAGAAGTTTATTATGCTTGGAAACTCATATTAAAAACGCGATGCATAGAAATTAAATCTAACATATATTTTTCTTTTCAAAATGTCAAGAAGGGCAACCAGCATTAAATAAATTAATAAGCGAGTGAAGGCATTAAGTGAATTGCAGCCATAACTCACTTTTAATTACCCTCTTTGATTATACTACGAAGAAACAGGGATCTAAGAAGTACGGTCTCATGAATATTAATGATTGAACTTTAAAAGCAAAATTCCAGACTTCATGGCAACAGTTCACCAAGGATTAATTTTGCTATCCTTGCTTCCCCGGCTAATTTATCTTTAGCTTCCTTGCCTTCATCTCCCGGTTAACAAGGATCTAAAAACATTAAAAGTATCTCCTTTAAATTAAATAGTATTTCAATAGTATTTGCACGAGGTTTACACAATTATCTATTTCAGATCCAAACTGATTTAAAACTTCTTTTGGGCACATTCTTATATGCAAATCAGTATTTAATGGGGATATCACTTTTTCATAATACACACGAGAAAGGATATCATAAAACTGACTGGGCTGATGGGAAGTAGAGGACAAGTACAAAATAGGTTTATGACAAATATAATAAATTAAACATTTTATGGCTGTAAAAAATAAGTGTAATAGACTATCTTGAGATTAAGTAATTCATAGAATAACCATCCCTTTCATGCTAGCTTAATAAACTGAAATGCGAATTTTCTGGAGAATTAGAGACCCCACTTAATACATATCCCTTCCTTTTAACTTTCACCTTCTACAAGGATATAAATTGTTCGATAGTGTGTTTCCCTTGAAGCAAATCATGTCATTTAAAGCATTAATGTTTACAAAACGCCCTATTATTTACGATAAAATAGTGAGGGATAGGTAACACGATTTTCATAAGAATAAGGCACAAGCACTCACTCATATGAGAACTAGTCCAACATAACACCAATAATAATTCTAAGGGTAAGTTAATACCTAAACAGCTAAAAAACTCCAGTTCTAAGAACTAGTCAAATCCCCTTAATGTCCTCTTTAAAATAAATGACAGCCACTCCATTGTCACAGAAGTCACACTCCATCATCACAATTGGATTGACATCCAAAAGAGGATCACAAATATTTTTTTGCACATGTAGTACTTTTGATTATCATCCTGATATTACAGGAATCTTGATTTTGATCAAGCAACACCTAACACCTAAGTCAAGACGACAAATGAGGAAATCGTTCGACGCTTACCTTTCGGATTCCCTGATTGTTGGCGCCGCGTTGGCGCCCCCTCCGCTGCCGCTCGTGGACGATGGCGGCGTCTTGAGGCTCTTGAAGGCTTTTAACCACTTGGACCGCATGCTGCCAGTGGATGTGGAGGACATCTTCCGCTCGCGACCAGAACCGTCAGCTGCACCCCCTCCACTACTCTCCACTTTCGAAGCAAACAGCTCCTTCTGCGGGAGAAAAGAAGGGAGAGAGAGGGAAGAATTCAATCAGTCATAGAAGCAAATCTTTGAAGGAAGATGGAAATGGGTTTAAGTTTACAGGAACAGCCTTCAAAGGTCTGGCAGCTATCTCATGACGAAAGAAATAATATTCAATTGTATTAACAGCTACCCTTAGCGTTGCAGCATGGAATTGAGCTACAGTACTCCAGTGATTATGCCAATGCTAGATGAAGTGGTGAAGAAATTGACGGACACTTTTTATTGTAAATTATCCACACAAGGCGCAGACCCCGTGAATACGCAGTGGGTACTGATTCACCTTTCTCCCGTGTGCTCTAGTTTTTCTCCGTTCGGATAAGAAAATATTTAATCCATTTTTGAGCCAGCCTTAACTTTCGCAAAATCTAGCTTACCACAGAAACAAACACACGCATACATGCATACACAAATATTATATGTATGAGTGTGTATATACGTGTGTATATATACACACACAGAGTCAATCCTCCATTTCATATTAATTTTTTCAAGTGAAATTCGATATAACAGTTCTGTTATGCTTCGAGTTAAAATGCAAAAACCTATTGATTCAATATAAGAGTGACAATTAAAAAATATTTTTTCTCAGCTGCCGAGACTGTCTATAATCTACAAATTTATTACAAGAAGAAAACAGCAACCATCATCGCTGCTATTTTGTTAAATCATCTAATAAAGGAAGACCATCATCACAGTATTTTCACGAATGCTTACCATTGGGTTCTCTAATTTCAAAAATGTCTCACCTCGCCCTAAAATATTAGTCCAAGAGATTTAATTATTTGCAGATAATAAACTATTGCTAAATTCACTTCTAAATTACAGCAAAAACTATTGTTTTCAATTCATGACACAATAGATTCTGCATAATATAATTACGCAAGATTTCAAGCCACATAAGTTATGAAACAAATTATGCCTCGGAGGGTCGAATAATTTAATTGAAAATAGAAATTAATAAATGAAATAGGAAACGGTGTATAATTGGTAAATGTTTCTACTAAATGATATCAGTTTTTCTAATATTATACTCCGCTAGTACCTAATAATACGCTGGAATCATGAAAACGAAACCTTGAAAGCTGGTGTCAAGTTTTCTATTGCATTCAGTTCTCTGGAATTCCTCAAAGTATTCTTCCTCGCTAATTTAGGCCTTATCCATTAAATCGGGTAAACACAGATTAGGAGGAGCATGGCAAGTTAACTCTGATAAACTTCTGACTCACATGATTTCTGAGTATAATGCGCCAATTCCTGAAATAAATATTCAAAATGAGAAAATCTTAAATTTCACTTCCAATGACCTCAATATGATACTTAAATAATAAATTCATCAATCAATTGAAAAATATTCAGTAGAGTAGAGGGAAATCACTTGCTGAATATAACGCTGAAGTACTTCATAAAGCTTCAAGTAGATTGATTCATTCATAGCAGTTTATCCCAAGAAAATAATGTACCGCGATCCCTTCCCCCTTGCAGGCCTGAAGCGAGGTAAATAATGAATGTCATGTCGCTCACCGGAAAGCTATTACAGTTGCATGTCCTATTTCAAGCTCCAAACGTTGAACATTCAGAGCACATGGATCCAACTGGTATCCTTTACAAGGGTTGGTCAAACCCTTGTGATCGATACATTAGTCGCGCCTTTATTAAGGGGAGGAGGGGGAGGGATTAATAACAAGGCTTTGCGTTAAGTTCTTAGGCTGGGTGAAACAAGAAGAAACGTGTGCCCACGAACGTCTTTCATGTTCCCAAAAAAAGATCATTACAGGAGTTTCGCAAATTTTTCTTTCAATTATCCACATATACACACACATATGTACATGAATTTGCATACGTTTTTCTTGGTATCTATCAACAGTTTTTTCTTCATGCTGAATTTTGAAGTGGCATTAAAATTTTATTTAATATCAACTTTTCTTCAAAAAATATTTTCGGGCTTAAGTTTAAGAAATATGTTCCCTAAAATAACTCATAATGAGAGAGTTTTTTATACTTTGGCTATATGGACAGGAAATGGCGCGTAAAGTAAGTGTGCCGATGCATTTTATTTACGAACACATGCAATATTTATTGCGTGAAAACAAAAATTGACCCAGGCAGATTGGAGTTAGGACAGTATTCTAAGAAATAGAAACTCTTATCATACTCGCAGGGATCAGGCAGGCAAGAAATGTGTCATAAACACCAATATTTAACATGAAAAACATGAACATGATGAGAAGTATTCATGATTTAAATGAAAGTAACGCAAGCGATTCAATTAAAGAATGATAAAATACGACATTCAAAAAGGATGAATCTCTTGAATGTTTTAGAGAATGTCAGGGAGCAATAAAAATCAATTCCCTTCCACTGGAACCAGAATAGATGGACAGCATCTACGTGCTTCGACATCGTACACGGTTTATCGCTGCCTCGTAGGCGCCACTAAAGATAAACCGGAGAAATCCACTCGGAATAAACGTGTTCCCTTTTACTGCGACTCTGTGGCTCTCACAAGCCCGCATTCCCTCGCAACCGGTCGCTTCCTTTTCCACTCTCCGCCCCTTTCCCCTGTCACTCTTTTTCTATCTCCTTCCTACGTCCCTTCTCTCACCCTCGCCTCAATCTTGTCTTTCCGCGCACGGCGTAAAGCATTTTTCCGGCTCCAAATGAGTTGGACCCTCGATCGAATTTAATAGACCGCAGGGTGGGACGTGACTGACTTTTTCAATCGGTGTGGGTATAAAATAAGGAAGAGGTAGTATTGACTCCCCAGCCTCGGAAAAAACCATGCCTAGTGAAGGGATGGGCGAAGTGGTAGCATGGAAAATTTCGGCTCGATAGCTCGGTTTACTGCATTTTATTACCATTGGGCGCTAAAACAAATACAACCATCCCCTAAGAGAAAATTAAATCTTTTCAAAAGTTTATTTAAATAGATATTTTGTTAAAAACAGGTTCAAGGAAATCAACTGAGGCATGTCAGCTCGTGTATTGTTGGCTCTCTCCAGTGAACATGAAGGACATTATTCTCACCTCGCTTAAGCGGCGTACGTTATTATAACGGCTTGTTATATAGTATATATTAGCGGGAACTTATCGTGCATCCACATCTTCGGATGCCGTATTACTGCTTTGACTGCTAAAGGGATCATGGCGTACTAATATTTTCCTCAAATTACTCCAGCTAAATTAATTTGAAAACTTTAGCCTTTAGAATTTACTGTTAGATATGGGGGTGCCCGGTGACTTGAATTAACGTTGAGGAAAATGGATTGAACTTCGAAATTTACAAAATTCAAAGGCACTGCAATGCATTTTTTGGTGGAAAATCCTTTGAAACATATTTTGTCTAAGTAAAAGTAAAATACTTCCAACACAAAAGAATCAAGATGTAAACATCTACATTAAATTATGATGCATAAACATAACATATATATATATATATATATATATATATATATATATATATATATATATATATGATTACGTCTAAGTTACGCCGAAGTGTTGAATAATAAACTTGGACAGCAAGAAACAATATAAGAAAACATAAAAAGATCACTCACACGTTATTTCTTGATCATTTCGACGGAATTCAGCTCCGTCTTCATCGGGATATATATATATCCCGATGAAGACGGAGCTGAATATATATATATATATATATATATATATATATATATATATATATATATATATATATATATATATATCATTACTTCCGTCGAAATGATCAAGAAATAACGTGTAAGTGATCTTTTTATGTGTTCTTATATTGTTTGCTGCTGTCCAAGTTTGTTATTCAACACTTCCGTGTTACTTCGACGAAATCATATATATATATATAATCTCCACAAGTATAAAAGATAAATGTACAGAACATTTCTGTACATTTTGAATGTATTTCCTGTTCTCAAACAGGTAATACCTTCAAAATTACTCTTGGAAAGTTCCCGAGCATTATTTACGCGGACATCATTAAACAAGATATTACTATAAAATTGTGAGCAATGGTTTTTTTCATAAAGGGTGAGAATGATTTCTGTTTAGTCCTACATCTACATTAAACATTACCCCGAAGGAGGTACAAATGCGTGTGGCAAAATTGAGTCTGATAAAAAAAATAGCCATATAATTTGTACACGTTGATATTCTCACATTTTAGAAATTTTCTACTTATAAATGCATCTGCTCAGAGCTGTTATCCGATTCCAGGGACCCATAAAAGACAGCATCGCCTTTGAAGTGGTTAGATATGAGAAAATTGTGAAATCAGAAATGATGGCATTAATCCATAGGGTACATCCAGGACGAGCAAAACTCCTTTCCACAATTTGGGAATATTGAACATTTTTCGTGCTGAACCGGCGTTCTCAGGGGTTTGCGAAGAATAAAACCACGCGATTCTACGCCCACGAAACAGCCATTAATTCCCCATCACTTGTCAGGTCAACGTTTTTGCTCCAAAGTCGCACCCAGTGGCTCTGTGGAGAGATTATCGCAAATACTACCCCCGCCTCCCTCCCCTCCAACCACCATTCCTCTACCGCAAGGATGCGGAAGAGCAATATAAGACGAAAAAAGGTGAAATTAGAGTAACGTTGAGGGTAGGACGGGATGCCTGGGGCTTGGAATTGAGGGGAGAGGGAGAGCTGGACAGATCTGAAAGAAAAAGAGGCGAGAAAGGATATTGATAAAATCCGAAAAATATTTCGCGCGAGTGGCCTCTCTCTGGGTCAACACCGACCTCAACTCCCTCTGGGTAGCGAAAATAAATCAACAAATGGATTCAATGGGGAAATGGAAGAGGGCGTAGAAAGATGGGATTGTGGAAAGGAGATGAAGTGAAAGAAAAATAAATACCTTCACTGGTGAAAACTTTAAAAGAAACGAAAAAAAAATAAAATTTTTGATTTGTAAGGTATGTGGAGGGGATGACCACTCCTATTGAAAATCGTAATTTTCACGGGTCTGGAAAACGTAACCATTTGGAAACAGCATACCTCTACTACAAGCAAAAAGCTAATTCTTAGATTTACAGGATGCAATAACGTTAGCTGACCGGTGGAATCATAAGAGCTGCATGGAAATAATTATCCGCTGTGAGCTCAGTGAAGATTTTTCTATTTATCTATCCAGACAGATTATTCGGAGTGCTTTTACGCCATCGTTCTTTAAAGTAGACAGGAATTACGAAAAATAAGAGCAAGGGGTGTTTTTCAGCGTGAATAAGCTTTTGAGGTAAGATATTTCACATAGTCATAACTTCAACAATTCCTATTAACTGTCATCTTAGGGTTCAAAATATTTTCAAGTTTAATTAGGATAGAAAGTTAACTTAACTCACTCACAGGAGTTCCAATTCAGGCGATGCCTCTGTATAACCGCACTTTTTAATATATGCAATTCTATTTTCTGGATTCGAGGTTCCTTTTTCTCAGAGCTACAATTTAGTTCACAAGTCATTTTAATTTGCACATATATAGTCTGTTGGTGAATAAAAATTATTCGTATATTATTACTTACCTAACTTGCATCGTATACGAATTTTAACGCCTCGTATCATATGTAAGACTGAATTTAGAGGAGTTGTCAGGTAACCTTGAGCTTGATAAACGGGCCTCATCCGTGTCTTCCTGGGATCCAAGCATCACAATGAGACGATTCGGCTCTCTACCCTAAATTCGTAATTTAGACACTCCATGTAGCTAATTACGAGGCGAGCTCTCACATTAAGTCATAACACGTCACCAATACGATTAAATATACATGCATAAGGAAGGTAAAAGCTATATTTGGTAATATTCGCTGGAGGAAGGTGAAAGTTACATTTGGTAATATTCGCTCTCAAATTTATTTTATCCCCCGCCCGACAGGCCACAATGACGCAGTGGCTGTATACTGTTATGTGAACTCTGTCCAGCCATGCAATATTTTGAGAAAAGTACAGGGTTCGTCCGGAAAATAAGTACTGATTTTTTCCCGCCGCTCCAGGCGCGCCCAGCTCCGCTCTGACGGGCTGCGATTGAAGGGGGGTATGTTGGCAAGCGACGCTGAAAAAGGCAGTCGGATCTGAGCTGTGGTGTAGTGAGGAGCTCTGTTAACGCGAAATTCCACGCTCGACCCACGTCACGGAACGCGATGCCGAAGTTTTTGGAGCAGCGTTATTCCATCAAATTTGCGGTAAAGCTTGGGAAATCGTGTACCGAAACTGTCGGTATGATTAACCAGGCTTACGGGGAGTCAGCCATGTCCAGAAACATGATCTTTCGGTGGCACAAGATGTTCGTGGAGGGCAGAGAAGAGGTCGACGACGAACCACGGCCTGGACGCCCATCAACGACACTCACCGACGAAAATGTGCGAAAAGTTCGCGATGTACTGAACTCTGATCGTCATCTTAGTGTTCGGATGATAGCAGAGCAGTGTAATGTGCCAAAAACAATAGTGCACGACGGACAGGCTTCGAAAACAAGTCGCCCGCGTCCGGCCAGCGATCAAAAAATCTGGCGGCTGCATCACGACAATGCGCCGTCTCACACCGCGCTTGTCGTGTCGGACTTCTTGGCCAAGCACGGCGTGGCAACGCTGCCGCACCCGCCCTACAGCCCGGACTTGGCACCACCGGACTTCTTTCTGTTCCCGAAGATAAAGAGGAGTTTGAAAGGAACGCGATACGGGACTTTGGACGCCGTCAAAGAGGCCGTGACGACGTGTCTTCGAGAGGTTCCCGATGATGCCTTCGCGGGAGCGTTCCAGGAATGGAAACGCCGCTGGAACAAGTGTATCGACTCACAAGGGTCCTATTTTGAGGAATATCAGCTTAAGATATGTAAAAGTGTAATAAATTTTTTTTCCTGAGCTCAGTACACTTATTTTCGGGACGAACCCTGTAGCCTACCTAGAACAATGAGGGCTTAGTTCCCTTCGAAGCACTCCCCTTGGGACCTCAAGCAATTATCTCAGCAACTGTTCCACTTTTCAAAATAACCGGCCAAATACTTTTTCGGAATGATCATAGGCTGCCTCGTCGATTTTTCCTTAATCTCATCAACGTCAAGGATTTCGTG
Organism: Hetaerina americana; assembly: GCF_022747635.1. Classification (NCBI taxonomy): domain Eukaryota; kingdom Metazoa; phylum Arthropoda; class Insecta; order Odonata; family Calopterygidae; genus Hetaerina; species Hetaerina americana. The sequence goes on along the minus strand of NW_027286808.1, from coordinate 2,478,802 downwards.
CTGCAATCGTAGGGAACTTGCTCCAAGCCGCAAAGGATGACCCAAGTTTTCTAAAAAAGGCCATCACTGGATGAGTCATGGGCCTACGGCTATAACCCTGAAACCAGCTCAGCCATCCCAACAGTCGGGTGACGATATTTACAGGAGAATACTACGAGACAGCTTATCAACATTCCGAAAAAGGAATTGACCGATTATTTTGGTAAGTGGAAGAGACGCTGAGAATAATGGGAGTACTTCGAAGGGGACTAAGCTTTCATTGTTCTTGGTAGGTTGTTTTTCTCAAAATATTGCATCGCTTGATAGGTTTCGGACAGACTTCGCATGAATATATGTAGTCACCAATCTTCTACGTTACAGAATTCTGAAATAGTAAATCTTGTATGCATTATGCTTGATGGCTATTCCTAACACGGTGTTCGACGTACTTTTACGCTGTAATAACTGTTGTTCGGAGATCATGAGAAACGTAGGACGGCCATCGCGTCATTTAAGATGAGATTTGATCAGCAGGAACCCGGCAGGAAATTTTAACTATCAAAAACTAGTAAACTGGTTCACATCAAATGTCTTTGGAGCGTCGGTGGCGGAGATCCCTTATCACCGTTGACGCAACTCAATCCTGTTACCATCGACGGAAAGGCTAGAATACTGATGTTGTGGTTTAGTTTCAAAACGGCAGAAAAGCTCACCCCGCCTATTAAAAGGCAGGACGATGGAGGAAATGAGAGCCATGAAAGAGACAGGGAACGGGAGGCGGTGGAGGAGATGCGGAGAGGAAAATAGATAGAGGAAAGTGAAAAAGCCGAGTAGGACGCATGAGGACGTCCAGGATTCGGGAATGAATTAACGTGTGGAGACAGACAGGCACGCAGCCAAAGGGGCGAGGGTGAGGTTTAGACGTCTGGACCACATCGTTTCTCTTGACATTCCGTGCTACGGCCTTATTCAAGAATTAATTGCTAAATGGGAGACCAGAACCAAAGATAAATGACGTGGAAATAATGAGAAAGCATTATTTTTTTGGTCACTTAAAAAAAGGGTAATTATTCCGAACCCAATTAATATTCCATTTTTACTTACACTACGTTCAAGAACTTCACAGAACACTCTTGACCACCTCCCCTTTTGAAGGGGTAGATATTGGTTCAATAGGCATTGGTGACGCTCATTCGCAATAATTCATACGGCAAGCAATATATTACATTTAGTAAATGGATGGTGTCGGAGTATTTGCTGTTGCTGATAGCAGTCTAAGGAAGATATTAGTTGCCACAAAAAGTAAACGCAAAGCTGAGGAGTTCAGAATCACGAACAGAGATCAGCTGGTCATCAGTCCAATGAAGCATTCTCATTAGTTTATCAAGCTCATTGTGTTTTCAGAGATATCTCAAAATGAAAAACCATAGCAAAATCATAATTAATCAAATTATTAGCCCTGGGAGACACGAAAAATGCACAAATAATCTTTATAAAAAAATAAATAAAAAGAATAAGATAAAACAATGGGAATATGATTGGATTGTCAGTTATCACTTAAGGAGTCATTAAAAGTAGCAGTCTTCGCCTTCAGATTCGAGCAAAATACTTATATAGGGAGCAAAATACATTAAAATTAATAATAAATTCGCCATGATGGCGAGCCTATTGTTACATTTATGATCGATAATATAAGGCTGTTGACGCTCTTGAAGACCCATTTCTTAGACCATCTGAGCATTTTAATTTCTAAGACCATTCTCACCTATTTTTCATACTTATTTAACTTAGGGCAGCTAAGCCCTAGAGGAAGCATGTTCTCGAAAACGAATTTTGATTTTAAATAGTAAGAAGAGTAAACTTTTGTCAAAAAAGGCCATCTCCTGACCTTAAGTGCGACCAGTCATATTTCAAATCAATACAGCCTGAAGCTATATTGCAAATAAAGACTGTAGAGCACTTGGGGAAATTTTTCATTCGCTTGAACGACTGTAGATTACGATATTAGTGAATCGGTTGCATTTTCTCACAAGTAAGCAGATCCTCCTCCTTTCAACGAAGACTTCGGGAGTAGAGACGACACCATCACAGTATGGGCCACAGTTCCGCACTTACTTCAGGTTCGAAATCTTTGCACCTGAACATGCCCAACAGAACCCAGATAAAAACATCACTCAAAGATACGGATTATCTTGGAAACAACCCAGATATCACGGGCTCTAAAATCTCAACTCTTTCAATTTTCCCAATCACCACAAATCATGGAATTTGTTCTAAAAATAGATAGAAATATGAATTCCTTTAAAGCAAATGGCTATTTTATGGCTATTAAGAGCTAATTGCAGCAACTCAGAGTAAAATGAAAGAAATAGTCATGTTTTCACATTAAATTACAGCAATATATTCTTTCTCAAAATTATGCCGAAATCTTTCCCGGATGCTGAGGATGACAAGTAACATTCAGATTGATAGAAGTAGAGTTATAGAATTTTCCACAGAAAAAGGAAGAACAACACTATCTTAATACTGAATTAATTTAAACTAAATAAAATCATAGGAATTGGAGAAAAAATTTAAATATTGTCTTCAATGGAGTTCATTTCACATCATCATTTGCCTGTAAATACTTTTCTAACATTATTACGAATCATTTGGCACTCTGCGGATTTGAAAATATTCTTACCATCAAGCTGACTGAACGTAAATAAGATAATCAAATAATAAGACTGTACTGTACTATGTACTGACCAAGTCAACTCAAACGCAATGAAGTGAACAATAACACTTCATGTAAGTCACCGGAAAACTACATAAAAATAAGCAATTGAGGAGTTATAAAAATAAAAACAGTTGAACCTCTGAAAGCGGATGGATTAGTAAAACATTTGTGGAAATCCGTTGCCATTTAGTGAGGGCAAGAAGAAAAATTATTCCTAATTCTGAGGGCCGTAATGCTTGACAGACGGAGATTATTGAGTGAATTTCACGCAAAAACTTCATAAAACGGGAGAAAGAAAGAGGAGAACTGTGCGAGTGTATTAGCACAAATGTAGACGGGATGAAAGATGACCGAGAGGCGTGAAAGCACTCGGCATTGAGGAGAGAGGGAGGAGGCAGGGAGCGCCGGGAGACAATGAGGGGTGAAAGCGTAATGACAGAGTGTGGGAATGCGGCGGGGAAGCGTGAGGGGAGAGAGGGATGCAGAGGGAGGAGTTATGAGCGGGCATCGATGAGAGCATGGGGCTGCGAGGAACGGTCTCCCAGGGTCCGGGACATTCCCGCAAAGTACTATTATCGGTCCGCTTCCTTTTCGTTATACCTCCGAAAGAAAGATAAATTGGGCGAATCGGAGATGGAGAATCTACGGGGGAAAAGAGAAAGGGGGTGAGAAACCTTCTCCACGTGGGGGGGGGGGGTCCTTATATACCGTTAGGAAGAGTTGCAATCCAAACGCTGAAAAGGAGAGGGAGAAAGAAAAGTTGAGTGAGCGAAGGACGCGGAAAATAAAAGACGAGGGACCTAAGGGAAGAGAAAACGCACCACAGGAGGTGGCGCGCAAGCCTATATGGAATAGAATTGAGAGAAAATTGGCGCAGTTATCGCCACGATTTGGAAAAATGGGGCAAAAAGGAGCGAATGAGAGTAGAGAGGAGAGGAATAAGAAGGGATGAAAAGAAATGTGGGAGGAAAGTTATATCGGGGTCGCCAATCTACTTTTACTTAAAAAATACTATTGGACTTTGGAGTGATAAACGTGATAATTTTATTTTCACAAGGCTTAGACTTAAGTCTGAAGACAGAAAACCCCTATGGAAATGTCTTCGTACCAAAATGTATCCGCATCGATCCAAAAAAGTGGACTGCTGATAACGAAAATCACTAAGCGATATCTGGTCAATCAGAATACAGGAATATTGATATAAATCTGAATGGCTTAAGGTACTCATTCCCTGGTAGCATAAAATACATTCTTTCGGGTTGAGGTAGGAAACATCCATTAAAATAGAGAGAAAGAAGTAAATGAAGGATTGTTCGTATTACGTTGCATATGTATCACCCTTTCGACCGCGACCGCAAATTAAGAGGAATTTTTGAAGCTTTCCACAAGATATCGTTCTCATTTTATTATCAATGCTCGACTTGCGTGAGTAGAGCACGCAAGATAATCGCATGATTCCATTGATAACTTGGTAATGAGTTAAGTTTAATGTTCAGTTTCCGATTCAACAGGGGTATCCATTGCAGGTTATCAGGCAATTATGTGATCCCTTGTGTCCTTTCCTAACCTGACAGAATTCTTCCAACATTTGCACAATTTTCGCATCACTTTTTTTCTATGATGAATTCAAAATACCCGTATCATTTTTGATATGGGGTCCAAGCCACAAAATATAGCTTGTCAACTTTAATTATTCTCTGGATATATCTTTCAACGATTAGGTTAGCAAATGCTTCATTAATCTGTGTGAACGTATGATCGATCACACTTCTCTGTAAATCACCAGTATTAATGTATTTAGATTAGATTGTAAGAGGAAATATTGTTTCTAATAAATAAGAGGAAATATTATTTCTAATATTCCCCCTTACACCCTCGGAATTCAATTATGGAGCCGATAGACTGGAGCAAACGTAATTGGATATCCAGCAGTCTACGATGACAGATACACTCATTAGAATGTCAGACATTCTTATGAGGTCTGGTTTGATCGAATACCCTCATGACATATAGTAGGCACTCGAAAGTCCTGGATTGGGTGGAAAAGCGTAGAAGTTGACTGACAAAAGGTGGTTTTGATGGCGTTAGAAATTGCATTATCGTACAGTAATTTAGAAAGTTAGGTCTTGATACATGAGTACAGACGGGGAGGCGTGAGTAACTTTACGACTAGAAATTCAAATGAAGGAATCAATGGATAAACTCGTAATTTAATGAAATCATCGATAAATGACTGCACTCCTTTGCATAATTTGGTATTATAAGTATTGCTTCATGCTCTCTCAGTTGTAAAATAGGCCATTACAGCCCCCATATAGGAGTTGAGTTATATAATTGGGGAGAGAAAATAGAGAGTTTAAGCACTTCAGAGCAGAGAAATAAATTAAAAAGAACCATAATGAAAGTTAATAAAATAAGAGGAGAAAAAAATAAAACGAGAAGTTGAGAGATTAAGAGAGATATCATGAGATTTTGAAATCATGATGCGAAAAACTGTCCTTATAAATTCAGGGACGATGCCCAAGAAAAAATAAAGAAAAGTAAAAAAGGAGATATTCCATGAGATGCTTAATTATATAAAAGCAAAGAAAACTACAAGGAAAGACTGTCGGAGTTACTCAGGCGCAATGGTGACATAAAATAAGATATATCATTACTAAATATTCAACTTTTCCGCATAAACTCACAAGGAAAATAAGGTCACCCATCTAAACACAAATCATTATTTTAACTTTCGGCCGCCTTATACCCCAAAAAAACATGATATGTATTAATATTAGCATTCCTTAACATTCAAATACCCATATCATTATTAAGTAAGAAACATAGTATCCAATGAGGATAATTTAGCACATGAAGTTGATCGCGCCATTTAAAAAGGCACCTTGGGATACAAAACGACATATTATTTCTGTTTCTGCAAGATTTTTGAATGACATTCCTTTGAAATACCAATTTCGAATCATAAATCAACAATTCCCAAAAAATATCCAGAAAACACCGGTAAGAACGCTTTATGAGAAGGAAGAAGTAGGGACACATGAACCTGAACTGGAAGGGACTAGAGGAGCGTCCAGTTCCTAAGCTATGGAAGAATGGAGAAACGAAGGGATGGAGTGAATCGGATATAAAATTACGACGGGGCGAATATTTCCGCAAGCTAAGTAGTGGGAGAACGAGACATCAATAGAGGGAGAAGGAGATTACAGGGGGAGGGAATCGAGTGTGTAGGCGGAGGTGGTGGAGGACTGAGGGGTGAAGGATGGAACGCGGCAGAGACGGCGGTGGAATGAGAAATAGAGCTGCTGAAGGTAATGGGAAGAAAGCGAGAGGGAAAAGGCAATGGGTAGAGGCAGGCTTCGGCATGGGAGAGTGGGAGAACGGGGAAGAGGAGGAGAGGGCGGGGCGATGGGGGAGGGCAAGAAGACTGAACGCCGAGCCAGCGGATTGCTCCCGGTTGGTCGCGAATGTGCTCGGCGTAACTGCCGCGGGTGAGTGGAAATGGATTTATGCCATCTCAAACCTTCCTAACCACCCCTCTCCCCAAACCCTCCATTTCACCACCTCCACTCACTCCACTCCTATCCGCCCAACCACACACAAACACCTACTTGCTTGCACCCCCCCATCCCTTCTTTCATTTTTTTTCACCAATAGGATTTTCGACTTCGAATTCCCGGGGCACAAATGTGATTAAGACTTTCTCCCGCTCTTCCCATTCTCCAAGTCTTTCCATAAGGATGGAGTGTGAGGGAGGGGGTATAATCTTTGTATACGAAAGAGAAACCAAAGTGTTTATGGAAAAGATATTTTGGGGGAGAGAGGGAAGTGACTGCGAGCAGGAAGAATAGGAATGGGCCCTCCGGCTCTGTCGTCGACTATTCCATTTGACAGTAATTACTCAAGAGTTTCTTGAAAAGGGGGTTTTTAATCTCATTCCGAGAGCACTGAGTGTATGATAATTAGCTATATGGCGCTCATATTACCCGTGAGGTTGAAAGAAAATGAGGCGACAGGGAAGATAAAAACTTTCCCTATTATCGCTGAGTAGCTGCATGAAAAAAACCGTTCCACATGGATCATAAAATTGAACATTTACCAAAAAAGGGGCTAGGGATAAGAACAGCGCTAAAAGATACTACTTCGCTAAAAGTAGGGCATTTAAAACGGGAAAATACATCATTTTAATGGAAACAGATGTATTCGGAAATCCACATCTGTAAGGAAATCGAAGTGGCATATCTTGATTATAGAGGTGGCTCTCAGAGGAAAGAATCACACATTCTCATGGGCAAAAAGAATACAAGACTTGCTGAGTAGTCGTTGATTTAACTAAAAGTTTGTACTTTCCTATTTCCTGGTATTTCTATTCGTCCACCTGTCGAGATTGTTTTTGCTAAATGCTTGCAAGGCAACAACGTAAAATTCTCAGAAGTAAATACACTGGAGAGAAGACTATTACACCAGAGTTTGCTCTGTGTGGAAACTGCCACTAAACTGGAGTCCGTAAAATGCAATATACTGATTTTATGTTGAATTTCATATTTGCGAAAGCAAGTTGTGAGTTTTATTAATGTTGAAAAAGATTTGGTGCTTTTTATTCGTAGCTATAGGAATGTTATAGATAGGGACTGGTACTTACAATGAAGGCAGACCTAACCAATATGGTAATTTGGCCGATGGGTAAATTAGAAAATATACTAGAAAATAATATATTGCAAAACGTTTTTCGTTTGTCAAACAACGCACAGGTTAAATATCTAAGGTGGTTTTCACAATAATTCATATTCAATTCCCTTATAGAACTGGGGGTCAGCTGTTACCAAGTTTGGGCGAGTGCCAGAGAAAACCGAAGTGTTTTGCCAACTTCTAAGCAATAAGGCTCCACCAGAATTTTTCTCAATTTCTAGGACACGGCAATCAAAATCAAATAACATTAGTTTCAATGGGTGACGTCAGAATCATAAATAACATTTGACTATGCTCTGCCAACCGGAGCCCCTTGACTAGAATCCCTCTGAAAAGAACCATTGCAGCTCGGCAGAGACATAATTTCTGGTAACTACTATTTTATAGCGCCATGATGATTAAAATGAATAATAATTGAATTGAGTTCCGATTTTTACAACATTCACAGTTCCTATGCACTCCGACAAAACAATTGCAGAGAAAAACTACACCCTTCAATGCGTAATATGACTTTATGTACGTAGGATAATGGCATGTCAAGAGTTATCGTTACTAAGGGTGATAATTATTTGTAGATCTACTCATAATACTTATGCATCAATGTATAATCACCTCAGAAATACAAATTGAGAAAAGAAAAGCAGAAATACTTACATCCACGTCACAGTTTATGCAAGATCATGCAAAATATATAATTTTAATGAATTCAAAACTGCCACTAGAATGTATTTTTTTCTAGCATTCGCGGAAACAAATCTTCATTTTTGAAGATATTATTTTCTTCAAATAGAATTCCAAGTTCACTTTAGGTGCTTAATGTCATGAGTGAAATAATCTAACCCTTTGTGAATACATCTAATGGGATATAAAAAATTATGTCCTACTAGATATGAAAAATGAGGGCTGGAATATTTCTACGGTGTTCTCAGTTTCATCAGGATTAAAGAATGCCCAAACCGTCTAGTATATTTTGAAAGAGCAAGCGTAAGATTTCTGTTAGCAGTTCTTCGAAATACAATTCAGGGAAAGAATATTTTTGAATGGAAATTTAGCATACAAGGTAAATATAACTTAATTTTACAAATGAACAATAAATAACAGGGTTTGTTTTCACATCCTTCAAAGTATTCTCTTTCAATGATAGTCACCAATTATATATTTTCTCATTTCAAGCGATTCTGACGGGCAATATCTTCATATATTAAAAACTTAAGTGAATACAGCAGAGGGTTGGTAGGATTGACATGAAAATCGAATTAATTATAATGAAGTTCTGTGCTTTTTTTGGGGGAATCGATATATTCACGACCTATTTACAAGACAATGGGCCTTCGACGCTAGCGCACTTGTGAGATTTTTTTAAAGGAACAAGTCGTATTGTTCGTTATGCAACGAGAGACGTGAGCTGAAGGGATCGAGGGTTGGTCGCAGGAGGAATGTCGACGAGCGAGGGCAATTACTTGATTGCTCGGGGGTAAAATGCATTGCAGGTCGATCTTAAAATGGATAGAGTATCAAGATGGGGAGAGATTTCGACTTCTCCGAAGCCGCTCTACAAGGTAAATTGTGAAGCATAGTGCACAAAGGAGTTCTTTACTCTAAATTCATTTTCATTTCCTATGATATCAAAGAGTTAAATAAATCTGAAAAACGCCAAAAACTTCTATTGTTTTTAATTATATCCTTACACATTTAAAATTTGCGAATCTGAGTGGTATTCTTGGCTACATTCAGTTAAAAAATTTAGCATAAAAACTCGATTATTACCCTTGATAAAGCTCATTGAAGAGGCGAGGATTTTCTATGAAATTTTTAAAAATATCTAACCTTCCATCAGTAAAATTATTCAACAGGTGAGTTGATTTATACAGTAATAATATCATTGTAACGCCAAAACACTTAGCATACACTTTTCAAATACGTAATAGGTGAAGATAATGCAGCAAAAGAGCAAATTTTAAATGTCAATCTTGTATTTCACCGATGTAGACTTACATTTGAATTGATAAAAATTATTTATGTATGCACCTCAAATATTTTCTCCACACCGAAATAAAGAAACTTGTTGCGAAAAATTGAGAAATAACTTTCAATCACAAATTTAGTCAAGAAAGAAGTGTAGACCTGAATACTCCATGGGAAAAGCATCTACGTTTGAATAAAACTGAATATCAAACTAAGATAAAATATGGACCTCAAATTAAATGAAGAAGGAAAGGAAAAATAGATACAAGTGCAGTCACTGACTAAGCATCTTGTCAGCCTAAATTCACTGGAGTAAAGATCGCGACACAATACTATTTAGGCATAAAGGGAAAGACAACTAGCATGCAAGCACTGTGAGAGCATGCACGATCTATGGATGCTTAATACAGAGGCAATTTATAAGGTGGTGACAGCAAACACCACTTGGGATGCAATGAGTTGTATGAAAAACGAACACATTTTCACTATAGCCTCATCCCGTTTCACTGTCGATTTTCAAAAGACTTCTCACGCCCTCTAACACACACATTCACAAAGTTTCCAGTCACTCTAACGTCACTCCAAGACACGAGATCTGACAACTATCTGCACCATGGCCAGTAAATGTGCACCTCATTTGGGAGAACAGACATTTTGAGTTCGGAGCGTACAGCATCAGAATGTGGGACACGTGTCTTATCCAAAAATTACAAGAAGATCCAGCATGGATCGCATTTCTGAATGGGGTTGAATCAAAGCGGTGGAACCAGCACAGGGAGCCTCTCCACGTTAATTTTTTTTAATCCCTCATGTTCAGCAACGATTCCAATTAAAAGAGGAGAACAATTGAAAAAAAATTGAAATTCATGGTTGATATTGATTCATGGCATAATTATTAAAAAGCCATTACGAAATAAAATTAGAGCCCAAAGACGCACGGAACAGGCATGAGTCAGAGACCTTGCATGACCAGCTGTGCTATGTCTGAAGCAAATGCTACACTAATTGAACGTGCGAACAAATTAAAGTAACTGGTATATACGATATTGGGCATGACCCCAGAGCGACATGAAGAATATGATAGAATGACTTTGACACGAAAGATATTATTAATGCGCCGTCTTGCGAAGGTCGTTCGTTAAATTTTAACTATCCTCCGACACTTCGTAGAGCTCACCGGCAATGCAGGACGGGTGGCATCGAAAAGCCCGTTCCCTGCGGAAAGTCGCTTCTCTACTCCACCGAACTCGGGAAAAGAGGAATGTATTACCTTGTCCGGAGGAAGCCCCCTTCAAGCCGCTGGATCTTCGACTCGCGGAACTAAGGTCAAAAACACGACTCGAGAAGAAGGAATCCCCTCACTCAGCCCCACGACGAGCTCCGTCCGCGGCCCCCAGAACTCCTCCGCCGCCAAAAGGAAATCAAAACAATCCCACCGTCGGAGTGAGACGCACTTAAACACTTGCCGCTGAACGCGCACTCCGCTCCCCGGAAGTGAGGAGGCGAAGGATGATGCACGAAGAGTCAGGGCGTGGAGCGGAAGGAGAGGGGCGCTCCTCCGAGCGCCGGGATATCTCCAAGCGATGGGAGACAGGAGATAGTGCGGCGGACGAGACTCGCCAGTTAGCGGCAACACCGACCCCGTTGCCCTCGGCTCCCGATCAGATACACACGAGGCGCCGAGGGGAAACCGAAAAGGCACAAAACACGATCGGGTTATCGAGGCGGGAGCGGGAGCTCCCTTCCTCACTCGCCTCCGAGCTGAAAAGCCGCTCCGTGTCAATTGAAAAAAGCCCCGAGGCTCCGGCGGCTACAGGGCGAGGAAGGATGGGGAAGGGGTGGAATCTCCGCCCTCCGAGAGGTGGAGGGGAGGGGTAAGGGCGAATAGGGAGGAGGAGGGAAGAAAGGAGAAAACAAGGAGGGTATGGGAGAGAAGAGGAGTTGAGATGGAATTCGGTGTGAGGGGATGTGGGAGAGGGAGAGAGAGTGAGAGCGAGTGATGATGATAGGCTGTCGCCAGGCAACCGTGGCTCCCTCTTTTGAGTGAGTGAGTGAGTAGTCCGCCGTCCCTCTCAAGAGGGCACCGAGGGATCAAGTGACGGCGGGAGGCCAAAACGCAACCTTGTGCTTTCCTTCTCCTCGCCCCTACAGTCCGCCACGCCACCCTTTCGCCACCACCACGCCAAAGGGGAGCGTGTTTGCGCGGGAGGGGGCGTCGTCTCATCCCGGCGAACCTCCCTCCATTCCCCTTTTCCCCCACTGTTCCTTCCTCATTTGCACCGACTATCGCTCGTCCATGTTATCCGCTCTTCCCCTCGCCCCCTCCCGCCACGCCCTCACACCCCGGTCCCTTCCCGGCCCCTCCCTCACACCAATCTCGCCCATCATTCCGCAGTGATACTGCCCGCGCCACGCGGCTAACCCCCTCGCCTCTCCCTCCCCTTCATTCCTAGCTCCACTCCATTTATTCCAGCGGCTTCCAGCCCCCTCTCCTCCCTTACTCAGAGACACTCGCGCCCGCCGCCGTCCTTTCCTCCATCCCCATTTTCGGTCTCTCTTCTCTATTTCTCTCTCTCTATTCCCCTCTCGTTTGCCTTGGACTCATAGGCGAACACCATGGTTTCTTCTACCAGATCTTGGGTTTGCACCCCTCGCATGAGAGCACCTTAGGTTCATTCATAGGGGGAAAATGCGTTATTAGGACACGATGTATTTGTTACTCCCCTGGTTAGTACACATTTCGAGAAAAATGAAGGGATTAATATGAAAAAGCGTGTGTATTTCGAATCGAGTACAACTTCGAGCACTGATCTACCAGGGTTTTTGATGATCCTTGTATTACCCAATACACAATACTGTACTCATATATATATTTATATACATGCGTCAAGGTAGCCCAGGGGTAGAGCGTTGGACTACTGAACGAAGGGTCCCGGGTTCAATTGCTGGGCAAGTCTCTGGACACCTGCAGCTCCACCCAAGCGATGTGATTTTTCGGATATCAGAACTTCCTGGGAAACCATAACCGGCACAGGGAAATGTATATATATATATATATATATATATATATATAAAATATCTTCGAAATGGAACGCTCTTCGGCGACACACAAATATATAAAAACACAGATGTAGATTTTTAGAATATAGAGACACAAAGAAAGGACACTCACAATTTGTTATTTTACGTTTCGACAGCACGGCTGTCGTCTTCAGAAACATATATATATATATATATATATATATATATATATATATATATATATATATATATATATATATATATATATATATATATAAGTCCGATATAACATATACTTAAATGCCATAGAACAAACTACAATTGCGTACTCTTTAGCCTTGTGTACTTTCACTCTCCCTTAATTAAAATTAAAATACCCGTTATTTTCTTTCCTCGACCTAGCTTTCAAAGCAGTCTCTCCTCTATTACTGTTTTCACGTGCGCCACTTTGACGAGAAAAGGAATATGTGTTCTGATTGTTATGGTGGCCTAGGAACTGTTACTTCAGACTAGTTGGCCACTTTCATATCGGGTCTTTCCGTCTCATGTTTGGATACATTTGACTGATGGATGCCGCTGGCTTATCGCCCTCTCTGAAAAATTTAACTTCTTCAGCTTAAGGATTGAAAATTAAAGAATATATTTTTCTTTGATCGCTCAGTAATTCTAGGAACGCTCCTTGAAACCTCCCATGGTTCCATCGAGAACGAAGAAGAATTATTCCCCCTCTCCGTTTCAGTCGGTTGGATAGAGTTGGAAAGTGTATCGGGATTGACGATGGAGAAGCTATCATTAAATGGTATTTTTATCTGAATCCAGATTTTCCTCGGGAGCCACAAGAGACTTGAGAAAGTTCGGTAGATTAAACTACTTACTTATCTCCCCGGGGCCGCATCCCCGGGACTGGAGTCCCGATCACATAATTGAGGGATCACAAGAATTTCGGAAGAGCTTCGTTTGGTCCCCGCCAAGCCACGAAGGGGACTAAAGAAAAAAATAATATGATAATGATTGCTCCTTTCACTTCCCTTAGTGCCGTATGGCGCATGCGCAGTTATACTTGACATTGCAAAAAAAAACAACTGACAGAAAATGATGGCTCCTTGAACTAAAGCCTTCTTACGATCTTGAAAAGATAATGACTTTAAGCCGGCCAACATTTTGAAATACACCGTATTTGCACCTCGTATGACACCTAAAATATTAAGTCCAAGAGAGAGGAAAACAAAAGACCCACGCTACACTTGAAAACTTAATACCTTAGCCCTTGTCAGGGGTCCCAGGACCCCAAAGGCCACAGAGACTGCAAATAAATGATGAGGATGTAATCAACTCGCATAGCAAAACGATCCAGTCAAGTTTCAACGTCACATGTTCATCAGTTTCGGAATACTTCATGACACAATCATATATTCTCAGGTGTTTCTATTAAGCATTTTTTCATCACAGGAGCCGTAGTAAAATTAGTATACTATATCCCTTTCTAATAAAAACACGAAAACAGCCTTCTAACTTTAATTCTATTAGTGAAAAGCGCTTAGATAAAACACAAAATTAAAGATGATGGTTTACTTTTTTGTTTCCATTTTTTATGCTCCAAAGGGTTATTTTTGAATAAAAAATGGCTACCCTTTACATTGCCTCTCAGGGAAATAATTTATGATGCTTATCTATTTTCCCTTGGATCACAGAAATTAATGCAAAGCTTAGAGGAAATATATATCACTGAAATTATAAAGGAAACACTCTGGTAAATAATAACAAGAGTGACATTTATCTTGAGAGTGGAGCCAGGAAACAAGCTTGTAAGGTATTTAAATGCCTGAATGAATCTGAGCCAGTTTTACTCCTTTCGAAAGTTTGGCTTGAATTATGGCCCAGATTTTGGCAAGAGAATTTTACACGAGAAGAGCCACGGTCTAGGTACATACATGCATGCTTGCTGGAGGTAAACCTTTTTCGACGCAACTCCCCAGGAGTCATTTTAAAAGATCAAGAGCAAATCTCGATACACATTTTTACACATGATGAGTGGTAGAGAATATATATTCCCAAAGGGATTAAAACCGGAAACTAACTCCAGATAAATAATGAAGGAACAAGAATAATCCGGATAACATTGTCTAATATTTAACAACAATATCGGGGAAAATTTATATACAACAATAAATTTCGTATTTGGCGTCGGGTTAGTCGGATGTATAAAGCACAAGCCCACTACCTCAATGCCGGATTTGACTCTCTCCTATGTTATGGGTTTTTCGTTAGCTCTTGTGACTTAGCTCTCGAGAAGAAAGGTGGTAAACTATAACTAGATTCTTGAGATTTCGGAGGAAAACTGGTTATCAGGAAGGTTCGCAGCACAATTATGCTGTTTTTTGTAGTCCTTATGCAGTCCAATTATGCAGTTTATGATACCCTTGAATTTTCAAGTGCATCTAAAAATTGCAACGCCATAGCACCCCGCCACACGCAGTTACGGCGGCTTGCGGGGTACTATGTTGATGTAAATTGTTAAAATATGTAATATCACGAGGTTAATAATGACTTGATGAAACGAACAACTATCCTCATTATCATATTCCGGCAAACAAGATTTCTAATAAAGTTGCGCAAATTCTACAAATGAAATTCAATTGTAATGGCCATCTAGTTATAAAACTTATTCACGAAATCGCAAGTAAAATCGCTGGAATCATACCTCTGTATTTAGTGTTGGCTAACTTTTATATATTTGATCTAGTATTGAGGCTTCATGAATAAAGGCGACCACAGAATACAAACGTTGTTTATACCTGAAATCTGCGTTTTTTTACCTGATCCCGAATGCTCTGAGCTAATGCAATGTGCGGATTACCCAATGGGAATAATATTGCAAAGAGGACGTGAAAAACCATTGCACCTGCCAGATGCCTCCACAAATTCCCCATGGCAAAATAGTCTCTCGGAGTAAAATTTGGTTTTACCAGGTAGATTTATATATAGACGTTGCACCTATACCAGTCGACCTACATCAGTCGAATGCATGCAATACGGAATCCCATTGTCTCAGTCGTGCCCCTCGAAGTCCCGTGCTCTCTCCTCTCCTCCCCCACGAACTCGTTCGCCCCTCACACCCATCCTATACCCCCGTGACTTCCTCCAACCCCTCATCACCCCCAGGTGACCCCTATGGCGCCATATGGCACCACTTCACGATCCCCCCGCGGCTTTCCACTCTCTGACTCTCCCCCCTCTACTCCCACACGAAACTGCCCGCGCCCCTGACAGAACCTTCTCCCGACCACCTGGCTGCCTTCTACTCCACCCCTCCCCTGCCCTTTACAAACAACCTCTCCAGACCTGACAACCCGATGCATGTCCTCCTGGCTCCTCTTCCCTTTCCCTCCCCCTCACTCATCTCTCCGGCAATCTTCTCCAACTCCCTCGGGCCCCTCAAAACACCGCACTCTTCCGCGAAGGTGTTCCATAAATTTATCGACAGGATTCCGTCGAAAATCAATTCGTCGTGGAAGAAATTTGTCGGAAAGTGATTCATCCGAAGTTTCGCTGGGCCGAAAAGTGAATGATCGGAACGTCAATCCATTGCGAAATGAAGTTCCCTCGAGGTTTCCGTGTCCCATGTTTCCTAGCTCTCCCATCCCTACTCCGAACCCGTCAACCTCCAACCTTCCTCCTTCAAGTGTTTGCATTTAGTCTTTCATTCTATGTATTTCTTTACGAATAATTGGTAACGGTTAAAATGTATTTAAGAATGATAATCTATCATTTATCGACGAAAACTCCAATGAAAATAAGGAGGTACTCCGCCAATCAAACGACGTTATTATTTTCCCATGACTTTTAAAAAATGCTGTTGAAAGTTTAAATAAAAAATTCGAGAGTGCTTTCCATTTTTGAATTTTTGTTATCTAATCATCCCATTTTTCTGTAAAAGTCTTGACATTACGTTACTTTACAAAATAATAATTAAATATAAACTAAAGATAAATAAAAATAAATGCAAATAAATTATAATTTGGACATCTACAACCTATCAATTAAGATGACAATATATTCAGAACTCGAAAGTAAATTATTTCTTTGGTCTTTGATATTAATGGAGAATTATGACACCAAGCTACTTTAAAATACTAATATCCTCAAAGGAATATTATCTACATTAGTCAGTACAGGAATAATCAATCGTGTCTAAATTTAGATAAACAAGATTTACCTCATCGGGCATTTTTCAGCTTACCTTTTCACTGTTTTTACCTCCATTTTGACTTTACGATCCCAAAATCTCCCCCATACTTTTAACCAGACCCAATTGACGTGCGGAAACTCTCACGCTCTCCGATCCGATGATTCCGCTTCTCACGTCATTCACGCCTCGATGGTCATTCGAATGCGGTGTGTAACCTATTCCCTTCAGCGACACACACGCAAGCTCCATCATAAAGAAACGAACATATACTCACTCACACACCCCTATCCCCCAAGTGTGAGACGAAACAAACATGCTACAAAACAAGCGAGAAACGCAATTGGCGGCGTCATTGGTGACACGGCCTCCCCTGCCGCCGCGTTGAGGGCTCGCCCTGGATGCGCCATTTTCCCGCGATGCAGTCTCTCTTCGGCCCTCCCTCCACGTTCCCCTCTCACCCTCCCCCCAACGTGCCCTTCTTCCCGGCCCCTCGACGGGAACATCCAACTCCCGAGCCAATGAAGGGGAAAACGAAAGAGAACGGGGGAGGCTTGGTCGCGTGGGGGTTTTGGAGAGATATTGATAGTGAAGTAGAAAGGGCACGCGCAAATATATACCAAGGCCATTCCCTTCCTCTAATGGAATTTACAGAAATGTCTTGAGCGGATTTATTGACCTTAATTCAATCAATATGCACTTAGAGAGGGTTTTCTGCGTTTCAATGCTAACCAAAATGGGAATACCTGAGCTGAGAAAACCTTAGTGGCATGAAGAATAGCGAAGGTAAAGGGAAGGGATGCACGTCTCAAAAATGAGTTAAGACTCAATTAAGTCAATTTTGGATTCTGTTTGCTTTTTGCTTAGTGTGATAAACGTGCTTAGTAGATAACTTTCATCTGGTGAGACGGAATAAGTATTTTCCGTTCTTCACAGCACAATTACGGCGCAACACGCAAGTACTTCGCTTCAGAATACCCTATACCGAAACGGGTTAAATTGAACAACTAGTGTGCATTCCAAAAGTAATGCAATTATTTTTAAAAAGTATTTTTTGAACAAATTTGCACAAAAACACAAAATTCTTCAAATTACTGTCCTTGGGCATCTAAACATTTTTTCCAGCGACTCTCCTACGACTATGCTCGATGCCCTGGAAATCTTCGGGGACTTCTCGCAAGGTCTTCGCCACGTGTGATTGGATCCCTTCTATGGACGAAAAACGGGCTATTTTCAGGGCTGCCTTAATCCGAGGGGACAAATGAAGTCTGCTTGAGCGACATCAGGACTAAAGGGGGGCGGGGTAGCGTTGGTACCTGGTGTTTGGCCAGGAACTCGTGGACTCGACCTGTATAATCTCGTAACCTGAGGCAACCCTAACAAGGCAACTCAAACTTACATCATCTATACTAATTAAGGTACAAAAAATTTTCGCAGCACCAGTTAATACTTACCTATATGTTCGATTGCCAAGAAATCACACCCGTTCCATTATAATACTACATGGACGAAGGGCTGTTCCCAGTCAACTTTACATCATACCAGAGCAAGAGTCTTTAATTTAAGGACAAGGAATGCGTTTTTCTCCTTGTATTTCCCACAGCTGTGTTGTAAATACTTTCGTCCAGAAATGGGACAAGGGTCCGGACATCTTCGTGGCTACCCGAAACCAGGAGAACATACGCGATAAAATTTTTCTTTCTACCACGCCACGAAATTTCTTCAGGGCTGGCTCATCCTCAAGGTCCGTCTAAAATGGGAGATCCCGCTAATGATTACACTGCGGTTGGAATAGCTAGGGGAAATGATTTGCGCACGAAATCCCCGCCTCCACGTAGTTAAAAAAACGCACGGGAAAAAGGTGGGATTATTGTTGAAACCCAAAATAAGAACGCACTACTCTCGAATAACTCTCGCTATGCCCCTCCCTATTCCCACACCCACATTGTCTCATTGACATCAGCCCGTCTCTCTCGGTTTTCTTCGGTGCTGAATGAACACAGACGAAATACTTGGGGCTAGGCGACACTGAAGCCTCGCGAGTCTCCGTTAACCGCCGCAAGTCCTTCCCCGCTCGGGAACGAAATTAGGCAAAAGGAAAACTCGTGATGAGCCAAAATAAACGATTCGGGGAGAAGAGAAATAAATACTCGGGGAGGGAACGAAGCTCCTGAGAAAAGCCGAAACGAGATGAAAGAGGCGTGGCCGTCTTAATAAAAGCCCACTCGGAGGTTACACCCGAAAAGCGTGGGGGTGGACGCGGAAAACGGCAGGGAATTAAGGGAACACACGGGGGAAGGCGGCAGAAGGAAAGGGAAGGGGGTCGTCGGAGAAAGGTAAGGGGGAAAGTGAAAGTGGTCGGAGGGAGGGAAGATGGCGGAAGTAACAGGGCTGAACGGCAGGGAGACAGGAGCGAAACAGTAAGTGGAGGTGACGAACGGTTATGGAGAATAGAATATCCTCGTTAATTGATTTGCTATTTCCCACATTAGGTCAAGGAAAGGAGATAAAATTTTTATCGTTGCCATATTTATACTGCTCTGCCTATCAGAGAAAGATCCCTGTAGCATGGCAATGAGAAAAATCAGTGTCTGCCTGGATTCATTAGGTTCGAAGGAAGAAATTCCCAAACTAGACTACCCAGTATAGGGGCCTGAGTATCATGGTGGATGTGATTAATTGCATGTGCCAGTATTATTAACTGAGCCTTTCAAAAATTATACATTTAAGTCTTTAGCCTCTCGATGAACTTCATCAAACAATTTCCATGTTTTATAATTTAGAGAGAATTACAGTTGAGAGAATTAGCATCCAAGGAAAACAAAAGTGCATTGAGTCATATCACAAGCTATACTGTTGAACTTGGATCCTCTAGCTGATTCCTCATTACCAATTTCACGCGAAGATGGATGAGTGACCATAAAAACCATAAAAGAGGAGTGCAGAAGATTTGGCGCAGTTTGCGAAAATAAAAAGAGAATGGTAAAAGGAAGCAGTTTCGCAAAAGAATTGCTATTACTTTGATGTTTCTCAAGACATCAACTCCATTGACGTCATCAGCTTTCAAAACATCCGGAGACCGTGACCTAGGAGGCACGTGCCAAATATATGTATAGGAACGGTTTTATTGCCCTTTTTGTTAATTTCCCCATTTTCAACGAATGAAAATAGTTCGAGTTAAGGAACATTTATATGTTCGTGCAAACGGATTAGTCGTCAACACGGTTGCGCAGACTTTATGCTATACTACCTTGATCAAAAAGTTCCCGGAATAACCACCGTGTGGCGCTCCCATCGTTCCGATTTGAGTTCTGTTTTTTTTGTTAAATTGGTACATCTGTTGTTGATATTCCCTTTAAATCTTAGTGTCATAACTTGACATTTGCAAAAGTTACGTAGCCAAGAGTACATCTATCTCTGTGTGTGTTGGCGATTTTTTACAATTTCAGAAATGGATTTAAATTTGCAACAACGAACTTGTATTAAATTTTGCGTAAAAAACGGATTTAGTGTCGCACGGACGTTGGAAATGTTGGAAAAGTGTTTCGGCAACGATTCTCTAAAAAAAACGGTCGTTTACCAGTGGCACGAGCGGTTCAGAAGTGGTCGTGAGTCAATCGAAGATGATGAACGCAGTGGCAGACCATCGACATCGAAAGTCGGTGAAAAAATTGATAAAGTAAAAGAAATGTTGGTCAATAACCGCAAATTAACCATCAGAGAAATAGCGGAGGACTTGAACATTGCCTATGGATCCGCCCAAGACATTGTGGTTAATGATTTGGGTTTCCGTCGTGTAGCAGCAAAGTTGGTGCCGAAAGACCTCAATTTCATGCAAAAAAGAGACCGTGTTGACGTCGCAAAAGACATGATTTGCGAGGCTGAATCCGATCCCACATTCATCAAAAGGATCATTACTGGAGACGAGACGTGGGTTTATGAGTACGACACGCAATCCAGACATCAGGCAAGTGAATGGCGTTCACCAAATGAGCCGAGACCAAAAAAACCACGTCGTTTTCAGTCAAAAAAGAAGGCAATGCTGACGGTTTTCATGGATTACAACGGTGTAGTGCATCATGAATTTTTGCCAGAAGGCCAGACAGTAAACAAAGAGTATTATTTGGGCGTTATGAGACGTTTGCGTGAAGCAATTCGCCGAAAGAGACCAGAAATGTGGGCAGAAAACTCGTGCATTTTGCACCATGATAACGCACCGTCGCACAGTGCTATCATTATTCGTAATTTTTTGACGAAAAATGCAACAAATACCATCCAACAGCCACCGAATTCACCTGATTTGGCTCCCTGTGACTTCTTTCTGTTCAATCGAGTTAAAAAACCATTACGGGGAACGCGTTTTAGCAGCCGAGAGGAAGTAATGGAAAAATCGCAGGAAGCACTGATGGACATACCGAAAACCGAATATAAAAAATGTTTCGAGGATTGGATCAAGCGCTGGCATAAGTGTGTTGCAGTCGATGGGGATTACTTTGAAGGGGACAATATAGATTTAGATGAATAAACTTGTATTTTTAATTTTCTGAATAAATTCCGGGAAATTTTTGATCAAGGTAGTATACATAAAAAATAGCATCCATCGAACAACTGAAATTAACGCGCCATTCCTCAAAGATGAATAGAGGAAAAATGGAATAAAATTAATACCCGACATTAATTGCCCCAATGGCTCATGCACAATGAAGCATACACATTAGTGCATAACGAAAAATTCAAGGGCACTAACACTGTTGGGAATATTAACAAAAGGACAAACGTTTACAAGGACTTAAAACATGCAAAGAAGTTTTTTCCTTTCTTTCAATGAAACCATTGGCCAGATAGTTTAACATTTCGAGTCAGTTCGACCATTCAGAGCGTCCATGATACCAATAATTTATCATTTGATAAAGTCAGTTTATTAATTTACGATTCGCTCCGTAATAAATTATTATTTTTTTATTTATAGCTTGAACAACTTATTTCATACACTGGAATGATGCACATATTAAATGTAGATGGATTGAATTAAATAAATTAGATTTTCCATTAGCAAGTGGCGACAGGAAAAGCAGGCATCCAATATCTCAAATGCGAACCCACGGCTTACAAAATTGTAAGGGAGGACTTTGAATAAGAAGCAAGGTACCACTGCTTCCATTTCCGTCCAACTTTCCCTCAACTGTTTTCCTGTCAATAACGATATCCGACATGCCTGGGGCGATACATGGCTCTGCTAGACAATTTATCAAAAAATTAACACGCGCCATTAAAGAAGAGAGACAGCAAAGGAGATGGAAATAATTAAGTACAGGATGGAGAGATGGCCGACTGAGATAAAATAGGTAGACGGAAATAAATCGAGGGGACGCGTGGGAGTGGAGAGAGGCGGAGAAAAAAATGGGGATATTCAAATTGGAAGAGCGCATTTACTCCGGGACGGGTACCCACCTTTCACTATCCCGCACGTTCCCGCAACCCTCAACGGGCTACACCGAAAACTCATGATTTTCTCTCTCCCAAAACTTTTGGTCCCATTACTCCAATCCCGAGCACTCCTCTGGTCCCCGCCTCCACCTTCTCCAAACCCCAGATAGTTCTCGCGGTCCAGTCACTCATTTTCTCTTCGCCTTCCGCTCTCTATCCCTGTCACTTTCGGTGGTGTGGGTGGGTGGGTAGACGGGGTGGGAGGATTGACAGAGAGATAAAATTGGCGAAACGAAATGCGCCCGCTCGAAAGTAGATGAATATCTTTTCCGCTCAAAAATACTATGACCATCCCTCGCCGACCAACGAGGGGACCCGCGTAAAATGTACGAACCTCTCTCGAGCGAGCAAGCGAGCGAAGGGGTTCAAGCGGCTTCTCTTTCGCGGTCTTTTGAGTTGCAAAGATTCTCGGAAAAGGGAAAACGGAGAATGGTAGTCGTCTCACCCTCGTTGAGCATAGAATATCGGCAGTCCTGATGATAACCACAAACATACTGGCGGGAATTACTCCGGGGAGGGATGAACGAGACCGACCCGGATCCTTTGATCGCTACCGGGGGGGGGAAGGTTGAGAGTTGTAGGGAGGGATATTAGCGTGAACACAGGTGCTTGGTCAGCAAAAGACCGACAATTATCGGGACGGGGGATCGAGCATAAACATCTGCTACTGCTACACGTGGCTGCCGCATTCTTTTCCACAGGGAGTGGTGAATTGGCGCATGCCATCAAGGGAGATTTCAAGGGCCTAATGGAGGGCGATCGGCTTCGGCAAAAGTCCAATTGCGCGAAAGTAACGACGATAATGACTGCTGGGGGTTCAAAATTGGTTCGAATGGCAAGAAAACTCTCCCAGAGCTCAAGAGAGGGAACCTGTATTCGACTCTCATCCTTGTTGGACCCTCGCGAGTAAAAAAAACCATGACGCCGAATCGCAAAAAATAGCTTCAACGAAAAAATCTGTGATCATGGAATAATGTATGCATTAAATTTGCTTTTGTTCTGAAGCCTTTGTTTTAATTTGCATTATCACGTAAGCAGCTTCTACACCATAAAACTCATTTAGCAACGGATACACAATTTTAATGTGATAAAAGAAAATTTTGTGAAAATAAATTTCGGACATTTATTGTGAAGTTGCGCAAAGTTCAGAATAAAATCATAAAACTGAGTCTTTCAAAAAAAGCAAACATTTGCTATTTTCTCGGTACAGCAACGCAATACAAGAGATATTCGATGCAGTTTTAAGCAAGGGTGCGATATTTGTGTTTCCAAGCTACAAAAAAATTACTTCTACCGATGGAAGATTGTAATCTATGTGCATACGGAAAGGGTACATTTTTTTAAAATCTACGACTCACCCAGATGCTTGCGCGAGAGAGCGTCACCACGATATGGGACCAATGCCAGGTGGCCTGGAGGCGGTATACTATCGTTTGATCGGGGATCCGTCTAGCCTTCCTTAAAATCTTCCGCCTACATTTCGATTAGCGGACGATTCCTGGCAAAGGGAGCGTCGCGAGTGCGACCTCGCCGACAGATTAGTAGATAAGAAAATGAGTTATGAGCCGGCCCCAAGTATTATGCACCTCACGTCAGAGATAAAGAAAAAAGATGGAGCGGAGGGCCTGGCCTAATTTCTTTTCTCTTCCCCACTGTCCACGATGCGGACATTGGTTTCCCCATGTGTCCCACTCGAGCACGCGGCATATACGAGTACACATATGTATACATAAGCCATTAGGTGCGCGGAAGGGGATGAGAAAGCGATGGACTGAGAGTAATTTGCGGAGACTGGGTATGAGATTTTAGCTCTGTTTCTCGCTCCTCTCTTCGAGAGCCAATCCTACGCGACCACTCTCCTCTAACCTCTCTTCCACCCTCTCTGTCTCCCCATGCGCATCTCACAACTCTCATCTCGTTCACGTAAAAACTTGCCCTTGGTGCGGGAAGCAAATTTGTGGACGGTGTAAGGACGACTATACGGACGCTTTCAGAGTGTGCATTTGGGTCATTTCGGGAGAATCGGGGTGAGTATTGAATGGAAGAGGTCACGGAGCAAAGCAAAGAGTGAGCGAGAGAGGCGGGACGACAATTAGGCAGTGAATCGAACAGACTAATACTGCTGGGGTCACGCGTGGTGATGAGGAGAGGAAGCGGAAGTTGTAATTGGTGAGAAATTTTTGGTTGCACCTACGTCTATAGTTACAACCAACAGGGCACCACAGGGGTGCAGAGCAGGGAGTAATTAGGATACCAGCCTTCCTTTTCGTAACGTGAAGGCCATAGCAGCTGAGATACTAATTTGTTTTTTGCTATTATCGCAAAATTTCGACGCTAGTAGTATTTACCTCCGTCCGTAATGGAACACTTTGCTCATATGCAATCAAACCCAAAGATCTGATGAAACGTTTGTGGGTCTCTAATGATTCCCTCTGTGACGCAAGTAAGCTGAATACACATGCGTCTTTTTAATAGTTTCAGTCTCGCTTGTTCTCTTAATGTTTGGCGAGATTATATCTAAGTTTTTCTAGTGACTACGTCTTACTTACCCTCCTTTCCCAACGATATTTTACAGATTTAGCGTATTTCTTGTTGAAATGTGCCTACTTACCCTGGTTAACAATATTTATGAGGTGTTTTGGATTCCTAGATTGCTGTCTAGCGTATCCGGGATCCAGTTTCATCAGAGATAACTTTACGCAACCCGTCGACTTGTCTTAAAGGTAAATTAATGCTTAGAAGAAACCACCGAACCCGTAGCCAAAATCATCACCGAGTTAAATGAAGGAAAAGACCTCAGAATTTCTATACTGCACATCCACTAGCGCTTAATGAGAATATAGAGTTACGGATCACCTCGACCATAATATCATGCCATTCTAAAAATCGAGAACTTTTGTTTGTTTCCTACGAGAGACAAGAACTCCTCAATAGTACTGCGTGCAGAGAAAAACGCAGCGGGACTCCTAATACTCTTAAACTAACAACTCTAAACACTCAAATAACATGCTGCAGTCTGGATTCAAACCCGGGTCCTTCACACCTTGAGGTCCCGGGTTTGAATCCCGGAGGCGGCAGATTTTTTTCAGTGGCCTCCCGATCCCTACTTGAGGTGCTTGTACAATTTTACTTACAGCCAAAATTCATGCTCTATAAAAATTAATGCTGTTGCAATTTCCTGTAGCAAATTTGATATTATTCTCAAGCAAGTAAAAAATCAGTTGCTTCAAAGGAATAGACGAGAAAAAGTGACAGCACTATGTTGAACCTGTGGAATATATTATTAAAAATTAAAATTTGAAGATTAAAGATTTATTGTCTCAATTATAAAATTTCCGTTTAGAATGACTTCATTGAACTAAAGGAATTATAAATGACGAGATGGCATTGTAAAATTTCTATCATATCATATCAAAGACGTATCAGTATTGACATTTTGTGCGCTATTCTTTCCAAGGAATCAATTAATTTCAAATCTGTCATCTCTTTAAATCTAAATGAGGGTAAGTAATTGGAGGAAAATTTTCCCGTGATTAAGCAAGCCATAGATAGTATAAGATTATTGTAGAGGTTGTTATTTAATACACTCAGAAGCCTTCTTGAATAATCTTACTCTCTTTTCCCTCAAATGTGCATTATCAACGCCATCGCCAAGTGGGTGCCTTGGAAAGCTTATTTGGACATTGCCTATTATGGTGATAATAATTTGTTGAAAACAAAAGTTGAAACAGATATTACGATTACCACTGGGTAAGAGCACATTCATGAATGTTATTTGGTGGCAGACAAGAAAGGAAGTCTTTGCTTTTTTATTTACAAAGGATATATTTCTACTCTTTGTATCTACAAAAGGAATCACTACGTATATTTTACTCTACGGGTGTTCAGAATGTTTAGGCAATAATAACACATTTTTATGGTTGACATAAAATGGCTGAGATTTCAATGAGGCTACATGCTACAATTACAAGAGATTACCGGTGGCATTTACTGCACAAAACCCTAACTTCTTAGCTAAATATGGGCTTAAAACACTGCTTAACGTTCTAACCTGAAATGCTTATTTTTAACACTGATAACTTCTGCTCTGCCATTTTATCTATGTTCCACAATTTTCGGAGAAGTATATTGGTCAAAACTATCTCATTAATACCTTGTTAAACCGTTGAATAGTAGACATACATGCATACGATAAATCTCACAAATTTTGATGCCAAGAGAGTTAACGATTTTGGTGGAAATCGAGAAAGAAATGCGTCACACATGCGCACACGTATTTAAAACAGTAATGATGGTATGATATACTTACCTATCCATAGCTCTGGATTACACCGAACTATTTGAAGATCAAAATGAAATGGAGAATAGTCCTTTGTTGTGAAGTCTCCCGAAATATTCAACTCACACCTAATGTCTATATGAAATGTTCTTTAAAAAGAATATTACTCTCGGTATTCACCTTAATCGTTACACATTGCCATTAATTCTTCAGAGCATGAGTAAACGTGGGATATCTTTTTTAAACTTTTCGAAAGCCAACTCTCAAAGCAACTTACCCACCAGAGGACAATCTTGTACTGAGAGGGTGGATCACCAGCAAGGTAAAGGCAGTGCGTGCGCCAATCCACGAGGAGCTGAAATTGGATCCGCGCGGTCACGTGTCAGCGTTATTGATGCCTACTAAATGCATCAGCGCTATCATGGCTCGGGGCCCCCAAAGCCGTCTTGTTGTCTAAAAACGAAATTGAATTAGCGTCCAAACAAAACTCGTAACTTTCGTCCCACCCTTCCTCTTCCCCACTCGTCCGAAAAAAAATGAATAAACGCCGAGGGAATTACGCTTCCCCTAGGGGGCTTCTTCATCAACTCCCCTGTTGAATTCTTCTAATCCCACTCGTCCAATCCCCCAAAACTCAGCGTGAGAGAGGGGACGACGAAACGCTCCCAGCCATCCCGTCTGTAGCCATCTCCACGCTCAACCCTGGTCTGTCCGCCGAAATAGAAGCGGCGGCTCCTGAGACTGGAAAGCACATCACCCACCACCTCCTCCCACTCTTCCTACACACCTCTCTGAGACACATGTTCTTGACTTGAAAAAGCTGCAGCCGAATCATCCCACCCCACCCGTCCCAACAGCGAAAATATTCACCTAGGCTACATGCATTTCCAGAGACGGCGTCAGAGGCTCTCCCAAAACCGAGCGGGAATCGTATCCATCACCGCCGCATCACGACACCAAATACCTATCAGTAGGTTCATCCCTTTCGCTCGAAAATCCAAAGCCATTTTTGCAGTAAACAGAAAAATACGCTCTCTCAAGTGCTCTCGCGGATAAGAATCCGAGTAAAGACGCGAACGGCGCAAGCAGTTGATGACGTCTTCTTTTGCCCCCCCCCGGACTCTCAGACTGCGTCTGTCTCCGCAAACTCCTCGTGGTGACAAGGACGCGGGGGACAAGTGGTGACGCTGGGAATTGCGAGGAACCAAGGCCGAGGCGAAGCCCGCCATCTTTCCCCCTCTAAGTCTCCGCACCCGACTTTCACCCCACTTCCCAAAATATTGGCAGAAACAATGGCCTTGAAAAAAAATTTTGCATTTATGTTTTTAATTCATCAAAATATACTCTTATTTCCCAGTTTTTTTTGCAATTTATTGTATTTGAAGAGGAAATCTGTATTTAAATTATCAACAATTGGAACCGATAAAAATTCGTTTTCAGGGTATTGTAAATCTTTCGTATTTACCTATCAAAAATTCTATTTGTGCTTTCCACTACTAGCAGGGATCCGTAAATTTACATAAAATAATACGCAGCGCTGGAGGTAGTGCCGATGAAATGCTCAAACGGGGCTAAAATTGCCTCGAAAGCTTAATCAAAGATTGTAGGCATTCATTCCGTTCAAAATAAGGTATTTTATATCTCTTTGAACCTCGAATCGCTGCGTTTTCGTGTAATATCGTGAGCATCGACCCACCATCTCCAGCTTCACTTCTCTGTTCCCACTTAAAACATCTTAATGCTAATCCTCTTTCTCTTATCTCTCCCCTCCATTCTTCTCCTTGGTTACCCCACGGAAAGCCTCCCACTAAAGCGTTCGCCTAACGTCTTCTTTCCCCTCGCACACACTCCTTTATCCCATCACTTCATCTCCTCCACTTCACTCTCTTCCTCCTCATCTACCTTCTCCTTCTCCAGCGGAGTGTATTTTTAGAAACAATATTCTGCTTACGAAGCATTTTAATCATGAGTTATGATTCTCGACATTTTTCCAGAGGAAAAAAAGAAGAAAGTTTGAATATTAAACGTGCGCGAGAATTTGTACAGAAGAGGCGTTCAAATATTTATTGCGTGTATTACAGAATATAAGCCAGGCAAGAATTTAAAATATAAAAATTTATTTTGCTTTTATAATCTAAAACCGGTTGTAATCATTCCTTTGAATACTGCTTTTAAACTCAATTTTACTCTAGTCTTCTAAACACCTTTTTCACGTGCAAAATTATAATTCGTGGAGAGTCTGGCTCACGAATGTCTCACGAACTTAAATTTTTTACTTCCCATTAGATCTCCTTTGTGCATCTTGCGAGCCTAACGACGTATTAAACCTTTACAAAGACCTTGATTATTCTGCTTTGCTGGACTAACGGTTTTATAATCATTTCTCAGTAAAATCAAACACTCGGCAAACAAATTACCAATTTCACCATCAAAAGGGAATATAAAAGGGTATAATTTCATAGAAAATCAAAAGGGAACTAAGAGACCTTTTCTCCGATATCAAAGAGAGTCTTTGATTCTAAAGGTTATACTCGTACAAATTATCAATTAACTTGCAAACATGCTACTTCAAATTCCTCCTATTTCACATAACCCAATATCCTGGCTCTCAGTCAAACTCTTGTCTCTTCCTCGGATCCTTGATGATGTATCCTCCACAATGCTCATAGGAGTCTATCTCATATCCGCCGACAACGGAGAATCTTCGAATTTCTGGTTTGCCGACACGCATCGGACACAGCGCGGGCCAACGAACGGACGGAGCACGCAATCCAAAAATAAGAGCTAACTGCATGGACATACGTCTGTGCGAGAGGAAACCATCCAAATTTCAATTAATCCAAATGAAACCCGAACTATACTCCGAAATTACGCGGACGATATAGTGGCACACTTACGGAGGATTCCTGGAAGGTAATTTTTAAGGACGGTACTCGCCTTTCACCCGTCCTGGCACCTCGAAAAAAAACCCAAAAAGATGAAGGGGCGAGCATCTCTTTCTTTCACTCCCTCCCGCGGGGAACCGCGAACGATAAACAGGACGCGGAAATGATACTCGGCAACCGCTCCCACCATCACCTCGGGCACTTTCCGTTCTGGTCGATACACACTAGGGTGTCGAATTTACTCCGGATTTTATTGCCCACTGGAGCCCGGATTCGCTCCGGAATTCGAGTAGCAGGATACCCGAATAGTTAGGTAATGTGAGAATTCATACCATATGCTACAGACATTTTCCAATGGATGGATATCGAGGGAAGCGGAGGAAAATGGAAGCGGAAACATGCTGTCGTAGTTATCTTTAAATACGTATCTACCGCTTAAATATCAAATGGGGAATGAAAACACAGCCATTTAACAACAATGAAAGCTCTTTTGCTCGTAGGGTAAGTATCGAAAGGCTCCGTTTGGGTGCCCAAATTCAACACACCCAGTAATTGAGTAGATTAATCTGGAACCTTTAGATCAATAAATATACGACACAGGTCCAAATCACGTGTATTTTGATTAACGTATCGTTTTAAATGGTACGAATACCCCGTTCTTGACGTATTAATAAAATTCACCGATTTCCTCCTCAAGTCTAAAGCCATTGGGTGCCAAATTTAGCAAATAAACGCATTTTTTTTAAATACAAGCGCCCGAAATTTTTTTAAGTCAAGGTCTGGAGTGCCTAGAAGAATAGAACCCATTCTTTTAGAAATTTCATCATATATCACGTGTGGGTTGGCACATGGACTTAACATGAATGATAAAGGCAATTCAGAGGTGAAACGTTTATAGTATAATTTCTGGATTCATAAATTTAACTATTTTTGCCGTGATTTTGTTGGATACTTCATATTGATATTAAAAAGAATTCCTTTGCTTTTCCGCCTAAATGTTATTCAACACAGTAAGACCTGGGATGCTTCAAAAATTTGCATCATCAGGTGAAGTTAAAATAAGCATACCTTAAGACTTGAGCAGGTCTTCTACACAACCTAGGTCGTCTTGTTCTATGTAACAATCAATGTGGAAAAACAGAATCGCGCCTTTTCAATTCAAGAAAAACGCAGAGATTCGCAATGATAAGGAGGACAAACATTACTCAGCTCGCCGTCACACGTCATGAAGACTTGAGAACAAGACGAGAAACTGAACTTGGGCTATAAAATTTACTACGATGGAAAGGGATGATATAAAAGCCGTGTAATATCCGAGTTGAGACAGTGGCCATCACCCCAGTTTTCTCTACATATTGAAGCCATTCAACCCGGTGAAGGGGTATATTTCTTGGCTCTTTGACGAGCTACAATGGTTGAGGGTTCAGAGTAAGGCTCAGACCTCCCGTCGAATTTTACAGTTGCATTCGGAGCGCTGGTTGGTAGTGAATACCTTACGAGTATTTATTGCAACAAATATACTGACTTTCTCTTTGTGTATGCAATTGAATATTGTATTTATTTTGGTTGTCTTAGTATCTTACGTAGTTTCAATGAAAACCACGTTTCTAATGCCGCGGACTTCAAGATAATACTGGCAATTAGTAGTAGTTTAAATAATTTATGAAGTGGCTTTGGGTTTTTACTTTTTCATAAAAATGTTCAGTTACGTCTTGGGGTTTTATTTTTAGCAGTTTGAGTTACCTTGCTCTAGTGAACGAGAGGTCGTTGATTTTTTTCCACTATAATTCCTATAAAAATGGTTTGATTGAATATCTTCGTTGTTTTGGAGTTCTGTTCTTTCCTCCGTGATTATTTCTTAGGTTAATTTTTGGGACATACGCATCCTGATGCCTGAGGACATGGCCCTCGCGGAGCGATGCAGAAACGTGGAAATCAGGGAGAGAGGATCTGAAGAGTCGGACGGATCTCGCGGAGTGAGCAGCGCTGACATCCACACATGCACCACATGAAGCCTAACCTCGCTCCCGGCGCCCTTTCGCGTTCTCCGCCCGCCCACCCCGAGGGCAGAGATCGTTTAGGAGAGTTTTCACTCCCGTTCCCTCCCTTTCCTTCTCTCTCGTTTCCCCGCCTTTCGACGTCACTCCCTCACACCCGGCGGGAGAATCACTCCCTTCTTCAACTTCCCATCCCCGACCGCCTTCCTCCGTTTGCTCAGCCTCCTCTTTTTCAGAATATCCTCACCCACCCCTCCCTCCCACTTCCCTCAACGCCCTTTACACCCTGAAACTCAGCCAGCCACCCCGATCTCCTTTCCTCCCGACTCCCACTCTCCCTCCTCCTCCCACACTTCCAACCCCTTTCTCCCGCGGCC
Source organism: Hetaerina americana (assembly GCF_022747635.1). NCBI lineage: Eukaryota > Metazoa > Arthropoda > Insecta > Odonata > Calopterygidae > Hetaerina > Hetaerina americana. Next base: position 2,447,218 of record NW_027286808.1, on the reverse strand, counting down.
TCTCTCGCGTGCCGCACCCGACCTCTCCACCGTCCCGCCCCCTCCACTCTCCCCTTACTCTCTTCCCACATTTCAAACGGCTGATTCTGCCGCATCCGACGTCTTCGCTGCTCCTCACCGCCCTCCGCAGCCTCCAACTTATGTATATCTACCCCTACCAAGTCCGTTGCTGCCACCCATTTTAGCTTTTTTTCCAGCTGAGTCCGATAATTGTTTCAAGATTTAATAATAAGTGTGCATAAGCACGTACTAAAAGTCAACGTATACATTCATACAGGATATCCATATAATATGCCTTTATAGGCAAGCTACGTCACATGAGATCGTTCATATATTCACACTCTGTTATTGCGCTGATACACTATTCTCGCCGAGATGTTCGTCAATATTTGCCGTTGTCAATCCTAGAATTATTGGTTATTAACCTCATATCTGCATAAATATGGCAGACGAAATTAATATGGTTAATTATTCTAAGGAATAGGCTAAAACCACCAATTGAAAACGACGTTAACTCAGAGTCAAAATGGCTAAATGGAGAGAATCACTCGTTTCTAAAGGTTGTGGGGTGTGCCAAAACAAACGAGAATAGAAAGTTAAATCCCCTCTAGCTGTGTCGAATTTGATGGTAAATATTATCATATTGATTTTTTACATTGGATGATTTAATCGAAAACGCTTTAGAAAAAAAGCATACGGAAGAAACAGCACCACCAGCATCGAATCCAATCTTTCATGGGTGGTTTGAGCCTACGAGGTATCTAATACAAAAGATCCCGACGCAGAATTCCGGAATTCAAATAAAAGAAATCGAAAATATCTCCAATCCGAATAAATGTAAAACCGTTTTCCGTTCTAAATAAATTTTTACATGGGTTTGAGGGATTACAAGGACTGGGTTAGTACATTGTAATTGTTACGAATTCATTATAAAAGCTCAAAAAAATAATAGCTTTTGCTCAATCTATTTATCTGTCATGTATTCAATATGTAAGTACATTGTAAACTGTTTTCAATACATAAGATATAATTTACCTTATAAATAAATATATATATATATTTATAAGGTATATTATATTATAGGTTGCAGAGTGCACCCAGTACTAAGCCCGACGGCGTGTGAAATTCATACATCAGGGTAGGTAGGCCGGTTGCTTTCCTTGTGCCGGTTATGGCTTCCCAGGAAGATCTAGTACCCGAAAAATCACATAGCTTGGATGGAGCAGCAGGTGCCCAGATTGCCTTGCTCGGGAATCGAACCCGGGACCCTCCGGTCAGCAGTCCAACGCTCTACCCCATGGACTACCACACTTATATATATAATTTATATACATATATATATATATATATATATATATATATATATATATATATATACATACATATACATACTTACACATAACTTAATGTGGGTCGCGATAGTCCAGGGGTAGAGCGTTGGACTACTGCCCCGGGTTCGATTCCCGAGCGAGCCTATTTGGACACACCCAGCTCCGCCCAAGCTGTATGATTTTGCCGGGATCAGAACTTCCTGGTAACCATTCGCGGAATAGAGAAAGGATCTAGCCCCCTGATGCGTGAATTACGCCGTCGGGCTTAGTACTGCGTGAACTCTACTATCACCTACCAAACCGACCTTCGGTTTGATTACTGTGTTTATACGTTTATACATATGCATTATATATATATTTTTTTACCATCACATGGGTATAGATATAAAGAAAAGGGATAGGAACACACATTAAAGACAAACACAGAAGAGGCTGGGAAAGCGGAATCGAGCAGATCACAAGTGCAAAAATATTCCCTTGACCAGGACTTGAACCACTGATCTTTCAACAAGTCGACAGGGCATCAGCTCGGCAAATTGAAAGATTCATTGTTCAAGTCCTGGTCAAGATAATATTTTTGCCCTTGTGGTCTGCTTGATTCCGCCTTCCCCACCTCGTGTTTTTGTCTTTTATATGTGTTCCTATCCCTTTTCCTTGTACGATATCTATATCTATGTGAATAAATATTTGTTCATCATATGGCAAGTTTTCCTTGTTTGAATATATGTATATATATACAGGGTTCGTCCGGAAAACAAGTGTACTGATTTTTTCCCGCCGCTCCAGGCGCGCCCAGCACCGCTCTGACGGGCTGCAATTGGAGGGGGGTATGTTGGCAAGCGACGCTGAAAAAGGCAGTCGGCTCTGAGCTGTGGTGTAGTGAGGAGCTCTGTTAACGCGAACCTCCACGCTCGACCCACCTCACGGAACGCGATGCCGAAGTTTTTGGAGCAGCGTTATTCCATCAAATTTGCGGTAAAGCTTGGGAAACCGTCTACCGAAACTGTCGGTATGATTAACCAGGCTTACGGGGAGTCTGCCATGTCCAGAAACATAATCTTTCGGTGGCACAAGATGTTCGTGGAGGGCAGAGAAGAGGTCGACGACGAGCCACGGCCTGGACGCCCATCAACGACACTCACCGACGAAAATGTGCGAAAAGTTCGCGATGTACTGAACTCTGATAGTCGTCTTAGTGTTCGGATGATAGCAGAGCAGTTTAATGTGCCAAAAACAATAGTGCACGAGATTATTAGGGAGCAATTACAGATGCGAAAAATTTGTGCAAAGTTGGTGCCAAAAGTGCTCAGTGATGATCAAAGACTCAATCATTTGGAAATCGCGACACAACTTGCGGATCACTGCAAAAATGATCCACATTTTTTAGAGAACGTTGTTTCGGGTGACGAGACTTGGATCTTTGAGTACGACCCGGAGTCGAAGAGACAAAGTGCGGAGTGGCACACCCCATCATCACCCCGTCAAAAGAAAGCTCGCATGAGCAAATCTCGGATCAAGGCGATGCTCATTGTCTTTTTTGACAAAAGGGGAGTCGTCCACTACGAATTTGTACCCGAACGACAAACTGTAAATGCTGCATTTTACGTCCAAGTGCTTGACAGGCTTCGAAATCGAGTCACCCGCGTCCGGCCAGCGATCAAAAAATCTGGCGGCTGCATCACGACAATGCGCCGTCTCACACCGCGCTTGTCGTGTCGGACTTCTTGGCCAAGCACGGCGTGGCAACGCTGCCGCACCCGCCCTACAGCCCGGACTTGGCACCACCGGACTTCTTTCTGTTCCCGAAGATAAAGAGGAGTTTGAAAGGAACGCGATACGGGACTTTGGACGCCGTCAAAGAGGCCGTGACGACGTGTCTTCGAGAGGTTCCCGATGATGCCTTCGCGGGAGTGTTCCAGGAATGGGAACGCCGCTGGAACAAGTGTATCGACTCACAAGGGTCCTATTTTGAGGAATATTAGCTTAAGATATGTAAAAGTGTAATAAATTTTTTTTCCTGAGCTCAGTACACTTATTTTCCGGATGAACCGTGTATATATGTATACATATACGTCTATGTATATTTATATGTATACATATACGTATATATATGTATATGTATACATATACGTACATATATATATATATATATATATATATATATATATATATATATATATATGTATATATAGGCGACAACATAACTTTCTTTTTTCAAACTTAAAACGCTTTCAAGAAAGGAATCTATGCATATACACATCGTGAATTGTACACATTTGACTAAGTTGTACACAATTGCACAAAATTTATTTGCAAAGAGGGATGTTCCATTCGCATAGTCCATACATGAGCTCTCTCTCATATCATTATTTCGTCAGTTGTTGACTAATAGTAATGGGAATTATATTCATGCTGACCGATGAAGAGTTTCTTTTGTGGACAATAATGATCTTAATGATCTTTTAATGACATAATGGAAACATTCATTTCCAGTGGTGTCATCATCTTTTGACGAATATCCAAGAGTGCATTAAATCAGACTAGTCGGTATGAATTATAATTTTAGAAACCACTTAAATAAAATGACCCGATAATGTCCCGATTGATTTCGAAACATGCGTATGCATGATAGTTGACTATATTTCATTGCAGCAGCAGTAAAATATAGACGAATTTCTCACAAAAAAGTCAAGTAGATCTAAACCTATGTTGAGTCACGCTCATACACAGTAGGTAAACTAACCTATAATCTGAACCAATCGTGTTCATACATTCAAAATGGTTGGTCCGGATCAGGCGACTCCCCATCAAATTTTCTTCCTTCATTGGCGGATTACGAGGACACTATTAATAAATAGAAATCCGAAAGAGGAGAGCTAGTTTTGAATTTATTTGACTTTAAATTTTTCCCTTGTAGAAATCCTAAGTGAAGATAAATTTCAGTGCTCGATGAGAACAAGGTGAATGTTTCTGGGTTTTTAGACTGAAAACTTTAAATAAGTTACCTATAGCTACGAAATATACTTTCGGACATAGGATTTGCCTGATACGACTCTCCTCCGAGATTTAATTAATCAATTTCGAAATTTAGTCTTCTTGAACACATGTAAATTTTAAATGACTACCGCTTCAATTGAATTTTGTGATTTTCACGGATTACCCGTTGCTTACACCAAAAAAATCAGGTCTTTTGCCTTGGATCAAGGGATTGTGGATGAAGCAGCATCCTTCGCAGGATTTAAAATAAATCCACTGTCTCGTATAACCAGAAAGGGCAACCAATCCGACTGGTGATTGTTCTCCAGTCAATGCGTCACTGGGACTGGCGGAGAGCAACGCAACATTACATTCTACCAAGTAGTAACCGAACCCCCTCGACAAGAAGTGCTACCCAATGTGACAACCCGATTTCCTTGATGAAGTTGTGGGCAGAATAAAGGCTAATGATAATAACTCATTCATGAAATACCCACTTCACATTTCCCATTTTATACACTTACGCAGCCGTCCGCAACTTTATCTATTAGTCCCCTTCGCTTATCCACTTTCTCGCTCCCTCCATTCCCGCTTACCTTTCACAGTATCGCTCCCTCGCCACACTCGTACCCCACCACATACACCCCACTCACTCCTCCCACCAGGCTCCCTCCCCTCACCTTCTAGCTTCCGACCTCGCTAATTATCGATCAGGTCGTCGACGGGGAGTTAGGCGGGGAGGAGGGGAAGTTGAGTGGGCGGAGGGGAGGATTGAGGTAGGGTGGAGAGATCCGGAGAGGTGGGCCATGGACGAGGCTGAGGGATGGGAAGGAACTCGGAGAGAGGGGCAGGGGATGACGCTAATGGAGGATACAAAATTACGTGGGAGAGTAGGAGAAGTAGGTGGTGAGGGAGGCTTCGGAATCCGGTGCACAATAGTGGGAGGGTGAAAGGGTTTGAAATGGTGGACGAGAGAGGGTGGTGGGGCGGGGGGTAATCGGATATACAGGTAGAGCGGAGGGTGGAGCGCTGGGGTGGGGAAGGATTGGGGGATCGGGGGACTTGCTTGTGGGCGGTGCACACACTGTTTGAGAATGAGGGTGGTTAGGAGGAGGCTTAGGGGGAGGCGGGCGACGGAATGAAGCCATCTCCCCTGTGTCGGCGTTACATCTACGGGATGCGTGCCAACAAATGAGTTGAAGCAATGTGGCTGATTGACCGACGAGCACCCTAACGATTTGTAACAAGTTCTGAATGATTAAAGGAGGACATAAAATCGACTGAGGGATTGCGTCATCGTATATTTTTAATTTTTTAAGAGCAAACATGTTTGATGTTTCAGATTTTTCATCTACCATGACTGTCCTCTTCTAGTATCCTTGCCAAGTAAATATGGACGTTAAATCAAACTCTTGCCTAAACGTTTCCATTTATTGACGCAGTTCCTATTGAATGCGTAATTCATATAGCAGTGATCTTTGCCGTAGAAGTACTCAATCCTCAGTTTTTCTGAAGGCAAAAAAGAAAGCGCATCCAAACTATAGATATTTAACCTTGTAATTAAATATAAGATAAATCGTATTTAGACGTAATCAGGCCATGGTAATTGAGTCTGATAAAGTAGAAGAAAAGATGGCACTTATAAATGCCAGAATTTAAGTTTCAGTTAATGTATGACATGCAAATTTGTACGCAAAATGTTTGGCTAGTTTAGCAAAGGAAATTTGGAATATTGGGATATTTTAAGCATAAGACAAATTTTTTTCTGCTAATGAAATCTGAGAGTCCGAATCAATCTCGGACATATGGAGAGCCGAATACTACAAGATAAGATATAATATTTAACTTTAAATATTAATAGCAGTTAAAACAACGCAGCCCATGAATAGATTATTTTTTTGGTATGTAAGATGGTAGAGGGCTGTTCAATAGTCTCTTATGAAGCCCTACGGCGCGTGTTATGACACGTTCGTAGTATGCGCTTGAGTCGCCTGTTTACCTTTGGGAGTACTAAACTTTATTTTGGTACCATGTATCGAAATAAGATATGAAAAGTAGTTAAAATGGTTAAGAGAAGCGATTTTTCTTATCTGGTAGCTGATATGTGCCAGAAGACACAGTCTAATTTTTTTCTTTCGGGTTACTAGATGAATCAGTTACTCGATTTTGAACTGGGGATCAGCTGACAAGGAGTAAAATACTATAATAAGTAGGTTATCAAGTCTTGATAAGAGTAGGTAATGCTAGTTTAGGTATTTCGACGGCAGAAATCATATCTACCACTTTAATTTGCATGCCGATATCTCAGAATAACATCTATGCTCGCGGCAAGTCTTCACCCCGTGACCTTTTTGCCTTGACAAAGGGAACCCTTCCCACCTGGAATACTAGATCGAATTTTCAAGTTGTTGATTTTACTCAATGAAGCATTAGTCCCGCTGTGACTCTGACGTTGACGGTATAAATAGGGGGTGGAGACTTTTGAGCGAAGAATGCACACAAATATTTTTTACAGTATTCTTTCGAATATTGAGTAAGGAATGGGATACACGAAATATGTGAGGGAAGAGAAGAGTAACAGGAAGTTCTGCGAATAAATGCTAAAGAGCGGGGATAAATAAGCAGAAAGGGGCATCATACGAGTAGTAGTAGTTTTTAGGGGAGGCGTCCGACAGCTGAGGTCATTTGCACCATTAGTGATTGACAGGAAAGGATGACGAGTGGAGAGAAACCCGGCGTCGGCATTAGCCTACTCTTAGTGAAAGGCACCAGGGGCCCGCAGCTTAAGGTCCCTTGCAACGGACGGCGTACTCACTCTAAGTGCTCACCACTAAGCGTCTCAAGTAGGGATCAGGATACTACTGAAAAATAGCTTTCGCCACCGGGATTCAAACTGGGGCCCTCAGGGTGGGAAGCCTGTACGTCAACCACCGAACCAACCCGATTCCCGATATCATACGAATATTGCAATATACATTAAAATACATGGACTGCATGTGCTTCTGGATATTTAATTACATTGTACACGCTATTTAAATTCGACCCCAATTTCATACCTAAATATATACGCGTGTGATCAGTTACACCGAACATGAATTTCATGTCTTTCTGTATGCCGGTGAACAGAATAGTGCTAAGATATTTTATTTATTTATTTATCGACTTAATTGGGCGAGGTTGAGACTAATAGTCCCTTCTTCCACCTAACCCTACATTACAGACATTATATTGCAGACAATCACATACAACCAAGCCCTAGATGGAGGGAAATTCACCTAGGCGGGAATCGAACCCGCGACCTTTGGGTTGGTGGGCGAGGACGTTACCCCACCGCCACCGAGGCCGGCATTGGGCCAAGATATTCGTAGTTTACATAATTTTTGCTGCTAAATAATAATTAATAAAGTGATACTTACTACTTGCTGATTATACACACCGCTGCAATGATTCCTGTAAGCTTAAAATTGGCTCTTCACCACGAAAAATTTCATGTTTCAGAAGAATATTGAGTAACAATGTGACATCATTGTTCGCCTATGCTTTGTAAATTAATTGCTTTTACGTGAAGAATGCTGCATCGCTTTGAAACCTTTGTCACAATTATTGACTAAATGACAAGAATCGTTTCCAATATATTCGCTCTTTGATGAACTCGTATGTACAAATAGGTGGGAAAGTTCTGAGGACTTGGATAGGAAGAACTTGCACTTGTAAGAGCTCGTCAACAACTCACTTCTAGCTGAAACGCCTTGATATATTTTGCAAAAAGATCTGGTTTTGTCGAGGCTGTGAAGTCACTTCTGACCTCATCCCTGCATGTGTTCGACAACGACGACTGCTTCCTAAGTAAGCCATCTGGAAAAGTTTTGGGTGGCGAAAAGAAAACTTCTGGGAGTTTCTCATATTATTAAGGTAACGTTTATCCTTAGCGTCTTCCTCCACTACTCACGTAAAGCCGTGGTCCTGACAAAACGGAGTTCCGGAACTTGTTCCTCTCAGTTAAATGACAAGAAAACCAAAGAAGAAAAATATTTTTCTAACAATATTAGCTAACAAGGTTTTCCCACGAAGAGGATTGCTAAATTAGAAGTGAGTTGGAATAGTTTTTTTACCCGTTGACGCTGATATTAGAGCAAAAACTATTACCAGTTTTCAGGAGATGAATATGTCTAATGAAAGAGTATGGAGTTTTGTAAATGCAATATAAATGATGTGATTGTAATTTCAAATTAAAATTTAAGCGAATGGCACTGAAAAAGTGTTTAATTGAACTAAAGGATATTCACATTTCTTATATTATTTGGCAACGACAATATTTAATGAAAAACCACTTCAAAATATGAAGATAAACGATCACACGAATGAAAACAGTCATAAAATATAGATTAGAGAGTCTTGTGATTGCATTTAAAAAGCGTGACTCTTAAGATGTAGAAGTACCTGGTCAGTGACTGATTCCATTATCGCTTGAAAAAATTAGATATTATCAGACACTATATTGGTCTTAAAGCTATAGAAGCTAAGACAAAGCGCTAGCATTTTCCAATTATAGGGTGAACTTGGAGTTCACCCAACTGTGATTAACTTTAAAAACCGAACGTTCCAAAAGCCCGAGGGGCTCTCTTGAAATAAGGTAGGTCCTCGATGAAAAACTTATCCAGAATGGATGAACCGCTGACAAATCTATTTTGAAACTAACAATAATAAAAACTCTGACGCTGCAAAGTTTCTCCAGTGAAATCCTAATGAAAATACGGAAAAGTTTTCGAATGGTAAGACATTGATAAATACGAAGTTCAGAATAGCGATCAATTATAAAGCTAAAGAAAATGAAACGAAAATCGACACTCTAATGATGCAGTTAAAATATACATAACAAAGAATAAATCGCAAAACCAAGATAAGTGTTGCAACGCATGCTTTTCGAGAGCACTTTTTTCTGGTATGATATGTTTATTTATGCAAAGAATTATATACGAGGGTTGCTATTTATACTTTGAGAGCATTGACAACACTAAGTGCTTTAGACACCATATGCCTTTTACATCTGAAAGTTTCACCCTTTTGACGCTAACTTTCTGCAAAACATTTTTTGTCGTTTGATCATAACTTGTGCTGTTTACAGTGACTCGAAAATTTTGTCTCAGCGAAAAAATGGAGTTAACTCGTGAATACTTTCGTGCGATATTTTTTTACGACTTTCGACCTGGATTATCAAGATAGGAGTGCATCTATCAACTTAAGTCCACTTTTGGTGATGAAGACCCATCCTTTGCCACCGTGAAACGCTGGTATACCGAATTCCATCATGGCCGCCGTTCGTTCAACGGCATACGTCGTGAAGGTAGTCCTAAATCAGTTTTTGTGCCAGAAAACATTGATGCTGTGCAAGAACTAGGAAAGGAAGTTCTCCATGTGACTTATCGTGAGATTGAGGCATCCTTGGGGATTAGTATAACGAGCAAACAAAACAGCAATCCACTGTATGGGTCTTCCAAGACGAGCCAGATCCGACAAAAGTGATTCATGCACGAAGCGCATCGAAGAAATGATCGCCTGTTTCTTCGGAATAACTCAACATGAAGCAACCGTACCGTTAGAACAACGTAGAACCATGAATTCTGAATGGTACACGACCATTTGTTTTGCCAGAAGCGCTTGGTGAAATACGCAGAAGAAGCGGCAAAGAAGGATTATTCTTCATCATGACAATGCAAGCTCTCACAGATCGGCTGAAACAACTACCTAGTTGACTGGCCAAAACGTCGAATTGATGGGTCATCCTTCGTGGAGGCCTGATTTAGCACCAAATGACTTCTTTTCATTCTCGTTAATCAAGAAAAAATTGCGTGATCAACGTGTTTCGGCGCCTGAAGAAGCCATTGATGCATTTAAAAACCATATGAGGTACCTCAATCGGACTGAAAAAATTGGTTTGAGCGCATGCAAAAGTGTATTGATCATCATGGAGAATACTTCGAAAAACAATACAGCTATTTTCAACAATAAATAACTGTCTTTTCATTCTAAGGCTGAAAATATAAATAGCAACCCTCGTGCAAAGAATCACAGACGATCAATACAGCCTCCAGTAACAGACAATATTTATCATATACCATGGTGATATGATCTTCATAATATAGTATACAATAGTTGTATAAATTGAAAAATTGTAAATGGAACACTCATTCTGGTCCTGCAAAGCCAGTCAGTTCTGGTTTGACAGTAGGTAACAAAAATGATAGCTTTAAGTGTTGCAATTATAAAGCTACATATATTGTGTGACTTTTTCCTAAGCCCTAATCCATTTTGTATAATAGCAAGTCTTTTGTTCTCCCTTTCACAGTGTTTACTAACTAATATTCTTAAATATTTAGGTAGTATTAGTTTTTAGGGGAGGCGACCGACAGATAAGGTCATTTGCGCAATAGGGGATGGACAGGAAAGGATGAAGGGTGGAGAGAACCCGGCGTCGGCATTAGCCTACTCTTTACGAAAGGCGCCAAGGGGTCCGCAGTTTAACGTCCCATCCGACGGACGGCGTACTCACTCAAAGTGCCCTCCACAAAGCACCTCAAGTAGGGATCGAGATACCTCTGAAAAATATTCAACACCGCCGGGATTTGAACCCGCGCCCTCAGGGTGGGAAGCCATTAAGTTAGCCCCCGCAACATCTCGATCCCCAAAATATTTAGGTATTTCATTAAAAATTAGAGGAGCAGGTACCTCCAATTTTCTTCTACCTTGTTTTGTATGAAGTATTTTTTTATATAATTAATATTGTCCCTTAGTGGTAATTCATTTTTATTCAAATCAGGTATTTTATATTTGTCATAAAAATGGTTTCCCATTATGATAGCATATCTATATAGTCTGTCTACAGGCGGAATTCCTAATTTTTGAAAGATATTTCATCCATCTAGAATATTTTTATTTTTTTGGTGTAGCCTCACACATTTTCTCTAGGATTTCTTGCTGTTAATTTTTTTTGCAAATTAATTTTGTTAGAACCGGTGGATCCCCAGACAGTTATACAATGCCTTAAAATGCTCTCAACTAGTGCAAAATACACTATCTTGCCGACGTTACAACTAACAAAACTAGTAATTTGGTGAGCTTGACGAATGATGTTCTTTCATTTGTTATTTAGTTTCAAAATGTGTTCACCAAAGTCAATATTTTGATCAATGATTAACGCCCAAGTGATTATATATTTATTTACTTATTACAGTATGGGGCAATTACAGCTATTGGTGGGGTAATGTAGGCAGTAATGTGAATGAGTCTATAATTGAATATCTATGATGTCAGGGGTTTTGTGTTTCACAATCATGACTTCGGATTTTTTCTCATTGGTAAAGAGATTATTATCATGCACCCATTTACTGACATTATTTAAGTCAAGTTTCTTGACCTAAATAGCTGCTTTTAGTTCCTTGTGCTTCGATATGAGTACTGCATCATCAGCATACAATATCAACTCGCAGAAATGACAGCACTTGACTATGCCATTAATATATATATATTATAAATAGTTAAGGGCCAAGAATAGATGCTTGTGGCACACCTGATTTCATCTCTTGATATTTACTACATACATTTTACATTTTAGTGACTAATAGGCTATCATTTAAATAATTAGAACACCAAAGGTGGTGAGGTACACGAACTCCTATACAATACAATTTTTTTAAACAATATATTGTGATCTAAGCTTGTCTAAGATCTATAAACGTTAATACCGTGTTAAGCCTTTTATCCATTCCATACTGTTCACAGCTAGTTCAATGGCTTGTGTGGTTCCTTTATTTCTTCGGAAACCAAATTGAAATTTTGGTATTACAGGTATTTCATTCTTATCCGGGACGTTCAGCAATTTGTCTGCTATAAACCTTTCCATGATTTTGAAATGGCGGGTAGTATTGATATTTGGGCGATAATTAATCAAGTCTTTATGAGATCCTCCTTCGTAAATAGGTGTTATGAGAGCTTTTTTGAAACCATTAGGGATTGTTTCATTGCAGATTGAATGATTTAAAATATCTTTTTATACTGGTATTATATTAGGGCACCTTTTCGTGTCCATTATTCGAATACCATCTTGACCTATTGGTTTCATATCCATTTTGTTAATAATCTTGTAAGTAATCCTCTGTTGCTAAATTTATTACTATACTATTTCCTTGGTTCTTTGTATTTACCGAACTTCGTAAAACTTTACAATTATCTTTCAGGCAACTTATTTCTTTAGAGAAATGTTTAGAGAGCCTGGAAGTGATGTGATCTCTTTAACGAAATTTATATGACCAAAATATCTTATTAGGTCTTTATCTGTGTTGCACTCGACTTTTCTTCTATTAATTGTTTATAGTACCCCATATTTTCCTCATACTACGCTTATTTTAATTAATTTCATCTGTATAAAATTTATTTTTAGCTTTTTTCATTTCATTGTAGACATAGTTCCTATATTTCTGGTAGTTTATTCTATATATTTTATTAGAAAGTGACTTTTTCCATTATTTAAACAATTTATCTCTATTTATTATCATTGCTAGCAGATTATTTGTCATTCACTCCTTCTGAATATTAATACTTCTCATTACAGAATTTTTTTTTATTTACTTTGTATATCCTGCATTACATTTGCGGTAGCCTCTTAGAGTGAGCCAGGCTCTGAGTTCAATGTCAATTCACCCCAATTATACTTAGAGAGAAACCTAGTAACAAATTTAGCATATATTATTTATTTTATCTCATTACCAAATTTTGCAATACATATTTTAGTTTTTTAAGTTTATTTTGAATAAACATCGAGCTAATGGCCAAGGGAACTTTTGGGGGATAATTGGTACAATTAAATGGGGAAATTGGCTGTTGAGAGAGATGGAAAGGTGAGAGATTGGTGAAATGGAATAGAGAAACGAAATAATAATCCTAAGATCCCCGTTATATCATTTAAAATTAGCGGGAAAAATCTCATTGAATAATGATATACTTTGTATGATTTCCTTCAGCACACATGCATGATGTTACCTAAAATATCACCTTATAACTTCGTAAATGTGCGATGGATACGGAACCGATATCCAATGAACCCTTCAATGTGCCTTATTAATTTTATTCAAATAATATGATTGACACCATTTGTATTTAAACCTGAATACTTTACTCCGACAGTCAAATTTCCCAAAAAATAATTTATTTTTTTCCAATTGCCGTTGTGCACAAGCATCTAAAATGGCTGTTCTTTGATATAGAGATTTTTTTCTTATATCGCGAAAGATTTTGTTAATACCTTGAGGGTTATTTGAAATATATAGATTCGATTACTTGTAAATTATTATTTATGGGGCGTATCCAATCCAACATAAATTTTTGGAACTTATTACTATAATATAAATTCAATCGGGAAACGCACAAGGAGTCAACCGATTCTAGTTGTATTTAGACTCTAGTTAGGTACTCAAAGCACATTGAAGGAAAATATATTCATGTTTCATTGGAGACCGAGTTAGGAAAATCATTAGTATCGTATAAGATCAAGCAAAAATAAACGTGGTGACACTAGGTCTCAATCAATTTCAAAATGCATCTTTTACGATAATCTACACATATTTTATACTAAAAGTTCCAAGTGTCTTCATCTGATATCACAAAGCAAACATTTTTAGTTCTGCATAATATCATCAATTATTTATATCGATTTACTATTGTATTAATACTAGTTTTAAAACACTCCCGCGATTAGTAGGATTGAGATAGATCTAATCCACGCCCATGCATTGCTCGTATACCTTAATTAGAGTGAAATTTACCAGAGATAGGAGAGAAGTAAAGAACGTCCACTTTAGGTTTCGGCGTACTCATGCGCATCGCGTTGCTCTGATAAGAACAACGAGGCGACTCAAAGCAAGAATACATTCCGGAGGCAAATGGGGGGGAGCGGTTTCCGCTCACCCCTTGTGCCCTCCGTTCCCGGCATACCAGAATGTAAATGGTAAAGACGGGGAAATATGGAGAGGGGGACTGGTCGGGGGGCGCCGTCGACTCAAGAATCCGGGGGCGAGCGAAGTTGAGCCGAAGGCTTTTAACGGGTAGAATTCCAGCAAGCTAATTCTCCTGCGGGTATTACTTTATGAGGAGTTAATCGGGAGGGGTTTCTCAGAGCACACAGGAAAGTCACTGCGGCGGGGTGGAAGGTAGGAAAGAGAGAGAGCGATAGGCCTCACTGCGAGACCAACCAACCCGTGGTGGACGGATAACGGAATATGAGCGGTTAGGTGAAGGGCCGAGTGTGTTTCTGGGGTTGGGTGAGAGGCGAGACAGACGGTTTGGTTTCAAATAAAGAGAGAGGGATCTCTGCGTGACGTCTGCAAGAGGCGAGGCGAGATGAGAGAGGGAGCCCTCGTGTACGTGTTGCCGGCGCTGGAGCGGCGGGGAAGAGACGAGGGAGAGATGGATGAGGCCCGGCCCGTAGGTCGACGTGCGGGGCGCCGGCTTCCCTCAAGATGAAGGACGGATTGGGGCGCACTCCCACACGACGTTTCGTGTATCTCGGGTGGAAGGCGTGCGGGTACGAGACGTGGAGTGAGTGGGGAAAGAATCAAGTCCTCAGGGGGGGGGGGGAGGAGGTTTTCCGAATGACGGACGTACGGACGGAGGAGAGGTCGGCCAAAAGTGCGCGTCACGCACACACTTTCGCCCGAGTATATTTCTCCTGGCGGTCTCCACTGCCAGATTGATCATCGAGAAGCCCGGATGTTATTCATATGAATATTATCCCCGTGACAGCACATGAAGCTGGAGACAGCCGATATAAGGAGATAGGCTAATTAGTTCATTGATAACTGGGGTGTAAATTGATGCTTCGTCGTCGCGGGTAGAATATGTACTAATTTTATTGCTGCCTCGTAACTGATTTTTCTTTCTGTTTCCACATTGATTAATTAATATTGGGTGACATTATGCTATGCATTGAAATAAAGGCCTTAATGGTGTAATATCAGCTCAAAAGAGTTCAAGTACCCTCTTTCCAAGGGCCGCAGAAGAGAATAGTACGGATGAGAGAGAGAGAGAGGAACCGTAGTAGTGATATGAAGAAAAAGGAATGGTAGGATTAATACGTAGCCTAGAGAGAGCCGGAAGCAATAGAGGCTCATTGCTGACCATTTGTTACTGGATTGACATTCATGGGCCGGGACTTTTTCCAGAGCATATGGCCATGACTTTAAGTTTCTCTGTCACTGAGAGCTCAGCTCAGCGCTCCTGGGAAGCTGGGATGGAGTTGAGAGTAAAGTGTAGTGTTCATCGTTAAGCTTAAAGACTTACTTTATGGCCCGGCTGTGTGTACATGGACGTTCATTCAGGATTTTCGGGGTTAGGAGTTTTGGCGTAACACACCCTCTAGGAAGCATCAAAGGAATTAGGAGGTAAGGCTTAATATAGCGTGATATTGAAAATGACGTGAAATGAGTTCTCCTTTTAAGCATTTTGAACCAGAACTTTCTTCATCTTCCAAACGAGAACAGCAAACATTCTGTAGGATAGTGCCTACAAGCAAAGACGAGTTTTGAATGAATAATGTGGAGGCAGAAAAATTACCTGAATATTTTCAATAGCTATTTTTTTCTCCTCAATTGCACGGAAGACGGCAACGAGAAAATTGTAGAAGCACCAAACAGCAAGTTACCTCGATGCTCATTAAAAATATACACAAATAATAACCTGCACCAATTTTTATTATACTTAGGGACTGAGTTCAATATTTAAATAAGATGATTTCCAATAATTTGGAGTCTGTAATATTCTCTGCAATTATTGCCAGCAATGAAACTGCTGAATTTATTGGAAGATTCTTCAGTCATGCGCAGTAAAAAGTGTTTTACGATTACATCGACGAAAGGGAATTAGTTCACACGCTTAGACAGAAAATTTACATATACTAAATGATTGCTCAAATGATACTGCACGAAATGAATAAAAAACATTTGTTGTTATATAACAAAATACTACTGTTTTCATTATGTACAGAAAAAAAAGCCACCATCTTATGTTACTATAACCTCTTAATCAGAATAAAAATAGAAAAGCGAACAAAATTCTGCAATATTATTGACTAAGCTTAGTCAAAAGACGGTAAAAATAGCAATTCATTTATGCGTCACAACAGAAATTTCAAATATGGAGTATCAGATTCCAAGGAAAATATATGTTTACGTTTAATCTTTTGCTTCAAATTATTTGCATTACGTTTTCCTCTCCTTCTTTTAACATTTTACTAAGTAGAGTACTACCATTAATTTTGATATTCGTTGCCAATGAACAATCATACCATTCTGCAGAAAGTATTTTGCGAATGTCAGATTTATGAAATCATCAGATACGAGAACCGAGCTTTTAGCATTCGGCAATTATTTGTACCCGATTGAAGGCTCCAATTCTTGTACTTGAATACATAAATTGGAGAAAGCATCGTACCAAGAAAAATATGATGTGAGTTTACGGCTGTTATTTCAACTACGCAAAAATTCCACAAAAGTTTATTAATTTGGAAAATAGGTTTTGAAAGTGGCGATTTATGCCCCAATGTTCCCTACTTAACTCACGTCCGTTTCCTAAGGTTCCTCATATATCACAGACTTCACACATTGTTATAATGTCACTTTGAGGGGAAATATAAGTAAAAGACGCAATAATTTGAGTAACTCGGAATTGATACACGGTGTATGTCATGATGTAAATGTATACTATATTGTCAAAATGCACTCCGTCAAAACGGATGCTACGTTGAAAATTGATATTTAACTGCATTGAGATAATATATATAAAAATAGTACATAATGGAGGATCACTTCACTTGCTAATTATTAAAAAAATGAAATGACCTTCAACTAATTATAAAGATACACTTTCAAGTGCGAAGATAATGGAACTTTGTATTTTTCATTATTAATGTCGTTCCATAAATTTTCATTTTCGTGCATCATGTTCATCATTTATATAATTTAAATTCAATGTACTCATTGAAACCACGTCACGCAATTTTTTCAAAGAGTCCGCAACACTCTAACTGATCCACTGATAGACTTTATTTGAATGCTCTCGTGCTCATATAAGCCGAGATGATGAAAAAAATCCAAAGAAACTGCGGGAGATGCCGCAACTGTGACTTTTAACGGAGTCACCCGCTAGTAAGCATTTCAATGCAAGGAATTCAGAGCATAAATATCATTCGCCTTGACCGGGATTCGAACCTTAATCCTGTGAATGTGACATTGTATGCACGATATTTCGTCACAACATCTTGTTTGCCAGAGTTTAATATGATAAAATGTTCAACGCCATTTTAAAAAAATTGCATCTTTAATTTAGGCTTCACATTCTTCAAACCTCAGCAGTATCATCATAATATAATTATCATTTATCTTGTATTTTTAGGGTATATACGAGTATGGAGCTTTTGCCGTTTCCATCATAACGGTAACTTTTAGTAATGTTACGCGTTTATAAACCATTACAATCTTTCCAAACTTACGTTTTATGAAACTAATTAGTCCTACGAATGACTTATTTAATTTGAAATGGACATTTACTTCCAAAATAGGCAAAGATCATAAAGCCTGATTTAAGGCGAATTTCAGAAACATCATTTCCATTTAGTTCATTGTTGCTCTTTACTTATAAAACTCTCTCGCCTTTGTCAGATTCATCATTTCATAGATGCTCCCTTCGCTCTCAAGATGCCTAATACGTATTTCTTGTCTGGAGTGCCTCTCCGGCCGCATTCATCCAAGACTTTCTCGATCTACTCTTCCTTCTCTCTCTCTCAGCATTTACTATTATTTCACATATCTCCTCAGTCACTCGACTTTATTTCGTTCTCTCATATCGATCAAACCACCCCAGCATACTTCTTTCTATTCATTCCTATTGCCGAAGCATCTAGTCAAATTATTTCGTTGCCCTATCTCTGCTATTTTTATCACAAACGCTCCTTGAATTCATCCCTCATCCAACGCATTTAGTCGATACTATTCTGGCATCCCCAAGTCTAGATTTCATGCTCTAATATGAGAAGAAAAACTTCTAATTTCATGGCAATTCAATCCCTTCTCTGTGTTACATGTAACTATGTACTTTCATTTTAGGCGTATTCACTCCCAATGTCTTCATTCGTTATTTTATTGAAAATATCAATGACCCATTTTAGATCTTGTGAATAATAAGCCTAAATTGCAGTATAACCAGGTATCAAAAACGCATGCGTTCAAACATTCAATCATCACACTTTATTATCCATGTATCTCACATATTTATTCATACGAATCCTGAAAAGGTATGGTAATATTACGCTGCCTCTAAGTGAATAATCTTGGAAAACATTATTCGCCGGGAAAATACCAGATCATTATCCATACTATATGTTTGGCAATAAGTTGCCTAGAAAGTTAATTGACGTCATTATTTTAACACCCTATTTCTCAGACTAGCTAATAAGGATTTCAAAAACTTTAAGGCTAATTTGGTTTGAATTTAAATAGTCTCTCATTATTTTAAGTATATTGATTTGGACGAAAATTTGTAACAATTACTCTGAGGCTATGAAAAGAATGCGGGTGGTACTACGATTAAATCTATTTCCAAATATCAAATGAAAATTATTTGTACAACTCCATTTACATTAAATCTCAACTTTAAGTGGATATATTTTACTCACCTACTTTACGTTCGGCATGTAAATTTAACATAATGGAGACCGTTTGATCAAAAAATAGGAATATGCTCGTCCTGACTTCTAGCTACTCATATTTTGGGGACAATGTGTTGAATTTCAATTCATATTTCTGGTTTAATACATACGCTAATTACTGTAGATTATAAATTTCATGAATATTGTCTTATAATTTTTACCTATATTTCCTCTCATTTGCTATCTCAAGAAAAGATCATTGAGGATATAGGTATGACCTCAAACAATATTGAAGAGAAGTGGTAAAGACCTTAGTTAAGGAAAACGTCCTAAAATTGGAGATGATGATATTTCGCAAAATAATCAATTTCGTTCATTATGCAAATCAGATCAACGGTCTCCCACAACTGACGAGTTACGGAGGCCTCCGAGCGCTACCCGTGGTGGTTTTTCAGTGAGCTCATTCTTCCTCTCCCAATGGATCCCTTTTATCCTTCCCAATTCAAGCATTCACTCACTTAATTTATCCTTTAATTCAATTAATTGAATTAAGTCAATCACTGTGATTATTAGACGTAAATTAAAGAAGTAAAACGCTCGAGTTAAATGCGATTGCTAATATAAAAAAATAGCTGAAAATTTCTACTGAATGAAAAATGATAACACTTCGATTTTCCTGTCGTTAGAACCACGCTTAATAGACACATTGCTCAAATCAAGAAATTAAATGGCGACTTCTCTGCCAAAATAATCAAGAAATGAAATAATACTGCGGCGATGAATTACGGTTGGTGTATCAATGAACCAACCTGAGTTTAGAATGATAAATGCTTAATAACCATTTTGCGTTGCAATGCAACAATTTCAGAGTGTAAAAATCATTCGCCTTGACCGTTAAAAGTTACCATTGCAGCATCTTCCGCAGTTTCTTTGAAACCATTTTGCGTTCAACGCAGGTCGGAGATGTTTTAATAACCCAAGTTATTTAGTTTATTTCTTCTATTTAGGAAGGAATGATGTTACGATTAATATTATTGATAAATCTCTAAGAGAATATTCGCTCACATGAGCGCTGTTAAGATAAATCAAAACCAAGGGAGAATCTTTGTTATAACTGCTGAACTGAGATATTTTTACAATAAGTAAGGCAAGCGTGATGCAAGTCATGCATATATATATATATATATATATATATATATATATATATATATATATATATATAATTCTTGCCATTATTTTCAGGGATTTATAGGTGGGGCACCCAGTATCCTTCCCGAGTTATTCGACAAATTCTTACCTTTACCCCTCCTCCCCCCCAAAGTTTCTACATTCCTGCAGAACCTTCGAGGATCCTCGAAACTAGACTTGAGAGCCTTATTAAGCGTCCGATTCACATTGCCCTTATATATCAACTCCAACGAACACAGGTTTTCCTCCTTGACCCTTCGCAGAATTTCCTCATTTAACATTACAATTAAGGGGATTTTTTTTTAAATTCTACGATGGCAACATGTCTGAGATGCTATTGTTGTCCTGTTTTTCGTGCCCCCAAGTATCCACATATCCATTCTCAAATGGCAGTAGACTCATATGGACGTTTTGACAGGTTATTTTCTGATGCGGTTATGTATTTCACTGTAGGTAAAAAAGTTGTGCTTTTTGTTGAATAACCTGTTTGCCATTGGTCACCTTACCTTGCCTATTAGCCAATATGATTTTTGTTTTTGCTTATTTGATGATCATACTACAGGTATGTAATCCATTTCTGTCAAAATGGCTTACGGTTATATCGGAACAATTGAGCGATCAGCACGTGACCTTTAATATCTGGACAAGTAGGTAATGGAAACAAAAATACTTAAAAAATTTCATAATGTCGTCATAGAGCTCGATTAATTGTTTAGGCAAGCAAAAATCACATTTGGACGGAATAAAGTAGGTTCTCACATATCCTTGAAAACATTGCCCTGCAATATATATGTTAGATGAATGAATGGGAAATCAACGAATCCGGAAATATGATTTAGGATTTTTCTTTCGATATAATAATATTCTCACGGGCCTCCCAACCCCTTAACCTCAAGCGCCGATCCCTAAGTCATGGAGTTACTTAGAAATTCTTTTTGAAAATGTAATGAAATTGGTTCCATTGGCAAGCAAACATCACTGATAACCTCAAAAAATCGGATGAACATATTTGAACTCTAAAATCATAACACCTAAAATCGTACAATTTAGGTTCTTTGACAAGACTCCAAACTTCTTTGTAACAATCATGCCCGCAAATAAATTTTTGATATACTTGGCTCAAGTTCCACTAAAAAAGGAGTTGACGAAGTTAAGAAATAATCTGCCAAACCAGTATTATAATATCAATGATTGTGTCATTGCACATCGACAAAGCGAAATGCATCAAGTATAACTACGATACCAACTCTACAATTACCTGAACTAAGTTCCTCGATAAAACTACAATTGAAAGAATTATAAAAAAGTATTGCAGTCAAATATTAATTTTAACATTTCTACGCTTAGTTCTTTCCCTACTCCAATTATCAAAAAAATGTTAACAATGGGTGAGATTTCTCTTTCTTCTGTATGCTGCTTGCTCTCCTATCTTAAATCTCTATTTCATCAATTGTTCAGAGACAATGTATATCTTAAGTAGGCGATTACGACGCATCATATGGCAATAGCGTTCATAAAATACAGTAGGAAATCAATATTTACTAAAATGGTGTAAAGAATTGACTAAAGAAATACTTAATGCCATAAATACCTAACGCATTAAAGAGTAATTTAAAAAAAATACACATGCAGTTTCCAAACTTATATCATCTATTGCATAGGATATATATCTTTTACAAAGAGAACTTAGGTCAAATGCAATGAGTATAATGAAAAATATTACTAATATTTCAAAACTCGTGAAGAATTACAATCATACCTCGCATACTACAAAATCAATGTGATAGAGGATGGGATTAAATCATAAGGAAACAACACTAATGAAGACTAAGATAAACGTTTAAGTTGGGACATAAAGTGAAAAAGGAAGTTCACAAGTTTAAGAAGTGTCTTAGAAGGTGGGCAAAGTAGTTGGTACATAAACGAAAGAAATACTTAAAGTTTGAGGCTATGGCAGACAGGAGGGATTTGATTAAAACAGACCATTGAAAATTAAAATATGGAACTTGCTTGTGCTTGTATGGAAACCTATTCATTTGGGAAAGAGAATACGTCCAAACTGCAATTTTTTGAGACATTGGTTTCAAGTATAAACAAGTAGAATGAACCGTAAGGAAAACAGCGGTAGCTCCGTTAGCAACGGTAATAGAAGAGAGATGACTGCTGGAAAATTGAAAGTGGGAAGAAAAAATGGATGTAGGAGAGAATGAGAGGCAATGGGATGCTGAAGACCGTAATAGAGGGATACGGGAAAGCGAGGTGAAGGGAGGAAAAGACTAGGAATTTGGAATTTAATGAAGGGGGAAGGAAGTTATTTAGTACCAAAGAACGATTTATTATAACATGGTTGAAGGATATTTTGTACCAAATTAGTCACGGGTAAAGCAATGTCTACTACTAATTGGGTCAACAGCCAAAATGACCTAACTTTATCCGGTAGAATATAAATATATATTCGTACTATGTACTTAATAATAACGTATTTATACAAAAAAATACGTTCCTACGTCATTTTTCAAACTTATAAAAACTAAACTGTACTTAGTATGTTTACCTCATTTTTTAAAAACTTTCAATACATACTTATTCTTAAAACGAATTTTAAATAATAAACAAACTATTACACAAAAGAACGAGAATTTTATATCATTACTGTGAAAAAATGGTGGTCAAAAATATTTTCCCCGTCAAAAAGCTATGATGATTATCATCAATCATATCTTTCCTAATTCGAATCGTAACGGCAATACTGCTATTACTAGACGCCAGTAATTAACCGGAAGGTTGGTTTGATAAATAAGGTTAGAGCTCACCCAGTGCTTTGCCCAAAGACCAGATATCTACATATCAGGGTGGGGCGGGGGGGATGCTGATGAACTAACAACAATAGGAGAAGTAAAATTATCGCAGGGAATGCCAAAAAACTTCAAATAGACCCCAAAAATACACAATCATGAACAATGTTGAACGACAGGTTGCAGGTATTTCATTGGCCATTAGTACGTATAGTATGCTTTCATAATCTCAGATTTAGATGAAATCACTGCAAGTAAATGTGAGGACATAAAAATATTCAATAGTTAAAATTAATTAATAAAGTAACAGGGCATTACCCTCAGAATTCACGATTGAATTTCTCAAGGTACTTCAACTATCAGCCAAATATTTCAAAGTAATTGTTTCAAAAAAGTATTCTCACACCATTCAAACGCAATAGAGCTGGTTTAAAGATAATTTATAATTATGAAACACATTCGAACCCCTTTTCTTATTATTTGGAGCAAAATTCCTCTGCTCGAGCCAGTCGCCTACCTATCTAATAGCAAGAAAGATTCAGTTAGCTTCGAACGTCGCCGGCAAGGGTAAACAATGGAAGCAGTGCGGTGATATTGACTTTTAGACACGGTCTTTCTCTCAGTGTTCTCCGGAAAAATTTCAAATGGAAAGGGAAGGAAGTAAAACTTCTTCAGTATGTCTACGCACAAGCATAAATGGAGAGGAATTGAACAGAAAGATAAGAGTATTTCTAAAATGCAGAGAGAATAGAATTAATTCAAAAGGGTATATCTAATACTACCTAATCATATGAAGCAATTGAGCTATGCTCAACAGACCGTAAAAAAACGATAAAAATGTATTTATTAAATATAAGAGTTCAAATAATTCTTACCGCTCCCACTATTCTTTTCATTGATACGCCACCACGACTTTTGATATTCAAAACAACATCTTCATTTATAATGCCTTAAATATTAAGTTATTGCATCGAAACTAGTAGTGCGTTTGCATTAAAATGAATAGTGGAAAAATGAATCAACTAATTTTAGTTAGTATTTATTTCCACAACTCTTAATTGCTTTATGTCCTCCTGGTTTTATCAAATTGTTAGAAAAATATTTCTATCCGATCAACAATAATATTATGCAAACATATCTACAAATCTACCTAGGAAAGTTTTGAAAAACAAATGCATACATTGGATTTGAATCCCTCTTCAGTGAAGAATATTCATGAACCTGCCTTACCTACACAGTGTTAAATACCTTTGAACATTTTCCCTCAACTTCAATACTATTTATTTGCATGGTATTTGGAAAAAAAATTCACCTGCCCTGAAGCAAAAATATAACACCAATAATTTGGGTAACACATATGATAAATGCGATGAGATATTTTATTCTAAAAATTATATCGATAACAATTATTTGGAACGTATAAAAAAATATTACTAAAATTTTAGAAGCGTGATTCCTACCGAGAATAATGATTTCAGTTAATAAATATTCACTTATTTGGCTAGTCAAATCGTTACCATAACAGGTGAGGTTATATCAAACCCTTGATCACAGAGAGGTGGAAATATAAAACAAAATGCTTAATCTACAGACAAATAGAGAATTATTATGAAACATTTATAACGAACACGGGAACAATAATGTCTAGAATTTTTTGAACAAACAGAAAAGAGCTGGTGGTATATCATACATCTTTTGAACAACATTTCATGGTAATAATATTCACTGTAGAAGAGTCTTGCAGGTGTAAAGAGCAAGTAAAAATATCAAATGCAGAGGCAGAGTGCCCTACCAAGGACTAAGATCTATTATTTTTTTGATCTGTACGCCCTTGTCGACTACCCGACTCAACCTTTCTCATGTTTATTTCCACATTCCAGGTGATAGTAATTTTCAGTCTTCTGGTGCATATTTTAAGAGTGATTTTGGGAACAAAATCATGGCATATTTTTATACCAACCATGCCAAGTATATATTTTGAGCGTATGCCTATATGTGTGAGAGACAGAGGGAGAATTAAGAGTAGAGACTTTCAGTATGGGTGGAACATAGTTGACGTAACCGTGTAACGAGTCCAATTAGTAAGAGCTATCATGGGTCTATTTAAATGGTCTTCAAGCGTGCGCTAGTAGTTACAACCGAATTGACTGTATTCACATCTGATATATGTAATCCTTAACATCACCAACAACCTTAATTATGAGTACAGCCTTAACCGGGTTTGAAGATTCAAAATTAGGGTACTTCCGGAGGGAATGGTTACCTTGTTTGCTGCGTTTCCTTGGCGTGGAAGAAAACCAAGTTGACGAGAAACTTAATCAAAAAACCATCCACGACAATCCCATCCAACGGACTATCACCCGACGAAGACCCATTGTTATGAGAGGGCAGTGAAAATTTCATCGCGTTCCCCGCGTCCGAGAGGAGGCTGTCGGCGGGCGCGTGCAACAAGCGATCCGGCGGCTGCTCGCGCGTCGCGGAGGGGACGGAACACACCCGGGGTGTGGGAGGACACCGGGAACGATTCTTCAACATCCTTGAGACTAAAAGAGATGGCTAGCTGGGCAGGTGAGGAGAGGAGGAGGAGAAGATGGATTGGGAGTGGAACTTTTTCTCATTTTTACTTTATCACAGCATTGTGGGTTACTTTCAGAAAGGGAGAGAGAAAAATAGAAATAAAGACATTTCAGATGAAGTGTAAGGGAGGATCGTATGTTCTACGTGTCAAATCAGAGTTTAAATAAATTAAGCTCTATTGTTCTACGATTAATTGTCAATATTGTTTAGATTCTCCATTCAAAGTTTTTACGGAACTTTGAACAAGCTCTTTACGCCTACTAATTAATGAGTCATCCCCAACATATAACTTCTTCCTGCGTGTTCTGATTACCCTCTGCAGCCCTGAAAACGATCATTGCAAAAGCACAACGATCATTTAATATACTTCTTATAAAATAATAGGATTAATGTGGGCGGGGAGTATTGGTGTAATACTCAAACCGTAATTGAATCATACAAACATCAGTGTATTAAAATCCCATTGGCAGGGTAATTAAGATAAACTTTGCCTCAATATAAAATATACAAATTATTTTTAATATTAAATGTAAATTAGCATTAAAAATTCTAGGGAATGAGACAATTCCAATGAAAAAATTAAAATTAGTGTATATTTTTTATATTCCTCATTTCTGGATCTGTATTATATAGATCCATTCCATATTATATATTTCATAATATTCCATATTGCATACTACACAATTCAAAACGTACACTGCTGCTTTTAGCTCATTAAATTTATAGAGTAAGTAACAAAGATCCATAATTTTAAAAATATTGATCTTTCAAAGATACACCTCTAAAAAACTTTCTTATTTTTAAATTATCATTTCAACGTAACTAAATGGCATCAACATTAGTTAAAAAAATTATTATTTTTATTTACCAAACGAACTTAAAAATATTAGTGGATGCCGTAATCTGTTGAATATTTAACGCGGCTATTTATTTCTATTCAGGAGCAAATTATCAATAAAGCGAACATGATATAAGCATTCTGTGCGGTAAAAATTTCCTTAACCAAATTTGAAAACAATTTCTCAGTTACTTCTATAAACATTCTTCATAGGTAAATTGAAGGGTTAGATCGCGTTCATACTACTCCCAAGACAAAATTGCAACCTGCCTACCTTGGTTAAGGCAACGAACCATTATCCGTCGGAAGAACCGGGTCGTCGGAAGGCCACGGTCTCAGAAATTCAAGCAGGGGTTCCGACCCTACCCTAGTGTGTTTGTACAACTGGCTGGCTTCTCAGTAAAGCAAGCGAAGCCAAACTCTGCCATACAATCGCGTCTGATTACATTACGCTACACCATAGAAATGCGAAAGCAATAAAAACAAACGTTTTCGCATAATGAATGTCCAAGCTACATGGTGCTGAATACAACTAACCTCTAGGTGTTCGAAGGTTAAACCTTTTAAGAAAGGCTAATGTCGCCGTTTAAAGGATAACAATGCCATTATTGTAACAAATTTTCATGCAACGCACACACAAATTGAAAAAACGAATCATCAACTCTGATATTTTCTCGCCTATATAATTAGGGATACAAACCAGTTCTTGACCTTGTAATAACATACAATTTTTACCTAAAATGTTTTCAATGCAAAAATCATAGTTTTAAATGTTAGATTTATTTTCTGCATTAAAACGTAGGAGAGATTAATGATTTAAGTACTGCATTTGCTAACGTTCTGATGATGCAGCGTCAATATAGCCAATGTATAATTGTGCATGTGACTGTATGTGTATGTCTATGAATATATATTATATATATATGTACATATATATATATATATATATATATATATATATATATATATATATATATATATATATACATACATACAGATGATTTCGTCGAAGTAACACGGAAGTGTTGAAGTTGAATTCCGTCGAAATGATCAAGAAATAACGTGTGAGTGATCTTTTTATGTGTTCTTATATTATTTGTTGCTGTCAAAGCTTTATATATATATATATATATATATATATATATATATATATATATATATATATATATATATATATATTTACATGGGGTGCCAAGTTATTTTCTTTTGATACCCCATGCATTGGTGTCAAATTATGCCAAATCATTATAAAAATATCCAAACGGACAATTATGGGAGATCCATATAGGTACATTTTACGTGGTTAATCCCACTTTTCTACTGCGGGTGGATTTAATCGATGATATCCTGTTTTTTGTGTGCAAATAAATTTCTTAGCACAAGCAATGCTCAAATCTTCCTTCATATATTATATTTTGGACAAGTAGAAATTCGATACGCACAATTGCATTTCCAATCACTTCGAGAAAACTCTTTTTCTAAAAAAATAGGCGTCCAGAAAAAAGTTGTGGCGGTTGTAAAAATATTTTAGATAATAAACATTCAACATATTTTATTAAAATATTTTTCAAAATATTGCTTACCCAAAATCGCTCTTTAATCACTTCATAATTACGCAGCGTGAAATGCGAGCTTGCTGATAACAGTTGCAGTTATAGCTCACCTGACTAATAAAAAACATCTAATTAATTAAAATTAAATAAAAATAAGCAAGTTAGTTATTATGGCAAATAAATCGAATTGGCAAAAATAGTCAATGCATAAATGTTAAGTCATAGCATAAAACTACTGTAGTGACAAAGCTACTCAACTTGTTATTTCTGGTATAGCTCATCCCGCCTTACCTCTGCTACAGGCCTGTATATGATCGTCTTTATCACCCCTGGAAAGTGATCTTTTGGGCCCATATGGCGTTCATATAATGGCTACAGATGGCTCAATATTTTACTCATTAAAAATGTACATAATTTATAGAAGTATGGTTCTGGAACAAAAATGGTCGTTTTAACGCCCGATCTGAATACATTGGATTGTCACAGCTGCAGTTTATGGCAAGCAAATGTTCCAAGTTTCTATTCAATCTTCGGTTCATGTGCTCATCCGCATTATTTCATTGAATAATAATACGACTTTTTCTGCATTTACTTAAAAACTAGACAATTTGATGCAATGGTAATTCCATTGAAACTTTCTAGGCAAGTAAAATATCCCTGCGGCTCATAACATCAAAAGACCGTATTTTTTACCTTTCCAACAATAAAATCCCACTGACAAAGTTTATTGTGCCATATTAGAATGATGAAAATTTATTATTTTTTGTTGTATGTTTATTCACTGCATTAGTACAGGCATTAGAACATCAAGATTGATTGCATTAAATTGAAACCTGGAATAAATCAATGAGGGCAACACTAAATAGTTTCCTGCAGCGTGGGCATTAAGGCATACGTATAAGAATTGCGGGTGGCTAGCTTGGCATTATGCGTAGGCGCAGCGATGGGTATTGGTTGACTGTTGGATTCGAGCTTCTCCTTCTATTGTATTTATGTCCATTTTTCCTTTTAGATACGATAATTTCATAATAGTCAAATTGCATGGAATACCGATCAAATTCGATTAAATAATCAATCACATGAGAAAATACATGCATTCATTATTCACCCTGCTTTACTATGATTTCTGATTAAATTAAAATATAATAGATAGTTTGAATCCCAAAAATATTTAAATAAATATAAAATAAAATCCAAGGAGGGAGATAATACTGCAAAGTAAAAAAGGACTGAGTCTCCAATTGAGGTTTGTATTTGATACTTAAATTCCCATTCATATTGTGCAAAGACAAGCCTGTATTATTTGGAATATAAACATCCCATGAAATCATATTTTCATCTAGGGGAAAAAAGTCAAAATGTTTGCAAATTTTAAAGCATAAAATGTATGTTAATTTGGTTTACTTACAATTACTCACGTAATTCCCATTCTGAGAGTAAGAAGATTAAGGGTGAATATTTTAGTAGCGAAATAATAAATTCAATCCATCGCATATTTTAAATCACGAAAATTTGGAACTATTCCTTGAAAAAAATTATCACATCTTATTCAATTTAATTCTTGCTTGCATGTAGTGACATCCTATTGGAAGGAACCGAGTTGGAAAACCAAAGGTCACGTGATCGAGTTCCACCAAGAAGAAACGTTATTTTCGCCCTATTTTAGTTTATAAGGTGGAATTTGGCAATATAACTTCAGCAGTTGATGTAACAAAAACAGAAATATATGGCAATATCATCAAATTAGAACACATGAGTAATTGCAGTCTCGAGTCTCTAAAATACAGCTACAGATATTTTTTAATTAGGCCAGAGGAGAGGTCACTGTAATGTACAGCTGAACACCATTGGGTGGCTCATTACTCACATCTTAGAGAAATTAGATACTTCATGTGGAAATATTTAAAACATTAACCGATAATGCAAATATCTTATTCTTTTATATATATTTTACGTATTTATTGATGCAATAAGGTTGTGTTTCCATTAGATACAGTGAAATATAAATTTAACCTATCGCGGAGTAAAAAAATTACACTTTGTCGAAGGCTAGATTAATTACAGTTTTTAGCCCGGGAACAATTCCTACGAATCAAGAAATTTTCATTTCATAAGAGCACTATTTTCAATTTGAATCTTGACGTCATTAGATGACTACAGGATTACATTTTCTGGCGGAATTCACGGGCAATAGACGGTAAAAATTGGAGGAACAAAATCTTTTTAAGTTGGTAAAACAAACCGAGACATTAATTCATTACAGACATAGCCCTTTTTGCACACGAGACTAGGTAACAGTTTCGGAAGAGAGAATATAGAAAGAGAAATATTTCACTTGATATCTTTCCAACACCATCTATGATATCGGCAAACAACAGCTGAGGGAATGATACCCAAATACATAATCGAATAAAAGCAGAGGATAAAAGAGGTGTAAAACATGCAGAAAAGAGTACGTGGGTAAATTACAACAGGCAGGAAGCAAATAAACGACATGCAAGACGAAATAATAAGATCCCCAACGCAAAGCATCTGTATATTGTGCTAAAAAAACCTTGGTTCTACTCAATTCCGAGCCTAATGAGGAAAGAAATGAGCAGGATAAGAGGCCTTTATTGAAAGGAGACTCACCAAATGGGAGCGGAGAGTTAGCCAACCCATGGTGGAGGTTTGATTGGGTGCGGCGTGTGGCTCTGGCGCCCTTGCCTTCTGTCAATCTCTCTCTCGAGGGGAAACGGACTCGGTATGGGGCGAACGGGAGTAATTGGACAGGTTATGGGTGCCGACCCAAAAGGTATCCCGGAAGAGCTAGGTGTCCGGACCTGGGAGGTGAGTACAAGAAAACGATCAAATACGCACGCCTCAATCCGAGGGCGAGAGGGACGCCGGGACTCCTTATTTTCGTCAGAAGGCCTTGAGATGTCGTTTGGAGGAAGAGTAATAGAGAAAGAGAGGAACACTGAATATTCCTCTCCGAAGGTCAATTCGTGAGTGTTGGGGACTACCAGGAACTCTAAAGGTTCCTCTACTCCCCTTTCGAGTCGAGCACACTTCGCCCTCGTTTGGATAAAAATGTGGTGAATGAAATGATGGAAGAAGAGTCTCGATAATATATTCGCACAGGGAGAATTTGAAACGGAGGATTCGTGAGAGAGTTCACCTATGTAGGCATCAACAGCTGAGAGCGGACGACGAGATGGTAGGTGGGGGACATGAGAGATATCACTCTTTCGAGGGGGAGAGTAGGGGAGAGAGAGGCAGATTCGGTAGGTGTTTGTGTTGAATGGAATGGGCTGAGGAGTGGGAAAGGGAGCTAGGACTCGGGGGTGGTGACGCAGCAGTCGAGGGCGTTAAACGGGACGGAGGTGGAAGGAGGACGAAATGATCAACTCGGTCTTCGACCCTGTCGGCTGATTTTCCCCACCCTCTTCCCCGCACAAAGACTCCGAGCAGGATATCTTGATGGCTGAGGCCCAGTGTTCACTCGAGCCAGCGTCTCCGCCTCCCTACCAAACACCACAAAGTGGAGCGAATGGGGCCGGGTCGCGAACACGGGAAACCACTCCGGTCGAAAAACGGCGAAGACGGCTGAAATGCTAAGAGGTGAGTCAAATGACAGCGGCCGCGAGACGAGCGGAAATAGACTGGTGTCGCAGAGAAATGAACCCTTCAAAAGTGGCGAGACAGATAAATACATATATACATGTATACATGGGAGAGGGTAATATTAAATTAGAAGTGAGAGTAAGAGAGAGATTTGAAGAAATAGATATAGTGGTATCAGTGCGACAGGCAGGCGACAGTAAAATGTCTAAGGAAGAGAATCACAACAAGAGGAAATGGAACCTGTGAAAACGGAGAGAAAAGGGAAATATGGGCGAGGGTTTCGCCGCTAGAATGCCTATCTACTCTACGTTCACTGTGTATAGAAAGAAATTCGTCGCGGAATGTCTCCAAAAGTAGTTTATCTAGAAAGAAGATTTTTTCTCGATTTGGGTAGATACGGAGAAAAGCCGCAGAAGAGAGGATATGTGCATAAATAACCTGGAAAAGACAAAGTGCGTCGAGAGGCAAGAATGATGCTGAACAAGTCAGAGAGGTCAGAGTTAACCAACCATGAGAGATGAAAGCAGAGAAAAAGAGAGAGAAAGAAATATTTATATTTAAAGAGAGAGATATAGAAAAAACGACGTGCGTACACTGGAGGACACAGAGGGAAATATCAGAATGTGCGGAAGTGAGATCGATGGGATGGCTCGCCGTCGAGGCGGGGAGATTTCGGGCGGGGAGCCGAGGGAGTGGGGGCGAGACCAGGTGAGAGGGAGAGATTCGCAGCCGGTAAAAGGGAAAGAGGGGGATGGGAGGAGCGTGGTAGAGGCAGAGACGGGAGTTACGGATGGAGAGAGAGAGGAGAGCAAGGGAGAGAGGGAGGCGGAGGAAGAGGCCAAGGTAAGCGGAGGGACGTGGGAGGCAACGGAGACGAGTCGAAAGCGGCGACGAGACCCGAAGGGGAACGGACGAAAAACAAACTCGCCTCGCCGCTACGCGTACCCCTGCCGAGATGCAATATCGAGACGATTATGACGGGAGGAGCTGAGGACATGGACGCGGAGATTCGATCGCACTCTCCGCGTCGGCTTTCTCTCGATCTCCGACGGTTGCGGCGGGATGGTTGATTCCGCCCAAAGGGGGAGTTTGGGTGGTACACGCGGTATCCTTGTGGGAGGGGAAGGGCGGAACTGGGTTGAAGGGGAAAGTGGGCGAACCCGACGCGCGGTGCGGGGGGTGGGAGAAGATGGATAGTTGGAGAGACAGAGAGAGGAGATGAATGAGGAATGGGATGAATGGGAGACGGGAAAGAGCGAAAGGTATATTTCCGTGCTGGAGATTTGTTTTCGTGAAAAAGCTTCCGCGGCTCCGGTTGTCCGTGTCCCAAATATGGGATTTGGATGGATATCAACGATCAGGCTACGTGATCCCGAATACCCCACTTCAAAAAAAAGACTTGCCGAGACTCGAAAGGGTTCGCGCTTGAATCAAATCGACGGTGAGATTTTTGGAGATCGTCCCAGGAGAGATTTCGAGGGGTAGAGTGAGAGAGATAAAGGCGGGGTCGGCGGGAGTATGGCGAGATTCGGTCTTGGAGAACACTCTGGAATGTAGGATTGCAAGGCTGCGTGGGCAGATGGTGGAATCGGGAGGAGATACGACGAATAGGCAAGCAATAGCGCGTGTCGCTCCACAGAAGAGGACTCTGTGCCGTGCAGGGCAAGACTGGCGGAGCGGCGGACGGGCGAGTGAAGAGGGGCACTCTTTGCAAAGCACGGAAAATCCGAGCGGACGCGAGCGTAGCCGAAGGGAACCGACTCCCCTCGTCTCTAGCGGCGGAGGGGAGAGGGGAAGGGAGTCTGCCGGGTGGGTATAGCCCTCCCGGGGGCCACCGTTCCCCTACCCCGTCGCCCTCATCCCCTTCGCCTAAGCAAGGGAAGGCGGGAGCGTTGCGAGGAGAGGGGATTTCGAGCGGGAGTACGATAGTGGGCGGGGGAAGGTGGGCAAGCCTGATGGGGGGCAAAGAGCAATTGCAGGGAATTGAAGCAGCTACAGGCGGGTGTCAGTGCGACTGCATGCTTTTATTTTTTACTCTCCCGTGCGCATTACGCCCACGAGCTCGCGGGGTCCGTGCCAGATCCTCCGGCGTTAACGATGTGTTTTGGCTAAGATTTTTTTCTTACCTTTTGACCTTTTTCATGGAGTGCACCGATTAGAATTTTGGGTGCGATTGTTTTCAACTCAATTACACCGTCTAAATAGACACGCTGAAAACTTCTTTCTTCACGCGATAAGATATGCTAAAATACCATACATGCATGTCCTTATTGCAAAAGACGAGGAAATATGATTAATTCTGTGCATGAGAAACGAATATCAGGGAAGCTCCCATAGTGAGACGTAGTGAATCAGTGGCAGATAATACCTGCCCGATGATCTAAACCTGAAAGTAAGAACGAGATTATTATAAAATTCTTGAAGTCCAAAATAATCCAATGCTTTTCAAATATTGATCCTATCGGTCTGAAGGACGAAAGAAATGACGAGAGAATATGAAAATGTTGAATTATCAGAAGCATGATGACGACATTATATCTCGGGAAATATTTAAATGGTACCCGTTTGGATAATAGTTTTCGTCAGAATCATAAATTCATCAGCTCACGGTCTCGAATAAGATTCCATGCTCAAAGTTTGGAAAATATATCATTAGAGAAATCTCTGATTGAAATATTTCATTTGCGGAAACGAGTGGAAAATCCGGTCATTTATTTTTCCCGAGGGACGAGAGAAAATAAAATAACAAATGGATTTGCACCAAATATTTTTTCCACCTCTCCAGATTACGTGAAACTTCCCCCCATTACTTATATCGTCCTCATTCAACACCCTAACATCTGCCCTCCTTAACTTCTCATCGCTCTCTACGCGGGAGAAAAAAATATAAATGAACTCGAGGATTACTGTTGCGGTTTTTTAGCGGGGTTTGGCGAAAGCGGATGGGTGGTGGGTTGATGGTGTTGGAGGGGAAGGAGAAGGGGCGAAGAAGGTGAAAGGAGGCGAGCCTCGGGCTAACACCATACCTCATCCCCACACGGACACGAAAGCAAAAATGGATGATACTGATTCGATTCATTCGAACATGGAGGTTTCCAACAAAATCCTAAATTTCACGGAATATTCCAATTCAGGCATATTTGGATCCATTTCGAATGCAGTCATATCCAGAATCCAAGTATACAATTCACGGAGATACGCGGAGAGTATTAAATAAGATGGGAAGGTTGACATTAAATAACAGTTCTCAAGACGCATGGCAATTTGAAATAATCGAAAAAGCATTGAAACCATTAGTGGACTTAAAATATTTCTTTCCACCTGAAACTAACGTATCATCAGAACAAATAGGACTTCGACAAATTCGACTAATAAATTGGTAGAAAGCTCATTCAAGGCTCACTGAGGTTCATCTTTATAACACAATTTTCTAATGTCTACAAAATTATCGGTGCACAAAAATTATCAAACTAGAGAAAGATATACAGAACGAAAGACTCGGAAAGACGCCAAATTCAGTGGCGAGTCAAGGACAATATTAAATAAGTTGCTTGCCCTATCGACTCAATGAATTCGTGCAACGAAAACAAATTATTGAAAATATATTGTATACAAAATAAATGTGTACATTCAAAACAACATATCAATTAAAACTTCATTTTCACTCCAACATTGATATAGATCCCAAAAGGAACATCAATGTTTACAAATAAGATGCCTTTCATAGAGAATCCATTTTGGGTTCACCGTTCGCACCAAGAGAGGAGAATCGATTCATTTATGCGGATCGCCCATATCCGTCAGTAATGCGGAGGATGAGACGAGGAGGAAAAGATGAGCCAGAAGGGAGAGAAAATGGGAAAAAAGAGCGGAATTCTCTTTCTATGTGTGTGAGCGTGTGCTTCAGGGTGTGTTTTTGTGTGCGCCGCGGGTGCTGTGTGCGACCGTGGCCGGAGTACACGATAGGGGATGCGGAGGCCCAGAGGAGGATGTTGGCGTGCTACTGTGGGTATATAAATGAGGCAAGAGGGAAAAGGAGCGACGGGGTGGCGGCCGGGTGAGAAGGAAGAGTGAGAAAAAGAGAGGATTAGATATGGAAAACGGGAAGTGATGGCGAGGCTAAGAGGGGGAAGAAGCGACGGAGCTGGGAGAGGGATGACGCTCGAGGGAGGGAAAGAAGAGGAGAGAGATGTGTGTATACATAACACGAAGCAAGAAGAGGAGCCGGAAAGAATTGAAATGCGCCGCCGTCCACCATGAGATGGGATGAGAGAGGAGGGAGGGGGTGAGGGATTGGATGGACGAACCGCAAACAAACGGGAACGGAGATGACGACGGCGGCTGCTGGGTGTGTCGTGGTGGCGCACTCTCTCCCCTTCCGAAATCGTTTCTTTTCACTTCGCTTCACAATTTGCGCGAGAAGAGGCGTACCGGGGAGCGAGGAAACGCCTCCTCCTTCCCAAGGACGTGTGATCCATCCCTCCCTAACTACGACCCCTGCGCATACCGCGTCTCTCTTGTTTTGTAATTTTTATCCTCCTCACTCAATCTACACGTCCCTTTCTCGCCTTCCTTTCCTTTAATCCATTCTCTTGATGCATTCCTGAGCCCGCAAGGTCATTTCTGAAGCGATTGGCGTCTCTTTCGCGGATACGCAAACTCGTCGAAACGGTGAGAAACTGCGCTGAAAGGCGTCCCTCAGGGCGCCTCCGGCGCAATTCAAATTTTCTTCAGCAGAATGGATGCACGTAGTGTAGGTTTGCAAATGTAAGGGTGTGTCTGTGTGTTTCAAACCAATTTTCAGAGCCCCAATACGGATATTTTTTCCAATCCATAAACATTTTTTTATCTGGCAATTCAGCTGTCACGAGGTGCACCACACAGTTCTCAACGTGTTCAAGAATAGGCTATTCATTTCGCAGATACTGGCTGTCGCATGGTATTGGTATCACCTTTACCATGGACTTGATGTTGCCGGATGGATGAGAAACTCGAGATTTTTTGTACAACGTAAGCTTAATATTCGATTGCGAACGGCGAGTTTCGAGGGATCAATCTGGTCCGGTGGCTATAAAATGTGAATCACTGTTTCACTGGTCCAAACAACGTAAGTTATATCCTTTTCCTCTGTTATTTTCCTCCTAAATTTGTTTTTCACCGCACCATACAAAATATACTCTACATTTGCATGGAATAAAAGAAATTGAGTTTTTTTTCGCGGGTTTTATTGAATTCATACAGAGTTCCCCCTTATTAATTCTTATACCACTATAGACAGACCTAGAAAACGAACGAATGATGTCATTGAATAACCGAGTATTTTGTCTTCATGAAATTCTCTCGGTACTCACGAATGGCTAATTTGTAAATATTAAATTAAAATGTAAGGATATATTAAGACAAGAAAAAAACAGATTATGATAAGCACTAATTACTAAATCTAATTAGCATTCAGATATTATCTTTTTTCGGGGACAAATTTGTTTTAGACACTCTTGTAAATTCATGATAGGGGATAATTTTGTAGTAATTCATGAAAAAAGGTTGCATTAAAAAACCATAATTACTCAAGCTTGGAGAAATAAGAAAACTATACGCTCTTAAACGTCTGACTGATGAAATTGAACATTTTTAATTCGATATAATTTTTTTTAATTCGATATAATTTAATTCGTTTTTTTTTCTTTCATAGAGAAACCACAGTGGTGATTTACACAAGTTATTTTTTTAGAAAGACGGTGCGATTTTCAAGATACAACTTAATGATATCATTTACTCTAAACAAAAAAGAGATGAGGGAAGAAACAAGGCTTAACCCTAAAGAAAGAGGAGGAAGATAGGATAAAGAAAATAGGAACCGTACCACTAGGGAATGGGCAACAAAAGAGGATGGGGCGGAAGGAAGGCAAATTTGCTGATACGGCCAGAGAAGGCGTGGTAGTTGGGGAAAATTAAATGGGAGAGGGGAGAGAGGAGGGATCAACGGGGGCTGGGGTTACGGGAGGCGACGGAGGGTCTGTCCAATAAAGGGAAAGCTGTTACTCGTTCACAGTCGCGCCGAGAGCAGCCCCTTCTCCTCTAACATCCTCCGTACGCAACAAAAACGAAATAAAAAAATTCATAATTGAATGTGAAACGTGATATATGTATGAGGCTCGAGGGAAAGCGGAGTACGACAGTATTGTTTGAGAGAAAACAATTCTTTGATCTGTCTGTTGGAAATTATTTGGTGCAGGAAATGAAAATGAAGCATTTGGACAATATGAGAATACCGCCAACAGAAAGATATTTATCATTCCCAACAAGGATGGCTGGCCGATGAGAAATTCGAAGGGAAATTATAACGGCAAACATATTACGCAAACTCATATTTGCCTTTTTTATGCTGATGAGCGATTAATGAATTTACTACTCCAAGAAGGTGGCTTAAAACTTGAACACTCCGAGGAAAATCTTCACTAACCCTTACGTGACTTCACTTACATTAGGACAGTTCTTCTGCAATGAAAAAGTGCATTGTGATACATGTGACGAGAAAATTTAATGACCACCTGGAACCTTAGTTCAATGAGACGCAATATTCGCGAATTTTTATGATTAGTAATGTTTATTGTTCCTTAACTTAAAAATATGTATAGACTCATTTACAAGAGCCAAAGTCTGCCAAAGTTGACAGGAAGCTGCACCAAACCTCAAAGAGGGGAGAAAAGAGCTCGAAAGGCAAAATGTATGGGTTCGAGTTGTTGTAGCCAACTGTTGAGGATGGTCATTTTTTTCAATCGTAAGCGGGCAATGACGTAGATATTCTACTGCATGCCTTACAAACTCACACGACCTGCAAGTAAGAAGAGAAAGCCAACCACTTTGCTTTATTTATGGGTGTACCGTTCGCACTTATATGCAAAACGGCGGGAGATTAGGCGATCCGCCGATATAGTTTTAGCCAGGATGAAAAAGCAAATGCTGACGAATCGAGAGAATTTGAGTAAGCAATTAGGTGGTGTGAAGGCACAGCGATCTCTTCGGTAGTGAAAAGAAAATGAATTAAGAAAGGGATGCAAAAATAGTGAAAAGCAGCTATGAAAGGCGATGAAAGAGGATTTTATAAATTGGTCTTTATATACTATAGCCTTCCAAGGAGAGCAAATGAGCAAATGAGAATTCTGTTGAAAGTTGGAGTTAATGGATGTAATACTTAAAAGAGAGTCGAAATAAAATAGACTAGAGAGAAAATTAGCGTAAACAACGAAATTAAAAATTGTGGAAGATATTATACGAAAGATGGACCAAGTGAAATATTAAAAATTTTGAGTGGAAAATTTCCGGTTAAAATGAGGAAACTAAAGAAAAAAAATTCTGTTGACTCTGAAAACCACGGAAACGCGGAATAACTCGTGTTACTATTAGCAAAGAGAATTATAACTGAAACTCGTTTGAACAGAAGAAACCATCTCACTACGGGATGGTTTAAAGATGATGGGAAAAGGGTGCATGCAAGTGTATGGTCAAGAAGAAGGGGTTTCGATTGACAATCACACGGACTTAAGAGTATACACACGTACGAGGCTAAAAAAGCGACACGTGTACGCGGTTTCGAAAAAGTAAGCTCGAATTTCTTCAAATAATACTACCTAAGAGGGCAACCATGTAAACCCATCAAACTCTGAATTCATTTTGAGGGAATAATGAAAAAATCAGAAATTGTTTCGCAAGAGGGAAACGTTGATTAAAACATGTAGTTATTTGAAAACGTAATAAAAATCCCCTGAATCATAATATTTTAAATAAAACTATGATTTTAAAAGGAAAAGAAACATTTATCCGCAAAATACTCAAGAAGTTAGTATGACATTAATAAGATCATTCATATTTGTTACTTTATTATATTTCTTTGATTTATTTGTCGCGAGGAGTAAATCCCCTGGCTAAATGTCTAAAAATTTGAAATGCTGACTTCAAAATCATCTACACCTCAGTAGCGATTATATGTCTTTCAACTTTAAATTGTTTACAATAAAAAACTATCTATTAATATTTAAAACGAAAAGGAAATGGATTAATTAAAATTACAAAGTTTTTGTACAAAATAACATAAAGGTTTTCTCATGCAACATTTTTAATTTGCGTAGAAGTAAAAGAGCAATGGTAGAAGGAGAGAGATCTATATATTGATTTCAAAACTTAGTACACCTGGGACGATTCAGGGATATTCTTAGGGTAGAAGAGCTTTCATCCAACAACTTCAGAATCTCATCTATGTAGTTACAAATCCATTGAAATGTGACGTGAACGTAAATTTTTAATTCCAAGTCATCCATCAATTGCATCACTCTATCATGGACCTTAGAATCCAGTAAAACATAACCCCCTCTCGGTTTTTCTGGGCGCAATCACATGCTTAAAAAATTAGTTCTGAAATAAATGTACTAATTGTAAAGGAAGAGTTTTAAATAATATCAGCCACTGCTCCTAATATTATTTAGCATACATGCAAGCAAAATACAACAAAAATTTGTTCCGGTTATTAGAGAATTTCATACTTATTCAACGAGTAAATAATAAAGGATTTTATTAAAGTTAGATATTTCAGTAAGCGTAGACTGAATATTAACAAAAAAAATGGTCTCAAGTAAGATTTTGGGATTCGGGTGGAGAAGTTTTACCACTATATGTAAAGTACGAGGGTAATCTCGAAAGTAAGGTCTCCAATTTTTTGGAATAGGAAAAAAAACAATTTATTTTCTATAATATATACACTGTTTTCAAGATTGATCAATTACCTTTTTTTTACATAATTGCTGTTTCGGTTGATGCATTTTTGTAAAAGCTGTGACAGTTTTTGTATGCCCATGTCGTACCCGCTCGCCACCATAAACGAGCTAATTCCTCATGTGAATTTCTTCGCCGCTATGCAAATGAAAATGATAGATTTTTGGACTCGATTGTCACGGGATTCCACTTCACACCGGAGACTAAGCGACAATCACGTGAGTGGTGGTATCTCTCTTCACCGAAACCGCGAAAATTCAAACAAACACAGTCTGCCGGTAAAGTCATGGCAACTGTGTTTTGGGAGAGGAAGGGGGTATTATTGGTCGACTTCATGCCTGCTGGCACCACAATAAACGCTGAAAGGTACTGCGAAACATTGAAAAAACTCAAACGGGCAATTCAGAACCGAAGAAAAGGAATGTTGAGCAAGGGCATATGCATTCTCCACGACAACGCTCATCCACACGTTGCCCGCCAAACTGTCGCTCTCCTGCAAGACTTTGGTTGGCACATTGTCAACCACCTACCCTAGGACTTGGCCCCCAGCGGTGGCAAAGAACCCATAGTCCGGACTTGGCCCCCAGCAACTTTCACCTGTACCCTAAGTTGAAAGAACATTTGGCCGGAAGGTAATTCAGCTCCGATGAAGAGGAAAGATGAATTTCGACGTTTCCTCAAAGACATGGCGGCGAGCTGGTACGATATGGGCATACAAAAACTGTCAAAACGTTTACAAAAAAACATCAACCGGAATGGCAATTATGTAGAAAAATATATACTTGATCAATCTTTAAAATGATGTATATATCATAGAAAATAAATATTTTTCTCTACTTCTAAAAAAATGGAGACCTTACTTTTGGGATTACCCATGCATGTGTTATAAGGGTTCATTTCTCCCGAGACCCGAGTATCAAAACATTCACTCATTTTCGTGACAGATATCTGATTTGGAAAAATAAAAAATTAAATCAACATGCCAAGTTTTTCATATTTTTAAGTGTTACAGTGTGTTTTCGACAATTTATTAATCAAAAATCCAAATTGCTATTTCCTTATGACTGAGTTATTTGAACTTTTAACATATACTCCTTTCATTGGTGACGAAATGACTGAAATGAAAATACAATACCTTCCGGAAAACAGTCACATAATTGCTGTGGGCTAAAGGGGCGTACCGGTTTCATCTCAAGGATTGCATCTTTAGGCAGATCCCAAGCTCGATTTTTTTCGTCCAGGGCCCACAGAATCAAACGTTT
The DNA here is from genome assembly GCF_022747635.1 of Hetaerina americana. Taxonomy (NCBI): domain Eukaryota; kingdom Metazoa; phylum Arthropoda; class Insecta; order Odonata; family Calopterygidae; genus Hetaerina; species Hetaerina americana. The sequence goes on along the minus strand of NW_027286808.1, from coordinate 2,405,631 downwards.
TCCATAGCGTTAGTGATAGCGATGGATGGATGAATGAGAAGGGGGAAGTTACACAGAAAAGAAGTGATAAGAGGAAAGGCGGACCGTGAGATGAATGAATTCAGGGTAAACGGCGAAAAGGGCGGCGGAAGGAGGGAGCGAAGGATTCTGTTGAATCAAAGGGAAGGCAGGATGGATGGGGAGAGGGAAAGAGATGGTTCAAGGGCCGGTCACCATGACGACGAAGAAGAGTAAGGGTGGGTGGATTACTGATGTAATGCTCAAGGGCGGAGACAAAGAAGGCATTGGGAAATGAAGTGCGAAGGTTTTTGGGCCGTTAGATCGCAAGGGTGAGGAAAATGTATTCGGAGACTCACCAAGCGGCGAAGTGAGCCCGTTGGAGAAATGCAAACGAGACAAATTGAGTGACATGGCTGCTAATACATCCCTGGTGACAAACTGATGGAGTGGCAAACAAAATGGAGGAAGAGGAGTTCATTTTTATTTGATTGGAATAGAAGAAAGGAGTCTTCACTGGCTAAGACTGACTTTATGTTGACTGAAAACCGTTGACATTCTCATATGTACACAGAAGGAGTATCAAAATGAGAAAGCCACTTTAAAAAATGAAAATAAAAAATTCTGAGGTGGTATTGAGGCAAGACATTCATTGTAAAGCTATGTTACAATGAATAGACACAAAATACAACTATTAGGATACTGTAAATGCAGTGCACTTTATGATTAAAAAATGAAATAAACTGAGGCGAACAGTATAAGGTGATCTTCTATTCATTGGATAATAAATGGTAACAGCAAGGAAAAGCCAGGGAAAATGCATGTATTTTTCAAGCGCCACTCGCTAGGTGGGGAGAGTGTCAAAATACCTTCGTGATACAGATTACAGTTTCCTGGTAAGTATGTACAAAAATCGAATTCACACGACGCTATCATGCATTAAGTTAAATATTGAAGTCAATAATAATGAGACGTAGACAATGAGAAACGAAAAAGCTCATTAAAATAAGTTTGTCATACAAAAATAACACTTTTCACATTTTCATAAATCAAAGTGCCCAAAGCATATCTTATATCTTATCGTTCAACGGCATATCAACATAATATCTTATCATAAAACTGAAAAATAACATAACAGTACATTTTCCTAAATGATTGGTACTTAACATGAAGTTTGGCTATCCATAAAATTCAGATATGCTCATATCATACAGATATAAAAATATAATATTATACAATTTTTTACCCTCTCTCAGACGTAATCATAATTGCTTGTGACAAAAATTGGATATTGAAAATATCGAATGCTAAAAACTCTCAACTGTAGTCATAGCTGAAGAAATTCTATTGGTGCTCTGAACAAATTTGCTAAACACATGATGAGGAGTAGCCAGATGTTTATTTTATTAGTACGAAACTTTGTCTTCAATGAAAATTTCCATGGATATAGATTATTGGCACATGAGAATATTTTTATCTATTGTATAAGTGTTTTTTTTTAATTAGTGGGTAATTTGAAAAGGTTCGGGAAGCTTTATTCTCTTCAGCGCGTTTTGACTCAAAAGTATTTTACCAATTTATATGAAATCTGGAACTGCTAAGTATATTCTTAATTTTGTTGCGCGTCTTTCAAATAGTAAAATTTCATAATTACTCAATTTACTAAAAGTAATTTTTAGTAAAATAAATAAATTTTAAAGTAATATTGATAGCATCTTTCTAGTTTACAAATAATGTGATTTCTTTGCACCAAGGGTAGCCCAAAACTTCTTCAGAATAGAAACTTTCAAAAAGGAGAGGTAGTTGATGACAGGAACGTTGATTAAATATGTAAAAAATTAACGAAAACTATGATATGAAACGTGGTTTTTTACGATGCAAAAATTGGTTATTAAAGACGGGCACTATGAGTAGATTGGAGGGTATTGACATGTTAGTGGTAGAAAGGATGAAAAAAGTAAAATAGGCAGAAAGGAAAACAAACAAAGACGCACAGGTTATGATGGGAGAACAGAGAGGCTTCCTCGAAGAAATCTGGAGGACGCAGGACAGGTGAATGTAGAATATTTTGATGTTCTACATTCACCTGTCCTGTTTGAAGCGATGAAAAGTTGAATTCGGTGATAAAAGGGAGGACGTTAGACGGGTCAAGTCACGTAAGGTTGGGGGTAGGCATGTTGGACGTTATAAAGGGAGATAGAATGTATACGAAGTTGAAGAAGGGTTTATTGTTGTAAGGGGTAGGTTTATCTTTAGGGTGATGGCAAGAAACGTAAGAGGTGTTCAATATGTGTCCATACAAAACCTAACTTAAAAGGTAGACTACAAAATAATAAAATAATTAATGCCAAGAAATTCGGAATTTTCTCTCCAAATTTGATGCAAGCTATGATCTATCCATCATGTAGTTGAGAACTGTTGTTAGGTACAAAATGTTTTAAAATACACTCAGAATTAAAAATGAACAAAATTATTCTCAGATAATGGCTCTTAAAACCTCTCTTTTTAAATAAATAAAAATTAAGGATTATACTTACTTCTTATTGCTACAAAATTCAATTATTTGATTTTAATCATTGGAAATTTGTTGGATATTGTAACGAGGTTTATATATTTAATTCATTAGAAAACATAGTGGTGACCGTAGAAAGCGGTAGAGATTAACTGGACGGAGCAAAAATTAAATGAAACTCCATTAGCGAGGGAAATGATTACTGCATTACATTTTTGAGCAAAGGGTAGGGGATGGTGGGATATCCCGGCGAGATCTCTTCGAGAGATACCATCAAATTTTCGTCCGCCGCTGGCTGCTCCCACGATGAAGTAGCCATACCGAGTCCGGGTCCGACTGAGGTTGAAAGGGGTTTGAGGGAGACGAAGATGATTAGATAAGTAGGCGACACCCTTCCTCACACCTCTACCTGCAAGCTCAAAACCGTGGAATGATGGGCAGAAGGGAGGAAAAGTGTCAGATCAGAAGGAACGGGAGTAAGGTGGTGGTGATCCCAGGAGATAGGACACAAGCGGAAACCCATCCATCCGCCCGTTCCACCACACGACTTTCGTGTGGTAGTGTTTCGGGGAGGGATGCAATTCTGCGCGGAAAGGGAGGCGGGCAGGGGTGAGGAGGACGAGCCGAGTTCGCCCGTGCGGAGGGAGACGCGGGGGAGGTTGATGCAGCAGCCGGCGATGCGGAGAGGTCACGGGGTCTAAAGGCGGGGGGCGATCGTGTGGGAGGGGGAAGAGGCCGAGCTTCCGAGGTGTGAGGGAGTATTCAGAGTGCAGGAGAGAACGACGGGATGACGGGAGGGGAGAGTAACAGGGAGGCTGTGACGTGACGAGGTAGTAGATAATTGCTCGGGTGAAAACGTTGCTTTTCCAAATTGGCTTAGTGTACGGAATGAGTCCTGTGTGTGTGTGTACATGCATGAATATGTATATATGTAAGTATGTATACATGTAAATAAATAAATATATGTAAAAATATATACTCATTTACATAGAAATAGAAATAAGGAAAAGGGATAGGAACGCACAAATAGGACGAACACAGGAGAGGTGGGGAAGGCGGAATCAGGCAGATCACGAGCGTAAAAATATTTCCTAGACCGGGATTTGAACTCCAGATCTTTCCACTTGCCGGGCGGAGGCTCTTATCCACTTGAGCTATCCAGGAAACGAAATTTATACAAAGATCTGCGTTGCTTTATGCAACCAAGTGCCAAGTGGAGTTCAAGTCCCGGTCAAGGAAATATTTTTACACTCGTGATCTGCCTGATTCCGCCTTCCCCACCTCTCCTGTGTTCGTCCTTTATGTGTGTTCTTATCCCTTTTCCTAAATGTTTTCTATTCTAGCGGCCTTATATAGGCCGCTGGAATATCTATGAGGAAGGAATCTGGCTGGAAGAATTTGTGAGATCAGTTTTAGTTCCTATTTCGAAAAAGGTAAAGGCTACGTCATGTGAGGACTGCAAGACAATAAGTTTGATATCACACGCAGCTAAAGTTGTTCTCAGGATCATAAACAAAAGGATAGAGAGTAGGGCAAATGATTACTTAGAGGATGATCAGTCAGGGTTTAGAAAGGGGAGAGGCACGCTTGATGCCATGGCAGTTATGAGATTATTAATTGAGAGGAATATAGAATAAAACCAGGAGGTATTTGCCTGTTTCGTAGATTTCGAGAAAGCGTTTGATAGAGTGAATTGGGAAAAAATAATGAGTATATTGCAGAAAATAGGAATAGATTGGAGGGAAAGGAGGCTAATCCGCAACCTGTACATGTCTCAGACTGCTCAGGTACGAGTGGGGAACGGGGAGTCCGGATGGGCAGTGTTAGGAAGGGGTGAAAGGCAGGGCTGCCCATTATCACCGTTACTGTTCGACCTGTATGTTGAAGAAATGATTAGAGGCATGGGAAGAACTGGAGGTAGGAATGAAAGTGGGCGGGGAATTCGTAAAATCAGTTAGGTTTGCTGATGATCAAGCTTTAGTTTGTCAGTCAGCCAAGGCATTGCAAACATTGCTGAGTGAATTGGAAATTCAGTGCGACAGGTATGGGATGAGAATCAATATTAATAAAATAAAGGTTATGCGATTTTCTAGAAAGAAAAAGGCTAAGCTAAACATTAAAATAGGAGGGCAAAAACTAGAGTTGGTAGAACAGTTTATGTATCTGGGAAGTGTTTTGGACCAACACGGTCAAAGTGGTAGGGACGTAAGGAGAAGAATTGCGCTAGGCAAAGAGGCTTTTACAAGGCAGAGGGAGTTGATGACAGGAACGTTAAGTAAGGACGTTAAGAAAAGACTCGTAAAAACTTTGATATGGAACGTAGCTATGTACGGCGTGGAAACGTGGTCATTGAAGCAGGAGGATAGACGTAGACTGGAGGCTTTTGAAATGTGGGTATGGAGAAGAATGGAGAAGGTGAAATGGACAGAGAAAAAAACAAATGAGGAAGTACTTGGTATGGTAGGCGAAGAAAGGGGTTTGTTGGGAGAAATCCTATGGGGGCAGGAAAAGTGGATGAACGGGGTTTTGACCGGCAGCGGGATGTTGAAGACTGTAATAGAGAGGAGAATGTTAGGCCAACGAGGAAAGGGCAGGAACAGGATAGGCATGTTGGACAGGATGAAAGGAGGAAGGAAGTACTCAGAGATGAAGAGGGACCTGATGTAGAGTAGGATGCTGGATTTTGTGTTTTGTTAGGAGTCACAACATATTTAGTTGGTCCATCCAAAAACCTACTTTAACCGGTATATTTCCTAATAATAATTACAATAATTATATATATATATATGTGTGCATATGTATATATATATATATATATATATATATATATATTTGTATATATATATACTATGTATTGCCCAATAGGCTGACAACTTGATATTGCGTCATGTTATAAGCACACGTCGATGCATTTAGTTGGAGAAAATTATTGGTAACTCGAAGTGTGGTGCATTTTGGCAATCAGCCAAAATATCACGAACTGAATAATGATTTCCAAGAAACTTCGCGAGCAATAATTATTCTGTTTTGGAGGTTAAAGTTTGCGAAATGAACTGATTCATCTCAGAGCCATAAAACGCAAAAATCCTCATGAATACATACCTATTGGTTTAAGCGTTTTTTTTGACATGCTATTTTTTCTTTAAAACTCATATCAGTAATTGAAACTACCACAGATGTATTTTCAATCGTTATACAATCGTTTATAATATTTTTTGTCATACGAATAGCATACTAACAATGTAACATCCTTCAATACAAGGAATCTCACAAAGAAGAGCTTAAGTATAGACATCGGGAAGTTATTTGATTTAAAATCCACCAACTATTAAATTAGAGTTTGAGATTTTACTCAGAGTAGCAGGCAAAAGGAAACATTTCTGTGACCAACTTGGAAGAATTTATGTATGTACTTAAAGTGTGCAATGGGCTTCAGTTTTTACGTAAATAAAATGCCATAAAACTAGATGAGAATGGTAAAATAAGGAGTGTTTAAAAATGAAAACTTCTCATATATTTAATGAATTAATGTTTATGAACTTTTCAAAAATTAATTATACTGAAATATTATTTGATAAATAAAAATTTCCATGGTACGTAATCCGCTTACACATAAAAACTGACAGAAACAATCAAAAGCGGCAATTAATAAGAAAAGAAAGTTATCGTGGAAAATAACTAGGATATTTATTGAAAATGCGGCACTTATCAGGAAATAGTTTACACAAATTAGTCATCAAAAACCTCCTTTAAGTATGATAAATCGCAATTAAAAATGGAATATTTTTAATTAAGTTACAAATTTGATTTTAACCACATATTGCATCATATTCAGCATCAAAGTTTACTCTTTCAGAAAAGTTTGAATCATTTGAGGATATACGTACATACTCTCTCAATTGTATGGTTCTTGATGATACTCATTTTTGTCTTCCCAAATTTCTTCTTTTAGTTAAAGTTTTCGGTTATAATATTTCATTGAAATGTATCCAGGGTATGTATCGTAGGAATTAGATCATTTCAAAATAATTAGGAAAAAGATATTGAAGAGCAAGATATTATATTTGCTGTCTTTCGATAGCGTACACTGCTATTTTATTTTAGATAAAGCTGACGAGCCTTCAGGAATGGTAAGGTTTGTTTTAATATTTTGATTTGTATTTTCTTTAATCTTCACATGTCGTTAAAACTGCTGCACACAAAAGATTACACTGTGAATAACTTTGCGCAACGCATTGGTTGAATATTTGATTTCGAACAGCATTTTAAAATTGAAATAAACTAAGCACCCTTAAAATGCTTGAGTAAACACAGAGTCAGAAAAAAATTATCATTTTTGACAGTCAATGCATATTTAAAAAAGGGAAGACCGTTTTTAAAAATATAGATTTTGGCGGGTCAGAATAAAACAACTAAAAGCGCCAACTATTATTCCTTTCTAAAGACACTGAAGTATTGTTTAATCAGTACTCGTTTGCCTTTCGGTAAATGCAGGTCATAATTTCCGCGGAAATCGTTGCTCCCGTCGGTTTTGAAGTGCGCTCTGCGATTCGATTTTTGTGTGAAAAAGGCCATGAGTTGTCCAAATTCATCGAGAGTTGTTGTTTGAAAGCTTACGGATCGACAGAAATGTCTAGAGGATAGTATGGACAATAGTGCCGATATAACTAAAATGGCCGACTAAATGTGCATGATGAACTCAGTGGCAGGGATACCCAGTATCCAGATGCATGAAATCGTTCGACAAGTGAACAAGACTTGCGATATGATCGGCGATCAACATTTAGTGCTTTGGCTAATAAATGTCCCCTAGTTGGACGCACCACTAGTTCCAAGAGTGCTGCGGTAAAGCGCGGATATCAAAATCGCGTCAAAAGTGGGTACCAAAAATGTTTACCGACCAACAAAAAGAGCCAAAAATATTGAGAGGGCGAGTGTTTTTGGATCGCTATCAACAAGAAGGAGATAACTTAAAACACTGACTTCAAACCGGCCCAAACATGAAACTGTGGTAAAAAACGGATTTATGATGAGTAAGGAACTCAGGACCGCTGCTTTCAAACAAAAATGATGTGGAAAAGTGAAGTAGGTTTGTAAGAAACTAAAACCGCCAATCCAAACTTTTTGTCACATAATGTTTTGTATGACCAAATGGTCCTTTATTGTTGAATATCACTCGTATTTTGGCGGGAATGTGTTCGAACTAAAGAGAAAGATTGTCAAAGAAGAGAAGTGGTGAATAAATATTTTGTCAGATAGAAATATATCATCCATATTGGTGATAGGGTTTGGATCTGAAAAAGGACCGACGAAATTAATCAAGAAGAATTTTGAAGACGAAATAAAAATTTAACTAAAATTGCATATTTGTAGAAAATTTCAGATGTCGCCCAGAGGAAAATACCTTACAAATTTATAGTTTTTAATTTCGATGTAACAGACCAGATTACAAAGAGCAAATACATATCCAGGCAGGCAATATCAATGCATGGATGATTACGCTGTGCATTCCAAGAGCCGGTTTCATTATGCCTAAATAAATCAACGGAATACACGAAAACATTTTTCACTTCAAAACTGATAACTTAAAACGTGATATATCAAACATTGCTCACAATATCTTGAGGTTTAAAACCTTCGAAAATCCATGAATGTTATTAAAGAATTGACTAACTACAATATTCAGCATTGTGATCCTCTTTGAAATAAAAACAAACGAAAGAGAATATTGGTTAGAGTAGCTGTTACTCGTGATTACCAATTAATATCCTTTGTGATATCATGTCTAGAGTGATCTAGAGGTATTCAACATTGCTATTGAGGATGCTGTAGCTATGTACGTGAACACCATTGGATAATAAATGAAACACTGGCGCAGGTAACAGAGTTGCTCACTTGACTAAGCACTCATCCGAGAAAACACGAGAAGAGCGATGAAAACTAGGGCGAGTCGTTTAAATGAAAGTTGCTTGAAGTAGGGCGTTGGGTACTATTTACGTGCCGTGGGTGGGAACGGAAAGGGAAAATTAGAGATAAAGGGAATTCAATCGGAATTCCTGAGTGGGGATTGAATTCATTATCTGAATTCAATATCGGAGAAAATTAAAAACTCCATCGGGACCAAGCAGCGGGAACGACTTTTGCAGACCTACAATTTTGACAGAAAATAGTTGAACCAACTGTTTCGTAGCAATCGAAAAAAGGACCGTTAATAGAAGGAGATGAGACATTTTGGGGAGGATTGTTCTGTATATATCAATAGTCAGTGGATGAGAGGTGAGACGATGATGATAACCCTCGGCAGGAAATTGAAAATTTAACTGATCATGGGATTAAATGTACGCACAGATTTTACGCAGGGAATGATTAGATGAAGACTTCAGGGACGAGAAATGAGAGGAAAGGGAATCTGAAAACACAGTCGGGAAAAAACTACTTTATACAGATTAGGGAGGAAGAGAGGAAGGTGGTGAATTAGGTAAAAGGAATAAAGAGATAAGAGTAGGCAGATAAAGAGAGATAAGAGTAAATATAAAGAGGAATTTGTGAGATGAAATTCTCACTCTTGGTAGAGGGCAGAGGGAATGGAAGAGCGAGGAAAGGTGAGTGCAGAGAATGACGAAAATCGTTCGTCACCATGGAGATGAGAGTGCGGCTGGTTAGTCCGAGAGCCTGCGGTTGTCATTAACATGAAGATTCCCCGGTCCACCGTTACGGAAGGGACCGGCAAGGAGATTTTTAAGCTTCCCTTCCTCTCACCCTTCCCTCACCCGCAAAATCGTGTTTTCCTTGCTCAAACATTCGCGGGACCAATGTATATCCTGCGGAAACTATGTCGTCGTCTGACCTCGAGTGGGGAGAGGTTTATGGCTGGGGAAGGAAAAGAATGAGCAGCGCGAAATTCAGGGTGGAGGGAATTGGTTTCAAGTCAGTTTGGCCGGGGATAGTGCGCCGAGAGGATTCAGTCTGGTCATTCGGAAAGCCTAGAACATAAAGTACGAAAAGACTCAGCCTGACATTACTCTAGAAGCGATAGCGGTGATAATTATATTAAATCACAAATATCAAGTTAAACAAAAAATTATTATATAAATTTGTGTATTCTTAGGGGAAGATGATTGTTTGCTTAAAAATTGCAGAGAAAATAAATGTAGTGTTCAGAGGCATGTTTCCACAATTTATTTGTACAGGTTTTTACTATGCAAAAGCAAAAAGTAGATGGAAAATTTACAGCTAAAAAATAATGAAAAGTATTGCATAAATACATTCATATGGAAAAATCAGAGGTATTCCTTGGTTTAGGTGGAGAGAAAAACGAGGGATCATCTTCCATTAAATAAATCCTTTTGGATTAACTTGTTGACAGTCATTTTTGGAATCTCTCAATAAGGAAGAATGCAATGACTTAGTGTATTATTGAGGACATAATTCGGAGAATCATTCACTTTTCTTTTAAAAATATACATAAACCATCTTAAATGCTGAACGTTACGTCTATTCTGTATTTCAGAATCACGAAAAGTAAGAAAAAAACAAATTCAGAGAACCCAATATTTAACTTGCGGAGCGCACATCAATTTGCAGCAATTTAAAAAAATAATAAAAAAAATATTCATTATTTACCGTCTTCACTACATATTTTATATAAAATTAAGATAAAGAATTCATTAACAATGCTCAAACTACGTCAACACCTTATGCCTTTGTCAGCCGTGGGTCCCATTTCAGCCTTGGTATTTAATAAAAAATATAAAAAATTACTACTCCGTTGAAGGACATATGGCTAACGCCCATAAATAAAAGGTAAATAACTTTCAGTGGAGTTAAAGTCCATGGAGAGTAAAATATGAGACCCAAAACATAGTCAAAGAAACATCTTGGCTCTTATTCATCGTAAGAGGGATTGCATACATGATGTCAGATTATAGGATAAGATGATTATGAAATAATGCGAGACAAAATGTGAATAAAGAGTTCTGGAAAGATAAAGCGGAAGATTTAGAGGGAGTAAGATAAACAAGAAATGAGAAAACTGGAGGATAATGGGAAGAATTACCGGCCACACACAAGATATGACCCATCAAGATGACAAAACTGGATAGCTGCGGACGAATGTGGTCATTTAAATCGCCAAATAGCAGGGTAAAAATTAGGAAAGCTAAGAACAGTGGTGGGAAACGCTGTGCCGATATTTTTCTATCTAACTTAAGGTAGCGCCGGGACTATTTTCAGGAGTTCTTAACCATAGAATGCATTCCTTATATACACTTATTTTTTGTAATTTCATGATTCCTTCATTTTCTATGCATTCATTGTTGTCATGACTGCCACATCTGAAAATACCAACCACAAATTACAGGGTTCGTCCGGAAAATAAGTTTACTGAGCTCAGGAAAAAAAATTTATTACACTTTTACATATCTTAAGCTAATATTCCTCAAAATAGGACCCTTGTGAGTCGATACACTTGTTCCAGCGGCGTTCCCATTCCTGGAACGCTCCCGCGAAGGCATCATCGGGAACCTCTCGAAGACACGTCGTCACGGCCTCTTTGACGGCGTCCAAAGTCCCGTATCGCGTTCTTTTCAAACTCCTCTTTATCTTCGGGAACAGAAAGAAGTCCGGTGGTGCCAAGTCCGGGCTGTAGGGCGGGTGCGGCAGCGTTGCCACGCCGTGCTTGACCAAGAAGTCCGACACGACAAGCGCGGTGTGAGACGGCGCATTTTTCGCATCTGTAATTGCTCCCTAATAATCTCGTGCACTATTGTTTTTGGCACATTACACTGCTCTGCTATCATCCGAACACTAAGACGACGATCAGAGTTCAGTACATCGCGAACTTTTCGCACATTTTCGTCGGTGAGTGTCGTTGATGGGCGTCCAGGCCGTGGCTCGTCGTCGACCTCTTCTCTGCCCTCCACGAACATCTTGTGCCACCGAAAGATTATGTTTCTGGACATGGCAGACTCCCCGTAAGCCTGGTTAATCATACCGACAGTTTCGGTAGACGATTTCCCAAGCTTTACCGCAAATTTGATGGAATAACGCTACTTCGGCATCGCGTTCCGTGACGTGGGTCGAGCGTTGAGGTTCGCGTTAACAGAGCTCCTCACTTTACCACAGCTCAGAGCCGACTGCCTTTTTCAGCGTCGCTTGCCAACATACCCCCCTCCAATCGCAGCCCATCAGAGCGGTGCTGGGCGCGCCTGGAGCGACGGGAAAAAATCAGTACACTTATTTTCCGGACGAACCCTGTATTTATCTGGTGGAAGACCTTCACTGTTCTTGATATACTCTTGATTATTTGCTTCATACCTATCTCACCCTTTGTTGTATCAGTAACGTTGTCCATCAATGCAGCATGCTAACTTTTCCCTGTCCATTCTTTCTCAGATTAACATATCTGTGACTAAGAAAGACGGACACTAAATACAATAAAAAAATAATATATGAATGATTTTTTTAAATCATATAACCGCTGATGAGGACTGTATTTTAAAGGCAATACTTCATTATTTTTTAATAAAATGTTATTATTCGCATCAAGCTGTAAATATAGCACGAACTAAAAAAACAAATGTTTTTTTGCAAATGTAAAAACTTCCTGTGAATTAATTGAATCAATTTAGGCGTAATAGGATCGATTTGGAATATCATGAACAAGAAAATGCACTTGAATGAGTATATGTTCACCATATGGTGGTTTTTCGTGTTTGAATGCACATATATATATATATATATATATATATATATATATATATATATATATATATATACATATACAAATATTCATATTGAGTTTACAAACAACTGCGTGTTCCATGAATGCTTTGAGGAAATCATATATATGTATGTATACACATAGCTTCCTCAAAACATTTATGCTACACGCAATTGTTTGTAAACTCAATGACATTGGATTTACTCAGAAAGGCGGAAAGCATTCGGCCATGTCACGCTCCAGTATATTATTAATTCTCTTCATGCGTTATGTTCTGTATTTTTTTCATGTCAAATTTAAACAATTTAAACTTAAGTGTACAGTCACACTACAATTGAAAACCTCACTAGGTTGCTGCAATTGCCATGTTTTTCGTAAAAAAATAGAGTACCGCAGTGAATCGCAGAAGATTATTAATAATTCCACCTGATTTTCAGTTTGCATTCCTAGCTTCGTATCAAATAAAATTAAAAAGAGCACCTAAGAAGATTAATGATTTTGCACCATGCCGATAATTAGATCAATTCTCCATCAGGTATTTTTGGCTCAACCTACATTAGGTGATTAAAATTAGATAGAGAGAACTCAAGCGAGAGAGTGGAAGAATAAAATAAAAATTGCCGCCGAACGTTGGGAAAGCAGGAGTGAAAAGTGCAATAGATGAAGAAAACTTTAATCCCCAGGACTTCCCTGGACTAAAGGGCATACGGGATACCCTCACTGCCACATTCCCGCCCGGGGTAATCTCAGGTGCTGTCGAAGAGAATGGCAAAGGATTTAAAGAAACCCGACAGCCCCCGTTTCGGTTTCATACAACCGCTTAACCTTCCCTTCGCGCCCCACATTTTTTTGCGTCGCTTCCCAGTTTTCGCTTGCCTGCGGACGGATATCCAGGTTGGGTTGCAGTCGATCTTTTTCTCTCGCTCCAATTGCCTCCGTTTGGGAAAACGTCGCACCGTTTGGGATTTTTTAAAAAGTTTTATTGGAAAAGTTCATCTAATGGGCGATCAGCGTAAAAACCCGACTTCAACCTTGAAATGTATATCCACGTATTGGAGGGCATGTAAAAAAGAAGATGATAACGTCAAGTGTCTCAGGAGAGATAAACGAGGGATTCTTTATGAATGTCCCCTCTGTCTCGAATATAAATGGCGAAGGAAAATGTCACGATGGCTTGAAGGTTAAAGGCAGATTTCAGATAAACTGGAATAAAATACATTTTATGGTGACGCTGAAAGAGAGAATAACTTAATATACTTTCATATGTTAATATTTGACGCCAGTGACATTGAAGAATCCGTAGTCATTGTATGCCATTTTAATTGTGCATATTACACTATTAATTGTACAGCATAATTCCATTTTAGTTTTTAAAATTTCTTCATTGGACAAAGTGTAATTTAATACTATTTTATAATGAAAATTTCACGACATTAATTCCAAAATATAAAGGAGAATGGACAATATAAGGGTTTTCAAAATGATTTCAAAATTTCATTGGATAAATAAATAGGTATTAAAAAAATGAACACGATAATTAAGAATATGATGGACTGGCGAAGTGATCCCATAAGGCTTTCCATAAATATTCTTACGAGTTTGACACACGGGAACAGAGAACATAATCAGGTACTCTCCTTTTTCATAACATAGGCAATAATATAACCATGAAAAATAAGTTCAAATCACTCTATTTAAAGGATCAGTGTGATAAAAGCTTCTTATACTTGTGCTTCAGTTTATGTCACCACGTAGACCTTCATGGAGATGGGATAGATTTTATTTAATATTTTTTCAATGGTTAAGGAATAAATATCTCATTTGCGTTACAGAGCGTTCAATTTGATCCCACAAAGTGCATTCATTCTACTTTCTTACAAAGATTTAAAGCAATTCATTCAGAATACTTAGATATGTTACTGAACACACCTGAAAATATTGGCCACTAGGTTGAACCGTGAGGATGAATCTGGGTACTGATAGGGGTAAATTTTAATTTTTCATTAAATATCTGAGTTTCCAATTCTTGTTTATATGCGTTTAAATCCTAAGTCTTCTACAGCGTATTTATATTTAATTGACATTTAGCCGCCTGCCATAATTTACAGCTCAGATGCAGATTATTTGATTTCATTAAACGGTAGCAATTATTTTTAAGCTGAATTATATTTTATGAAACGGACGAATCATTCATATAAAAGAAAGGTGCCAAAAATAGCTACAAAGAAATACAAAGGCCGTAGTTTTTGCTAAAATATTTGCTTTTCAGTCATTATTAACTCTTAAGCCATTATTTAGAGATAACAACTTTTATTTCTCGAACCAAATGAACTAAAGTAAAGCACAACAAGCGCCTATCTAAATACAAATTAAATGCTTATTGGTACTCTCCCAAACACGGAATCACCAATTAATATTATGTTTCGTACACATGGAGTTTAAATAGTTGATGAGCCTATGAGAAAATCAGTGCGATGAGTTTGGGATAAGAATCAATGCAAACGAAATAATGTGTACGAGGTTGTCGAGACGGAAGAAGGCCACGTACACGTATACGTTAGATTGGATGAAAAAAACCAGAGCTGGGGAAACAGTTTGCGTATCATGGAAATTCTGTTAACCATAATGATCAAAGTACTAGGACTACCTGTATAACAAGTAAGTTAGGTAAAGAAGCTTTCACAAAGAGGGCGTTGATGGCAGGAACGTCGAGTAAGAATGTTAAGAAAAGATTAGTGAACATTTTGATACGGAGTTGGAGCTGATACGGTTTTGTACCGGAGGAAACATGGTCGTTGACGCAAGATGATAGGTATAGATTGGAGGACTGGGAGATGTGGGTGAGGAGAAAAAGGGAAAATTTAAAATGGACGGTAGGAAATCAGATGAAGAAATCCTAGGCACGCGGGGGAAGGAGAGCACGTGGTTGGGAGAATTCCAAAAGCGGTAGGAACAATGATTACAGAGCATTTTTGATAGGCGATGGAATTTTGAAGTCTGCGATGGAGTATATAATGACAGGCAAACGAAAAAGAGAGAGGAAAAGGATAGATATGTTTGACAGAAAGAAGGAAAGAAGAATATATTTGGAATTGAAAACTTGAATGTAGTATGAGTTATCAGGATGATACGAACCTGATAACGTATCAGTATTAAGTCGAGAGCAATCCAAAACCTTAAACTGTAGACTATCTAATAATAATTATTATATTTTTTCCAACCATGCCTAGAATTAACGCATTATCCACTCTCATTTCTATCAGACGCATTATTATATACACACCTACAGCCAAAACAATATCAACGGGTATTTTAATTAGAATTAATGCTGAAATAATAAGAACAACCTTAGTGAAAACAATTATTTACTTTTGTTAAATAGATTAAGGGAGCATAGGAGAATAAAAAAGAAGCATTATGATTTTATTTTATGACATCTCGAGTAATTGTCAACACGAACAATTTAGTTCTGCAGAGCCTAGTTTTAAACATGTTTGCTGAAAGGTTTTACAAATCACTTTCATATCACCCCCGTAGGAATGATGCAAAGGCAAACAAAATTTAGGAATAATTGAGTTTCTTTTTCAAAAGTGTATTGCTATTATAAATTTATTTTTGATTGCAGGTCAGGTTAGAAAAATATACCAAAATTTAACAAACATTTGAATACAGCGGCTTTGGTCAACGCTGCGAATAAAATATAAAAACAATCTAGCTGTTCTCTATGCAAATGGTTCATGAAAAAGTCGCAAAAGTATAAGGAAGAAATTTGACTGAATTGGCATTCAAACGAATCACTCAATTTAATTTGGAAGAGTTCAACGAATGTTAGAATGTAACTTAAGCTTATCTTCTAGGCAATTTTAAGAACGACAAAAAGGTTCTCTACTTGCGGACTGAAAAAAACCTGAACTAGGATCGCCTGAGGCTTGAATGATACCGGGCGAGGCGACTGAAATAAAGGACATCGGTAAGAAATGTTTTTACGACTAATAAACCTCATCCCGGAAGCAATTTGGGCCTTATCACATGAAAGCCTGCATGTATTTGTCGCCTCACATCATGAGGTCGACCTACGAGGGATGAGAGTGATGCAAACGCTGATCCGTGAGTTGGAGAATGGAGGGAGAAGCTAGGCGAGGAGGACATTGGAACATTCCTACAAAACACAGAGTGAGAAAATTTCCCCGCAAAATACTCTCAGCACTCCCCCTTCACCAACCAAAGCTGTGCTTTCATTTACGTCATAATAGTACATTAGATTACTTAATTGAGTCAGGCACTAATAACGCTCTATGGAAGGTAGGCGCTTACCCATTATGGCAGGTGGACAAAAAACGTACTACTCGCTGCGTTCTGAAAGAAGACGAAATCTAAAGTTAAAATTCGGCTTCTACTATTCGGTTAATGATAGAATAAAAACCAATTGTTTTTGTCGAGTGGCGGAGGTTACACATATTAATTCATAGTGCAGCGCTTATTTTTTACCAATGACTGGCTAATTACGGGGGTATACGAACCCCAATAACGCTTGATAACTGGATTTATGACTCGGAGAAAACGATTTCATGACTACAGCTGTCAAATAAAAAATACCTTAGGTCCTCGTGTTCCCTTCCGCATGTCGAACTGACCTGCTGAACCCTAATTGCTCCTTTTGCCTTTGGTCAACTATTAAAAAAATTGAAATTAAGCAAAGTAAACAATAACTTAATATACACTACGTCGTTCTAATAGAGTATGAAATCTTTAGAAATAGTTATGCTATTATTTGTTCAAAGCCGGCTCAGTAAATATCCTGTCTTGTTGAATGGCGTAATTTTGTGGACAATAACACAACAATGCCCGTATTATTTAGGGCGGATTTTATAGATTAACGTTTATTCATGCAAGGAGAGATTATCTCACGCTATCAAACTTTCCCTTGAGATGTTTTTGCCACGGAATATATATACTATATATATATAAGCATCAGCATTAATGGACCCTTTCCAAAGAACTGTCAACGTTTGATGGATTGCTATTCTTTTGAAACGGCTCTTACTTTCCCTTCTCCAAATTTCCAATTCTTTCCCAGGATGACGAAACGCTCCCGGTTTGTATTTTTGCGGCGGTAATAATCGCGGTGAGAGCCCTTATGTATTTTCATTTTAATTTAATGCTGAAATAAAATGAAAATTTCTAACTATAAGTCTTTACAAAAATTCCTAATGACTCCTCTATATTTAAAAGTAAATAGGAAAGTTGTTGGTGTTGGAAACCTAAGGTTGTAAAGCTTAATATTTTTCTCGGTTTTAGGGGGAGCAACATAGGACAAATGACAGTCGTTACATTCGTGAAACGTGAACATGATTAATATAATTTTAAAAGTCTTACTTGCTAACCAATTCCTTAATGATTATGCTTGATTGTGAAGGAAAATATGTATGGTATATTTGTAATAATATGTCGGATAACAAAATAAAATATGGCCTTTATATTTCAGATAAATCCTTCACATACA
This sequence comes from Hetaerina americana, assembly GCF_022747635.1. Taxonomy (NCBI): domain Eukaryota; kingdom Metazoa; phylum Arthropoda; class Insecta; order Odonata; family Calopterygidae; genus Hetaerina; species Hetaerina americana. Next base: position 2,387,898 of record NW_027286808.1, on the reverse strand, counting down.
TTAGTAAATTAATATACATAGTATATTGCACATTGGTACCTTATTCATAAAGAGCAATATTGTGGATTCTTATTTTTAGTTTTAAGCAAGATTTACATCTTTTACTTAGAATATTTTGTAAATTTCTTCCCTAAAATTTGTTTCATAAAGAAAAGATAATTGTTTCCCTCCTCGTTTGAAATAGTATTCAACTAAGTGCCAAAAAACGTTCGAAATTTTATGCAAGAAAATAAGCAGAAGTGTCATTATTGGGAAAGTATATTAGATGCATATGGAACACCAAACATTATTACATATAAAGACAAAACGTTTGCATGATGAGCAAATTTAATAAAATATTTGAAATGTCTTCAAGGATTTCGCGCCTTAAAGGGTATCTAAAGAACTAAAAATCTCATTTAAACAAATCAATTTACAAGGATTTGTACACAAGCATGTATTGAGATAAAATATTTTCTTTCGGTGATTTAAACCATCAAGAAAAAATATCTTTGCATAAAATGGTCTAGAAAAATATCCTCGTCAAAAGTTATTTTTTTCATTTTAAACCAATCATTTAAAACAAGGCGGCTCATCAGCCGGAATCAACTGAATTTATTTAATTTCAAACCTTGTTTCCCAATAATTCGAGAAATAGGGCAGAAAGCACGAAATTCTAAAACGTTCTTACCCCTGCTTTGAGAGAGGAGGCAAACTGCGAGCGCCAGCGTGCATCGTGAGGGAAAGAGGAAGCATCGACCGAATAATTCAGAGCAGCTGTGTGTGTTGTGGTCCTCATCGTCCCCCTCTTTCTCACCTCATAACAAATGTCTCATACCCGGAAAGGCAAAAGCGGAACCCCTTTGCTCCGAAAGCACCACGCAAAAAAAAACAAATTTCGGGCCGAAATGTCGCCGGTAGCTCTGGAGCCGATCCGTATTTCCAACGCCAACCAGCAGATAAAGAGAAAGAGAGAGGGAGTGGGAGGCGGGTGGCAAAACAAAGAGAGAAGGTGAAGCAGATATGGGACTGGGATGGAAGACTTTCAAAAGTTTTCATTTGACGCGGAGTGTGGGGGGAGGAAAGGAAGAAAAAAATCCACGCTAACGTTATCTACGTATACATGCGCTTCCCACGACAAGCGAAAGCTGGTATTTCGAAAACTTTTCCCTCACAAATACACGCGCAGACGGAGCTACAAAATGTCGAGGTGATTGAACTAGCCTACTTAGGCATTCATCAGATTGCCGAAGAAATTACGAAAAGGACCTCTCCCTCTCTCACTCAATCTATCTCCTCATGCGGTTCGGAGAATGAGCCAGCGGGGAAGAAGAAGAAGGGGGAAGGAGACAGAGAGAGAGGGAGAGATAGAGAGGAAGGGAAGTGGGCTAAAAGGAAAACTGGGGAGTGGAAAGAAAGTGGGGTGGGTGTGTGCCTATTTCCTCCTCCTGCTTTGCCTCTGGTACCCGTGAGAAACGGGAGAGGGGACGGCGGGTCGGTGTGCCACTGGAGAGCTGAGAGACTTGAAGGGGGACGAGCGGGTGGGGACAGGGAGGGAGCGTTTTGGCCCGATGCCATGAGATAGACGGGGCCATTTAACCAGAGTGGGGGAGCATGAGCGGGAATCTCGTGCGGGAAAGAGGGAAAGGGTTTTGCGGGCGGGAAAGTGCCCCTGTGTGTGTGGGGCGGATGAAAAATAGGACGCGGTGTGCAGGGTGAGGGAGGAAGAGTCGGGAGAAGAGTACCATTTATAAACTCATAAAGGCGAGGTAGGAGGGGGTGAATGCTTATTATATATGAAGGCGTTTGCGAGGAATATTACAAAAATGAGGAAAGATTAAATGTGCAATCATTCAAATGGAGCATGAATAATTATGGGACAAAAACTTATTTCCTATGGTTTGTGCACTCTAAGAAACGTGCATTTTTGTTGTTGTTGCCCATAGTAGAGTTATTATTATCGATAGCCAGAGATGAGGAGTTAGGTATTTTCTTTTTATGAAAACCTTTACCCATCCTTGTAGACTTCTGAAACAAAAAATGCTTTAAGCTGTTGCCATCTTCAGGCTCCACATTTTCTGCCTCCCTAACCCGTCCAAAATGCCAATGCTCTTTCTCTCTTTTCACCATTTACCTAACAATCTCCGTTCTATACATTCAACACTTCGCTACCGAATCAATATCTCCACCTTTTTATTTTTCTTCCAACTTCCCAGAACATCTCGTTCTCACTCCTATCCTACTATGAGACACTTTATAGTTGCATCTATAACTATTCAGATTATTTTTTGTTACTTATATTAGATGCCATTCACAATTTTCAACCATTCAAATGTCCGAGTTCCAGCAAACATCGGTTCATTTGCCGGCGTGTTGGGTGGAGACTAAGAAGTGTGACGGGGTTGATGGCTGCGGCAGGGTCATGCGCATAGAGTGGCAGAATAGACCCATGATACACGGCCCTCAGCATGCGTGACATGAGTGCACCACCACCTTTCGCAATGCGGGCAGGAAAACATTCGGCATTTGTTGACAGTGAACCTTTAAAACTCCACCCAGCACGCCGATGATGAACACAGTTCTCTTCCAAGAGCATCTTGGAGACAACTCTGTCGATTTTGAACAGAATATCTCAATGTATGGCCCGCTTTCTCATAGCATTTGCATTCACGTTCGTTTCAGCCTATGTTTAACCTCGAGAACAAACATGGCATGCGTGAAATGGTCCAGACATTTTTATCAGGATCAAAGCTATGTAGTGGTGACGAAATAATTCAACAAAATCTAACAAATCTTGTAAATGAACGGCGGAACATCAGCATCGATAGTATCACATGTAAATATTAGTAAAATAAAGAGCCGCGATTTGTGCGCTAACCCAGCATACTATCCAGAGGCGGGATGAAGGTCACTAGAAATCTTCAGCTGGCATTGACAATTACTACATTACGTGTCACATTCGCCCCAAAGATGAATCAACATTACGTTGGAGTTTTTATGATACCATTCTGGCAGGCAAGAGCGATAGACTGTCTTTCGAATTTGAGACATGTTTAGCGTGGAAAAGGAAGCGTCATCCCAGCGCCATCTTTACCAAGTCTTGAATGGGAGCTTTCACGCACGTGATTTGCTTTGTAACAAGTTCTTATTGTCTGTTTTCCTTATTTTAAATTTGAGAAAGCTGATCTTCAACGGCAATATGAATTTCAATAAAATCATACCGAGTACTATTGTTGTGTGGATGAATTTCAGCCTTATCAAACCCTTCCCTGTTTGACCACCTCGGGATGAGGATAAAAAAATCACCAAATAGCTTATTATTAGTCCAATAATCATAAAATTGTAAAGTTTCTGACATTTCCCGAACCTCTTCAATGTATTTCCTCTCTATTCCAAACCCTTGTTTAAAAACTGCATACATCCGATATCACATGCAATTCAACCTTTATATAAGTCTCTCTCTACCACCTCAACATATCTTTCCATTATTCTAAGTAGTTAATTTACCTATCATCTTATCAGTTCTACAAAAACGGCTGGGTGATCATTTGATACTCTATTTTTCTTATCCTAACGCCACATTTTGGAAGCCAGCGATCTATTTCCTTTGATGATAGTTCATATAGCTTGGCTAAGAGATGTACTCTATCTAAGATTAGACTGGAATTAATCTTGTATTTACCTTCTTTATCACCTAAGTCGTCTGCGTATTGTTTTTCATGGAAAATCTAATTCCTCTTGTGTTAAATAGTTAGCGGGCCAGCTTTGAGTCTCACACAGATAATTAAGACTCTTGCCATAAAAAATGAGCAAATGACGATAGAATTTTAGTGCGTTAAGATTTACGAGCTGATGTTTGCTAGCGGAACAAAGATTCTTTAAAATTATGAAATTCAGCTGGAAAGTCAAAAGATTCCACGGCCTTATTTCCAATTAAGAATTAATTTATACATGAGAAACCGACAGGTAATGATATGCAGAGAGAAACTCAGCACCAAATTTCTTTGCAAAAATGTGCATCGAATTTCGTCGAACATAGTGCCTGGTTCGCTTTCGAACTCTATGTGCGATGAAATGTAAAACCAAATATCTTGACACTTACTATTTGACAACATAGGGAATAGAGTAAGAGTTATAACCAATGATCTCTCCGCATTTATTCAAATACCACTGGCGATATCAGGAAGCCAGAAATATAAGGGGCATTTTCAGAACGAGCTAAATGCGTAAAATCCTAGTTTTGGTGTTAAAATTAAAAGCACTAGCTTCCCCAACGCTTTCCTGTAAAAATACATGATTCGTTAACCGATATCTTTTCTTTAGAATTTTACATCGTATTTTCACTTGATAAATTTTTGTAAGATTCATAAAGGTTAGCTTCCGCCTTTTGTTCCATGCTTCGTTCATTAGCGAAAGGTGCGAAGATTAGCGACAGGATCGAAAAAAATGGCCACGGCGAGGGAAACGCGGAAGGATGGGATAAAATGCGAGCATGAAGAGGAGTAAGGGGTGAGGAAACTGACGACCGGCTCCTAGGTTTAAGCACGTGGTATGCGGGGGTGTGAGCTGTGGGGCGGTGGGGCGGGCAACCGACGGGGACTAATCGTGGGGATGTGAGGGTGGAAAACCCTTTCCTGCGAGAGAGAAGGTGGGATGAGTACGAGTGGGCGTTTCAGCGGAAAAAGAGGAGGGGAGAGGTCGTTCCGACGGAACGGCGGCCGAGGAAGATTTTGAAACCCAAGCAAACAAAGAGGAAGAGCAGCGGGGGCGGGAGGCGATGCAACAGCGTGGGCGTGTGACCAACGCACAAGAAAAATCGGAGGTGGAAGAGAGAGGAGGGGGAGGAATGGATGCTGAATTACGGTGTGGAAGGAAAGGGAGAATCAATGCAAAAGACGCAGCGGTGGTGGGGGAACAAGAGAGCTCTTAGTTAGAGAAGATCATGGAAAAACACCCGCTTGGATAATTACGAATTGCTTTCTGTCTGGTTCCCAACCCTACACTTCGCCGAGCCGGTTTTACGGATGAATTATGAGGTGCACCAATTTCTCTGCATGCTGTAATAACCCCGCGACTTGGGCCTTCACTGCAAATACCACCGCGAGGCGCGCGAAGGATGGCTGGTGCGGAGGTATTTACGTGCATGTGCACGTTATTCACGTGCTTGATGGGTGAACAATGTAATAATTTCACTCATGATATCCTGTTTTAGGGCTCCCCACTGAACGGAAATTCCTACTTACGACTGCATGATCACTAAAAAATTCCCCTTTACCATTTATTGAGAATTCTATTTCCAAATTAAACTTCGAACTGATTATTTTCAATACGTGTAACAAGAGGTCAAATGACCAATATTTTTGTTACAAATTGATTTGCCGTTCTCTTATGGATGTTTGCTTAATTGATAACCACGAGAATAGACCGACTAATTATACAAATTTAACACAGTTTTCCAGCATTGAGAAAAGTTATCAAGGAAGCGCATCGAAAGAGGAGTCCATAAATAATAATTAGTAACTGAAATGAAATTAACTAGATAGGTTATCTTTCTGGGCGCCAATATCAAATTTAAGCTGGATTATTATTCCTTAGGTTTATAATTCCAGATTTATTTAAATCTCGATTGAAATTCGATTAAATAAAAAACGGAAATGGTATACACTTTTTCGTCTCACGATGTTGAAAATTAAAAATATCCCATAAAGTAGTACTTCAACGGAAAAAAATTCACGATAATTGATTCTGAAAACCGTTGACTGCTATAATTTCATTAAAATACTTTTCATCCCATGTAAAGCCATTTTAAACTAATAAGACCTAAAGCTAGAAAATGTATATATGTATAAAAAATATCAATGGAAAGGCGCTACTCTATTCCATGGCCTTGAATGCATCTACTGAAGGCTGAGACAAGGTCACTCAACAAAGAATTTAAATTAATTCATTTCGAAGAGTTAAAAAAATAGCTTCCTGTAGCAAATTTCATAAGGGTTATCACTCAGAGTAAATAAAGTCAATTTGAATCCTAGGTTATAGCCGAAATGTCAATGATACTCCGCGATGGCAATTTTTTAATTTCGTTTCCACCGACTCGAGAGCGAGGAAAAAATGAAGTTAGGGATGAGAGGAGGAGGATCTTTACCGCTCCGAAACAGCATGTAAAGATGAAAAATATTAATCTTCGGATAAAGACGCCACGAATGGAAAATAGTTGCCTACGCAACACACTCAGCGAGAAATACAGGGGTGCGGGAAGGGCGTGCGGAAGGAAGAGTGAAGGACGGAGAGGGGAAGAGGAGAAAGGGGTGACAAAGGTGCGGAGAGGAGAGGTAGCAGCTGCAGAGGCTGGAAGACAGAAGGCGAGGATTCCCCAAATTAAACCGAATAATTTATTCACGGCGAGGTTAGACGAAGGCGCTCCCGTTTCACAGGAATACGGGATTCGACCCCGCGAACAGAAATGGAAGGTTTATTCCCCCCTTAATTTCTCTCCCCCATCACTTCAAGCCACGTGGACGGGCGGGCGCTAAATGTATCACCAGTTGATAGCGGAGATGGAGGTTGATGCTGGCACGTGCAAGTGCGTGGGCACAAGAGTCTCCCGAGTTGAAAATGACACTGTGGCGTGTGAGGGTGTCATTTTACGCGCATGCTGAACGCGTGCCTCCAAATAGCCCTTCACCCGGTTAGTGCAAACGATCTCCTTACTCTAAAATACCCGAATTTTGACCGGTATTTCCAAACTAAACTTTTGTCAAGGGCAGGAATATATTCAGTAGATTCGGTAGTAATAGTATTTAGGGGCGAATAATTTTAACAGTGAATACTGGAAAGAGGGCACGAATGTTGCGTAACTGACGTGGGTCATTTAACTAAGGTAATTTCCTCGAACGTAGGCGGATACGTGGTACCCATAAATGCCGTAATACCACAAAAACTCATGCCACTTTCCGTATTTTCTACACTATTTGGAGGTCCTCGGAAATCGGAATAAAGGGGTTAATACCGAAGTATTCTAGCAAGCCTGTATAAGAGGGTAGAAATTCGATACGTTAGGATCAAATCAATACAATTGGCCAAATTCATTCATCGGGTTCAGTCGTGAATCCAATCGTACAATGCGGCTCGTTAAATACTCATAGCCCAAGCCATATAGTTCTCTCGAACTTGGCGGTGAGCAAATGAATTTTTGGAAAACACGAGATAAATATTGAAAATGTATGTGACTGACAGAGTCAGCAAGTTTGAGTCCAACCGCTCTTTATTAGTTTCCAATCGCCCGATGCACCAGTTAACCACCTTTACAACCACCAACGTACTTACCTTCAGCTAATATAGGGGATCGCAACTAGGGCATCCGCTTATTTGAGCCATGGGCATGGTGAATAGAATGAATCGCCCAATGCCACGGAACTATATGGAACTCATGTGTGATAATGGATTTGTTCAGCAAGGTATGGGTTTGATTGTGACGCGGAGAGAACTGGAGTTAATGTTTTGTCAAATTCCATAGCCTAACAGATTGGAAATAAAAAAATGGGTAACTAATAGAGAAAGGTCAATGTAATTAGCCTCTAGCAATTGATTTAATAGAAAAAGTAAATATAAAATTCATAGTAAAATTGTCGTTCTGATATTTAGGCCTACAGAAAAATTGATGACAAGTCAGAAGTCGTTCATGGGAAAACAAGGGTGCTGGCCACTTGATATATCTTTGTTAAATAATGATGACACATTCATGAAATAAAATTTGAAAATGATACAAAATTTTCAATTACAATTAGAAAACAGGTGCTTTTTATGAATTTATTAACACCTAATGTTGTCAGAATTTGTAACAGCTTTAGCCAGGGATAAAACCTGAAATATTGGCTGACTCAAAAGTTGATCAATATCTCAATATGCTGAACATTAAAATAATTGCTAGAAAGAGAAATTCTCCCCAGTAAAATATTCCGATTTATTCCTGTTGATATTTCCTCCATCGATATTTCAACGAAAATCTTGTGAGATATGTGAGCCTGTTGGCAAGCAATTATATTCTCAGCAGTCCTACTTCCACTAAGTTTCTCTTAAGAATCAACAATTTATCCATACAATTTGGCGAATGCTTTTTATGTGACCCAAGCCGGTCCATATGAAAGCAGAAGGGAGCCGTGCTTGGAGCAAGTTTAGAGTGACGATCGAACTTCCAATGCCAATCAGTGCTTTCTGCCGGATAAGGTCAGTTCCAATTGATCGCGGTCATTCATGCTAAAAAATATTCACATTTTTTGTCTCTACTAATTCACCCACTGCCAAGAACAGCTCACAAACGACGCCGAATCGCTGCTTTGGCCCAGGGGAGCTTCGGGGAGATGAGAGGGTGGGTGCCGAGCCGTGGGTGAGACCGCGGACGCGGCGGCGTTACGAGGACCGACCTCGGATCGACCGACTCAGTATTAAATCGGTACATGAAAAGGGCGGGGAAGTGTGGTAAAAGATGTTGACGTGACGTTATGTGGGAGGTAGATGGATTGGATACGTAACACGGATAGAAAACGAGTGTGGGAAGGGAAGGCAATAAGAAAGAAGGGCTCCATTCCCTGATAAATGCCGATTCTCACCTCCACAGGATCCGGCGTTGGCGGGAACGATAACGCGAGCATAAATTTCCGTTCAGGCCTGAAATGCCAGGATAAGCGGATTTGGCGGCATCCGGTTAGTTCTAAAGTATAATAAAATCAATGACTCCGCCTCCTCCGTTGGATTGGCGATCATTTTTATCTTTTTTTCCACAGCTCAACCGGAACAATTTCCCCAAATAAAATACAATAACCTTAAGCTTTCCCTTTCAGAATGGCTATTTTAAGAGATTAATACACCACGGAAATTTGATGAACAAACAAAATATTTTGCTCACAAATATTTCCAATCAATTATATATGGTCAAACGAATTCACATTCAAAAAATATGCTGGTTTCCACTTTTGCGAAGTAAGAATTTTACCGATTGATTACTACTGGCAGTGTTTTTTGTGTGTGTATGTGTGTGTATATATATATATATATATATATATATATATATGAATACATATACATACATAGTAACTCCTCATGCGATGGCCGTTAAATAACGACCCCAAGCAGCGAGTAATTAGGAAATATTTATGGCGATGGACACCAAGAAGACTAATTGCAAGAGCATGAACATGACCTTCTACCGGCCAATATCGCATAGTTTCCAATCCCATACTTCAGTGTTATAAGAAATGAAGGCACCATGTCCGTTTTAATTTGTGCGCTGCCAGTCCAAAAACGAGAACTTCGCCATTCAAAGAAAAGTGCCAAATATTTAGAAGCTTCAATGTGTGGATGATTATCGCATACCTAGGCTATTTTTAGTGGTCCAATTGCTTTCCGAGAATTGTTGAAAGACGACTAAAATAGCGGGCGCCGTCCTTTCTCCAGCCACCGGCCGGAGATGGACGCCGTTCGCGAGCTTATCTCACAGGACGTCCGGCTGACAACTCTGCTCATATCCTCTCTCCCGCGCAAATCGACCTGCACTTTGAAGTAAACTTGTCCTTATCGTTTTTGATGCTAGCAATCACAAGCATATTGCTACGAAGGGTTTTATAGTTACGACATATCTGGGCCAAACGATACATCAAGAAGGAATCAATTATTGAACAACATAGAGAGAATTACCGTACTAAGCCATACTTAGTGTATGGAAAAAAGGGAAGAAAATGACAAGTACTTTATGAAACGGAGTAATCTCATTGTCATTCGCTAGTTTCAGGAATATACTTTTTGAAAATTCCAAGGAAATTAGTTACTTATTTCAAAAAATAGTAGAGATGTTAGCATTATATTAATGCTTACTATAACATTCCGTAATGAATAAATCACCAGTGGAACAAATCGAAAAAACCATTTGTTGAGAACATCAAGTAAGTTTTAGTCCTTTGAACCATTCTGGAACTCAACAGCGATGAGTGCAGGAAAAGGAAAGGGATCTAAATCTACAGAATAGTCCGCAAAGAGCCGCTAGGGTGTGTGAAGAGTGGGGGGTAAGTTACCTGCTTTACATGCACGACTGTTAGTTAACAACTTACTTGAAATGTGTTAGCTCATATACAAAAACACTCGTCACCAGCACACATATATGCCTATATGTCTTGCAAAAAATGCGGTGTTATGCCATACAGATGCCATTGGAGAAGACGACATGTCAAATGGTTAGGAACAAAGGTAGAAGGAACGCAGTAGATGTGGTCAATTTTGAATGGAAAAAATGTTTTCTTTGGTAAAAGAAAAAATTGGAATAACAGGCTCCTGTATTCAAACAAGAAATTTATAAATTATAACATTCAAATTATCAATCCATGTTGAAAATTGGTAATACAGAAATGAGCACTGTCCTAGCGTACGCGTAGCATATACCCAGCAAAATAGAGAAACCCTGGTGATTTTCGACTTGAGAAGACGTTTTTGCCCAGACAGAAGGATTGAAATATAAGGACATTTCTCCTTGCATGAGGAGAATCAAGGAAATTTGAGAATTAAATCAGATAATGTAGGAAATTGATAGTGCCCTTTGTAAAGTTGTAAAATGGTTCTAGGGTTTATGAACCACTTATTAATTTGGCAATCTAATTCGCCAGTCGGTTACGTTTTACAGCTACCAATGCTGTCATCTTTGAGCATCAATGACGTCGTGTTAATACGCTGTTTACACGTGTAAAATAGGTAGTGGTAGGAGGGAATAGTGAACCAGTTTGTACATTTATGGAGGTTAATAGGAAAGAGAGTAATTAAGGAGAATCAATAAGGTCCGCCAATCAGCTGCGTTGACCAACGAAACGAAACTTATCAAAAAGGTAAATAATTATTAATGCAATTCAGTGGAAAATCCATAATTTTAATCGATCCCCGTAAGAGAACTGGAATACCGTTGGAAAATCCACGAGCTAGCTCTAGGAAATAAGCCAACGTACTCTCTAAATTACCAATTTAAGCCCCGTGAACTCAGGCTACCATGCGATCACAATCGATGAGCACTAATTTGTAAAACCTCAAGGGAGTGAGGGGAGAGGTCCAGAGTTAATAGATGAATTTACCGGTGTCTCACAACCGAGAAAGCGTCGAATTAGTGATAAACTAACGCGAGTGAATCAGGAGATAAAGGACGAGTGTGAAAACTGAGAGAAAACTCCGGGGAGTAAGGATGGGGGGAAATGGGTGGGAGAGAGAAGAATTGATGGCCCCAGGAAGAAAAAGGTAGGCGAGAATTCCGCCACCGTATCGTCCATAAAATGGATCGCCTTTTTTCGGGGTTGTGGTCCATGTTCCGGGGTTGGTAGACAAGAAGAGTCGATGAATATATGTTGCCCTGGAAGTGGCGTAAACGGTGACACAGGGGAGGGAGGAAGGTGAGAGCAATCCGTATTCCGTGACAATCTAAATATTCACCGAACAAGATGAGATGGGAAAGGAATCGCTGACTTCCAGGAGGATGGTGAGACATGGAGGGATTAATACACACTGGTGGCCTTGAAAGATGATTACTTATTTCTCTTCTCTTTGGTTTTTACGCACTAAAATATATGTATATAATATACATTGTGTATATATATATATACATTGTGTATATATATATATACATATATATATATACATATATATATACACACACATATATATATATATATATCCCTCCCCGGACTACAACCTTGACGTGGTGGAAGGGCTTGTGCGTTCCGATGACCCCTAGAGCTGTGCTGGCGGGAGTAATAATTATTGCTCCTGGTAGGGTCACCCATGCCAGATAGGTCGAAGGTTAGGAGCCAGACGAAAGGTAGTCCACGCAGCGTCTGTTCCTCAGTGAGGCGGCTGCAATGGCGTCTGACCCCAGTGGGGCGGCCAGTAAGTGATGGTGTCACGTTAAAAACACTATTGAGGAAGGCAACGGGAAACCACCTCAATTATCATTCCCTAGAAAAATATGATGGACAATAGAGATAATTTGAGTCCTGGCAACCACGGGGCTCGGCCCAATCGGCCGTGTGTCGTGCCCGGCAGCGGCGGAGGCAAGGCTTCCGCGGTCGTCATCCCACGAAACCCTTGCAAGGGAAAACCAGCAGCAGCAGGACAGAAGACGCAGGAGAAGAACACAAAATTAGTTAGAATAGGAACGTGGAATGTTAGGACAATGATGAGGACAGGGAAATTGGAGAATGTTAAGCGAGAGATGGAAAGGGGAAATATAGATATTTTAGGTCTATGCGAGGTGAGATGGAAAGATAGCGGGGATTACTGGAGTGATAAGTATAGAATAATATACAGCGGTGGGGACGAGAGCCAACGAGGGTTGCCATAGTATTAAATGAAGAGGTAGGAAGAAGCGTAGTCAACATAGAGCAGGTAACGGATAGAATACTACTAGTGGAGATAAAAGCAGAACCGACGAACTTAGTTATTATTCAGGTATACATGCCACCGAGCAACCATAAGGAAGAAGAGGTCGATAAGATATACGATCAGTTAGAGGACATGATCGCGTGTGTTCCAGCAGGGAAACATTTGATAGTGATGGGGGATATGAATGCGACGGTAGGCGAAGGAAGAGATGGTGATGAGGTGGGCGACTACGGTTTAGGCACGAGGAATGACCGCGGGGAGAAAGCAGTTGAGTTCTGCAGGAGACAGGAGTTAGTCATCACCAACACTTGGTTTAGACACCACAAAAGACGCAGGTATACATGGAAAATGCCAGGTGACACAGGAAGATATCAGCTAGATTATATCCTGGTTAGACACAGGTTTAGGAATAGTGTGATAAATTCCCACAGCTTTCCGGGAGCGGATGCGGACTCAGACCACAATTTAGTTGTTATGAAATGTAGCGTACGTTTCAAAAAGATAAGGCAGGGGCGGCGAGTTAGAAAATGGAATGTAGAAGCATTAAATGGGTTGAAAAGGAAGGAATACAAACAGGCGGTAGAGAAAATAATGGAGGATGGTAAAGGGCTTATTACTATCGAAGAAGAATGGGAAATGATCAAAAAAGGGTTGTCTAAAGCCGCAAAAGACACTATTGGAACCGTTAACGCTAAAAGGACTAGGAAACCATGGATCACGGATGAGATGATTACAAAGATGGATGAGCGGCGAAAATGGAAGAATATAAATACAGAATTAGGCAAAATGAAGTACAAAGAATTGAACAATAAATTGAGGCGGGCAACAAATAAGGCAAAAGACGCATGGTGGAAGACGCAGTGCGAGGATATGGAAAGTCTCCAGAGGAAGGGCAAAATCGGTGCGCTGTACAGCAAAGTTAAATCGTTATCGGGAAGTAAGAAAGGAAGAGCTATGCTAATAGTTAGAGATAAGGCGGGTAAGGTAATAGTTGACGCAGGAAAGATCCAAGAGAGATGGAAGGAGTATATAGAAGAACTGTATAGTAAAGAACTCAGACCAACACAGTTAGACATTGAAAAAGAAAATGACGTAGAGGAAGACAGCTTAGGTCCAGGCATACTAGACAATGAGATAAAAAGGGCATTAAGGGAGATTAAACTAAATAAGGCCATGGGGGTAGATAACATTCCCGTGGAACTTTTAAAATGCTTAGGAAAATGTGGGAGGAAGAGGCTATATGGGCTGATCCGTAGCATTTATGAGGAGGGAATCTGGCCGGAAGACTTTGTGAGAGCAGTTTTAGTTCCGATTCCGAAAAAGGTAAAGGCCACGTCATGTGAGGACTATAGGACAATTAGTTTGATATCCCACGCAGCTAAAGTTGTTCTCAGGATCATAAACAAACGGATAGAGAGTAGGGCAAATGATTACTTAGGGGATGATCAGTTTGGGTTTAGGAAGGGGAGAGGTACGCGTGATGCCATTGCAGTAATGAGGTTATTAATCGAGAGGAATATAGAACACAACCAGGAGGTATTTGCCTGTTTCGTAGATTTTGAAAAAGCGTTTGATAGAGTGAATTGGGAAAAACTAATGAGTATATTGCAGAAAATAGGAATAGATTGGAGGGAAAGGAGGCTAATCCGCAACCTGTACATGTCTCAGACTGCTCAGGTGCGGGTGGGAAACGGGGAGTCAGGATGGGCAGTGTTAGGAAGGGGTGTAAGGCAGGGTTGCCCATTATCACCGTTGCTGTTCAACCTGTATGCAGAGGAAATGATCAAAGAGGCATGGGAAGAACTAGAGGTAGGAATGAAAGTGGGCGGGGAATTCGTAAAATCAGTTAGGTTTGCTGATGACCAAGCTTTAGTTTGTCAGTCAGCCAAGGGGCTGCAAGCATTGCTGAGTGAATTGGAAATTCAGTGCGACAGGTATGGGATGAGAATCAACATTAATAAAACAAAGGTTATGCGATTTTCTAGAAAGAAAAAGGGCAAGCTTAACATTAAAATAGGAGGGCAAAAACTAGAGCAGGTAGAACAGTTTACGTATCTCGGTAGTGTTTTGGACCAACACGGTCAAAGTAGTAGGGACGTAAGGAGAAGAATTGCGCTAGGCAAAGAGGCTTTCACGAGGAGGAGGGAGTTGATGACGGGGACTTTGAGTAAGGATGTTAAGAAAAGACTCGTAAAAACTTTGATATGGAGCGTAGCTATGTACGGCGCGGAAACGTGGTCATTGAAGCAGGAGGATAGACGTAGACTGGAGGCTTTTGAAATGTGGGTGTGGAGAAGAATGGAGAAGGTGAAATGGACAGAGAAGAAAACAAATGAGGAAGTACTTGGTATGGTGGGCGAAGAGAGGGGTTTGTTGGGAGCAATCCTATGGAGGTAGGAAAAGTGGATGAAGGGGGTGTTGACCGGCAGTGGGATGTTGAAGACTGTGATAGAGGGTAGAATGTTGGGCAAAAGAGGAAAGGGAAGGAACAGGATAGGGATGTTTGACGGGATGAAGGGAGGAAGAAAGTACTCAGAGATGAAGAGGGACCTGGTGTAGAGTAGAATTTAGGGTTGTGTTTTGTTAGTAGTCACAAAATATTTGTTTGGTAGTTGTGTCCATCGAAAAACCTACCTTAACCGGTAGATAACCTTAAAAAAAATATATATATATATATATATATATATATATATATATATATATATATATATATATGTGTGTGTGTGTGTGTGTGTGTGTGTGTGTGTGTGTACGGCAATATTAGGAAATTTTGAATGGAATGCCGAGTATATAGAAACATTTTCTACGATAAATTCTTCAACGAAGACGTGTTAGCGGGTAGTTCATTAACTCCCCCTTAATCTACCAGAAGTTGAAAACTTTTTTCAGAAGAGAATCCTTCGATACTATCTCGAACTACGACCTTCAGCGTGAGAGGTGATACACCTTCCTTAATGCCAAGCCAAATATACTGTTAACCTATAAAATAACTCTATTTTACTTATTGGCACGTGACTATTGGATGTGTCATGAAATGGCTTAAAATACAGAGGTCCTACGTTTAAATTCAGGCGTTGGTAAGCATTTAAATTAGACTTTGATCCAAAGTTGGTTGTCTTGTCCATAAACTTGCCAATTGGAACACTTTCGGATTTTTCTTGGATACGAAATTACACCGAGAACTCTACGACGCTTCACGTTGAGATGGAGCAATACTGACAGGATATTTCTCTTCATGTTTCATTAGCTCCCTTAGATAATAATTACCATGACCATCTTTTTCGCACTATAGTAGTGCCAATAATTACTTCAGTTGTCTATAACATTCTCCGAAAACTACATTGGGACTATTTTAACAATAAATTGTGGCGCATCGTTCAATTAAAATATTATTCATGAAACACTATAAGAATTATTTCAATTAAGAGAGTATGTTAAAATTAATAAATCATATCTTTAAAAGCTAAAAATTGGACTATTATTAAGCACGAACCCTAATTGATCAAAATCGCATTTAGTATTGCAGACAATGATATTCAATGCTCCTGAATCAACTGAAAGAGAGGTCTTACTATTCTTGCCTTATCCTAATCTCCACCTTTTAAAAATACTATATTGCTGGTTAATCATCGCAAGAAGGGATGGATTCACAGTTCGACGTCAGGTCTTACCGGAAGGATCATCGTAACGAACCATATGGATATTAATACAATGCATCTATGCCTTCATTCTGGATATGGATGAACCAATAATTTGTTCTAAATCAATCCATTTATTCCATACAATTAAATCTATTCTAGCTATACTTACTGCCATTCAAATTTACATGCGTACATTCACAACATGACAAAAGTTTAGAAACGATTTTTAAAGGCTGCTCACTGATAAATAATTGAGATAATGGCGGTAATGAAAATAAAACCTTAGAAATAAGTTAAATAGAATAAATATTATGTAATGCCACACAGTTTAAGAGAAGTTTATCACGAAGAGTGCGCTCCTTCTTTTTTTTACAAACAGCTTCCGACTGCTTAGATTACAGAATTTCCATGGAAAAGGTAAATAAAAACTCATAAACACTGTGAAGACTGTAACAAGGTTCTGATGACTTCTTTTAAATTAAACAATTACATCTTCTTAGTTTTACTTCTCTTTTAATTAGTATAAGTTTCACATTAATTTATATGATGTCTATCAAGTACCCTAAAGATGCCCTTTGCCTAACTATAGAACATCACGCAAACCAGAAAATTAAATATTTTCATACCAAAGAGCGATAATTATGCTTACTTAGGGCATTCAATTATTTTCCCGCTACTACTCAAAAGTTCTAAAGAACAACCTGGATAAATAACAGCTTCTGTTATACTGAAATATTACACATACTAAATAATTCCTTTTATTTATTCAAAATGGCCAAAAACCAGTTTGTTAAAGATTATAAAAGTGCAACTTTCTATGGATTTTGTCATGCGAAATTTCAAAGGTGACGGCTGATTGCTAGGCTAAGTGAAGCAGTCAATAGAAAACAAACAATTGATTTTCAAGAACAATTTTGAGAATTTGGAAAGGATTTGAAATACAATAAAGTTACTACCGCACCAAAAGAACGTAATCGCTTAACAAAAGATTAATTCAATATTTAAGCCTAAAAACAATGTTGGCTAACATACAAGTGAAATAAAAAATAATACGTGAAAAAAACTATATATATATATATGTGTATATATATATATATATATATATATATATATATATATATATGTGTATATATATATATATATATATATATATATATATATATATATATATATATATATATATATATATATATATATATATATCTTCGAAAGGGAACGCACAAATATATAAAAATACAGATGCATATTTTTAAAATATAGAAACACAAAGAAAGGACACTCACATATGTAGTTTTGACGTTTCGACGGCACAACCGTGGTCATCAGAAGATTTATGTGACGACGGATGGTACTGAAAATGTACTTTTATGAAATAGCTTCTGATACCTAAGCACGTAATAATTTATTGTTATCCATGCACGATACCCGGCGTCAAAATAGCTGAATAGTACTTGGTCGACATAGGAGTCTCAATGGATTTATTTGCAGAAGTAAAAGTAAAAAAATATTAAAGAGGTGACATGCTTATGATATATTTCAAGTAAGAAAAAAATTGAACTTAAAGGTACCGGAAAAGGTGAATATTTGTTTTTGAGTGAATTCCTGTGAAGTGCTTGCTGGATTTTGAGATGATGGTTGCAGGCAATAATGGTTCGGAAAGTTAATGTGATTAAGTATACTCAGGGAAGAGAAGGAAATAAATCTGACCAAGATAATATTAAATTGAAGCGATAGGAAAGCGGAGAGAGGAAGCGGTGCGGATGCAGGAAGAGCGGAGGAAAGTGGAGCATGTGAGAATGTAGAGGGGGGAGTGTAGGTGGTGGAGGAGTGGTGTAACGGGAGTCGCCGCTCTGCGGAAAAATTGGATCCGATGGATGAGATAGAAACGCGCTCTTATAGGTCACAGGTCACGGCATACGTCCCTTCATTAAACTCCCCACCATTCCCCGGTCGCAGCCTCCGCCGCCTTCTCTTTGCCTCGCGCTGTCACAATGGGGAGATGGATATTGAGAGCGGGTGGGCGGGCAAGAAAGGGGCGAGGGAAGAGGCAAGGGATGGGGTGAGGGAAGCCCGCGGACGCTCCCTTGACCACGGCGGGAGGGAAAAGGGGAGGGCGGGGACGACGCGAGGAGCAGGCGTGGGTACTCCTTCCTTTTTTTTATAAATAAGAAGAGGGATAGCCATTGGAGTGCTCTCTCTGTAGTGCACCCACTCGCCCGGATGCATACTACACCCACTATTTTGGGAGAGGAGGAATACTGAGCAGAAAGAGAGAGAAATAGAGTGTAGGAGGATTTGACAAAGTAGCCAGGGGAGGTTAGTAATGGACCGTCGAAGGTCGATAATATCATTTGATAGCCCGTTAAAACATGCACAATTGTGCGTCTGAGACTTGATGAAATCATGAAAATGATATAAAATAATATGAAACAATAAGGAAAATTAAGATTAAAACTAAATACAAATAATCTAAATTACTCGATTATAAAACTGTTTTAAATAAATAAACGTACGCTTTTTTTGCTGAAATTACTTATAGGTTTCAATTGTTAAAAAATAAATGTTATTCATTAAAACTTAAATAAACACGTTTTTTATTTTATTTCCACGATATACGAGTTATAACTATAACTCGTATGATAACTATATCGAATCAGAGTCAGAAGGAGTTGTGTCGGAAAAAAATTTGATGAAATAAAATGGAAAAACAAACTGGATCGAAATGATTTCGCCCTTGTCAGCGATTTTTTGGAGCGTGCCATGCAAGCAATATTGCCTCTAGGGTTATGAGGTATAACGATCGCCAAATAAGAGGTCATGGGTGATCGCGGGGAGAAGGAAAATGGTTGAGCAAGAATTTAAGGTGGAGGGAGGGTATAAAGGAGAGAGGACTGGGTCAGGGAGAGAGCTTCGGGTCGTGCATACACAAATATTCAGCGGGATCAAATCGCAGGAATCCACTTTTATGTCCCATGTCACATGGCCATAAAACCTGGGACCTCTTCCACGGTGTGTTCCCGGTCGTGGACGGGACGGAGAGTGCGTTGGGAAGGGATGGCGTGACGTGAATACGGAAGACCATCCTGGAATGGAGCCTCATTGAAAGAGCCTCTCTGATTGAGAGGATCAATTATCTTCCTGACTTGTTGAGTCTTCGACTGAAGAGAGCTTTGATGGCACGTGGACTGGATGGTCGGGTTCCACACTAGATTCCACGGATGGAAACTGACCTTTCTCTCACATTGGTGTTTGTTATAAGTTTTCCTGAACCTTAGGTCCTTTGCTTATTATTACGCTTTTTAAAGAAGGTAATTTCACTCTGTAAAGGATTTCACCCCGATAGATATAACACTAATACGAAAAGAATTAGAATCGGCTTCTAAAACACAATTACTAATCATCAGCTATTTTTTAATGTTTAAAAATTTTAAAAATAAGGAACCGCCATCAAAAAATAGTTTCTCAAACATGCACTCACCTCAGTCTATGAGGCATCCCTGGATATTACGCACCATGGAGCGGAGATAATTAACACTTGTAAATCTCCCTGTACTTTTCCGTTAGTTCTCACCCAACCGCTACTTTTTTTCCGAGAGGAAAGATACCCGGGTGAGTAGAGGATTTACCTACCGATCGAAAGTCTGTATTTGATGAGCCAAATTTGCGATGCTTCTAATGTAGTGACACTATAATAGAAGTTGTTTCTAAAAAACGAAAATGTCCATCAACACCAGGGCATTTGATTCAGGGCTTATATGGTCAACATTACGTAAATAAAATGTATTTACACCACGTTAGTACATTATATAAGTAGCTTCTTTAACAAGTGATTCTTAGAAATTTCACTAATATCATCGCTTAATTGAAATATTATGATATTCTGAAAGTAATGCATAAAATTACTTTTTTAACGCTAGTAATTCTTAATCTATGATGCAGTAACAATGTAATTGTAAAAATTTCACTGAACCATGGTTTTGATCTTTAGAGCTCCGATCTTTTCTTTTTGCCATAGCCATGATTTTGATAAATTATCCCATTGAATACAGCCGGAGTTTTGGTTCGAAGGATTAGAAAAAAACCCGAAGCTTAAACCTCTCAAAATTTTCTTATTCAACTAAAAAATAAAACTTATCTTTAAAAGCCCTGACAAAAATTTAAGGGTACCTAAACCTTATTTTAAATACGCTTTGTCTGCAAATATCTGAAGAACCAATCGATTTCGCGTTTGATTAATTTAGTGCGTATCAATGGGCTCTTTTACATGCAAATTCCTCATCTGTTTGTTGGAAGAAAATAAAATTAAAGCATCGTTGGCATTGTAAGGACTTGGCTTTTAATTGAGGATAGTTCTGCCATTAAAAACTGGAAGTAACTCTCCATTAAATATGATGAAAACGTTCTAAATGCCCCTTTGACATCTTTAAAAATCTACTCAGTTTCTCCAAACAGGTCAAGCAATCAACTTCATTTTGTCCAGATCAGAGTATATGTCATTGCCATGACCTTGAGAGAATCAAGAAAATACTTCGCCGCTTTGGGTAGAGATGTTGTTAGTTCTTATTATTTCTGAGAATGTATTCGAAAGTCTGATGGATAAAAAGTGAAAATGCTTTAAATGAAAGCAAATTTTGACCTCTCTACAGAAAAGAAATCGGGACCTTAATTACTTGCTCTTCATCAATGAGAGTGAAAACTCCGAGTTAATAATTGATCCCTGAGAGTAAGAAGCAGCATCATAAAACTATGAAATTCAAGGTATGTAAAAAAACCGAAATAAATAAAATTAAACCATGGTAAAGTCCTGATTATTACTTTCCAAAATAAAATACAGGATCGATTCTTAGTCGAAGCTTATATTCTGTAACCAAAATAGTCTGAGAGACTGCCTGAATCTTCGTTATTGCCGCATTGCTGCAGGTCATCTGGAAAATGGCGTGCATGAAAAATGACAAAAAAGGGTTTTCTCTGTTCATCTGTGCATGCCAAGGAAGGTAGCGGGTTTTGTTTCTTTTCATAAAGGATAGTAACTCGCATTCACCTCTGCGGTAGTTCAAATATGCTGCAAAATTTATTAAGGCTAAGGAGTTTTCAAATAAGAATTTCAAGGCCAGAAACAAGTCAGCTACGATAAAATCTTTAACTTTTCTTCATAGTCCCCGGGTTTTCTCTCACTTTAACCTGGATCTTTAAACTCTCAGTCAATCAATTTTAGCATTTCCCCCAAAATTATTTAACGTTCTTTTCCTTAATCTTAAGATGCAAATTCTTTTCTACTGATTAAATATGGTATTCATAATCATTAATCCCAAAAATATTAATTAAAACTCCTTTTTATCTGCTCTTTATCCCACCACTTTGTTTTAAAAAATCTCTAATTATGTAGCAAATATATCAATTTTAAATTGAAAAAATAGCTAAAAACTTATGTCAAGTATTCTTTTATTTATAACTGTTATTTTTAATATTTCTTATTTTATTGTGAAAAAGAAGAAAAATATTTTCAAGTAGGTTTTCACGTATCGAACCTCTCTCATTTACATCTTCTATATTAGTAAAGTTATGTTCGAAGGAAATTAGACACGTAGAACCAATATCTTTCGTACAAAATATTCGAATTTGCAATAATTACTGTAGCCATTTTGTTAGATCATGGATAGATGTGTTACTTAGGACGAGACACTTATAAACGTATATTTTGCGCTAGATAAAAATTTAAAGTCAAATACAAAGCTATGAGCTTATTCGTCGTAACTTTAAGAATAAAAGGAACTTCAGACAAATTAAGATTACCTTATTATAATAACTAATAAGTTCGTGAAATAAAAATAAGTTATAAAAATAATAAATAATATTACGGGATTGTGAAGCGGGGAGGGTACTTCGGTTTAGGACAAAGGGATGATCTCGGGAAGAAAGCTATCACGTTCTGCAAGAGACAGGGGTTAGTCATCACAAACATTTGGTTAAGAAACCACAAAAGGTTTTGGTATACATAGATAATGCCAGGTGACTCAGAAATGTATCAGTTAGATTATATTCTGGTTAGGCACAGATCCAGGAACAATGCGATCGATTCGCACAGCTTCCTGGGAGCAGATACGGACTCTGACCACAATTTAGTTGTTATGAAGTGTAGTCTGTTTCAAAAAGATAAGGCAGGGGCGGAAAATGGCGGTTTATAAAATGGAATGTAGAACCGTTAAATGAATTGATTAGGCAGGTGTATGAGCAGTATTTAGGAAAAGTGATAAGTCAGGACAAGGAGATGGGTAAAATAGATGAAAAAGGGGATTATATCAGAAAGGGATATTAAAAGCCGTAAAAAAACTATTGGTGCCGAAAATAAAAAAGATAAGAAAAATATGAATAACGGACAGATTATTAGAAAAATGTGCAAATATAAACATAAAGATAGACAGAAGGAAGTGTCAAGTGCTAAAAAATAATATGAGACGGAAAAAATGGAGCAAAATAAACACGGTGGACATTGTTGCGTTTTACAGGAAGACAAAAACCCTGTAAGGAAGTAATAAGAGAAACTCTTTGCAAACAATGGAAGATAAGTTAAAAAATAATATTTTTACTAGAAAATATCCAAAAGTGGACAAAAGAAATATATAGAGACACTGTCGGGTAATGGCATTAGGCCTGCAAGTTTATTCATGGAAAGAGAGTATGACGTAGATGAGGAAATCTCAGGTCCAGGCTTACTCGATGCCGAGATGGAAAGGGTATTAAGGGAATAGAAATCCATTGAGGCCGAGGGGGTAGGCAAAGTTCTAGTTAAACTACTTAAAGGTTTAGGGAAATTTGGGAGGAAAAGTCTTTATGGACTAATTTGTAGCAATCATGAGAAATAAATTTGGCGATAAATAAATTTTGTGAGATATACCTTAGTTCCTAATCGGTCAAAATTAAGCCTACATCATATGAGGACTACAGAACAATAATTTTGATTTCGCTCACAGTTAAAGTGGTTCTCAGGATCATCAACAAAAAGATGGAGAGTAGGGCAAATGATTAGTTAAAAGATGATCAGTTTGTGTTCAGGAAGGGGAGAGGCAAGTGCGATGCCATTGCAGTAATGAGATCGCTAATAGAGAGGAATAAAGAATACAATAAGGACGTATTCACCTGTTTAGTAGACTTCAAAAAAGCGTTTGATAGAGCGAATTGGGTGTAATTAATGAATGTATTGCAGAAAATAGGAGTGGTTTGGAGGTATAGGCGACTTGCCTGCAACCTGTGCGTCTCAGATACCTCAAGTGCGAGTAACGGATAGAGAGCCCGGATGGGCAGTGTTAGAGAGAGGAGCAGACTGGATTGTCCATTATCACTGGTGCTTTTCAACGTATATGTGGAGGAAATTGTTTAACTGGCGATAGGAGTGAAATTTGGCGGAAAATTCATAAAATCATTAAGGCTTACTGATGATCAAGCTTTGGTTTGTCAGTCAGCCAAGGGCTCAAAAGAATTGCAAAGTTCATTGACAATCCAATGCGATAGATATGAGATAAGTGGCAATAAAACAAAGTTTATGCGGTTTTCCAGAAAGAGAAAAGATAAGCTGGATGTGAAAATAGGAGGGCAAAAACTAGAGCAGGTGGGCCAATTAGGTACCTGGGAAGAGTTTTGGACCAAAATTGTCAAAGTAGTAGGTAAATAATTAGAAGAACTGCGTTAGGCAAAGAAACTTACACAAAGAGGAAAAAATTGATGACAGGAACTTTGAGTAAGGATGTTAAGAACAGGCTCGTTAAAACTTTGATATGGATCATAATTATGTACTGCGCGGAAACATGGTCGCTAAGCAGGATGATGGGCGTATATTATATGTTTTCAAAATGTGGTTTTGAAGAAGGATTGGAGAAGTTGAAGTGAACTGCAAGGAAAAAAAGCGATGAAGTATTTGGTACAGCAGAGGTGTAGAGCGGATTGTTGGGAAAAATCTAAAGGAAGCAAGGAAGATTGATGCAGAGAATTTTGATTGGCAGTGGGAAGCTGAAAACTATGATAGAAGTTTGTTAGATACCGTTAGGCAAACGATGGAGGAGCATGGATTGAGTTATTGGACGGAATGAAGAAAGGAAGGAAGTATGCAGAATTTAAGAAGGGTTTATTGCAGTGTTGGATGCTGGGTTGCGTTTTGTTAGAGAAGAGGCAAGAAAATGTCCCCGTAAAGTTTGGTAGTGTCCATACAAAACCTGCCTTAACCTAAAGAGGACCAATATTAATAAAAAAAGGAAGTTACGATTAATGATTTTTCACAGTTACTCTCACTTTTCTCCTACACATGCTAACATTCAATATGTTGATAAGTACAGATTGACAATGACGATAACCAAATTTCTACAGTATAGATTATTCAAAATGATTTTACATCAAATTTAAATTGAGCCTATAGAATTACACTTTTTAAATGTGTAAAAGTTGGTTGTATATACTTTTACTCTGAATTGGCTTGAAAGAGAATAGGTGTCCCATAAAATTATTTATAAATCCAACTCCAGACAATGTTGCAGGACAAACCTTGCAAGTTTTATATTCGATGTTTTCAGGCTTAACTTTGTGGAAATCCATTCTCACTGAAGTAAAAATGACAATGTATCTTTCCGCTAAATTTTATTCAGTTCAACTAGCTTGAATAAAATTGGATGAAAAGATGAATTGTTATTTATACTTCAGTGACTTGTAAAAATTTTTCATTAATCATGCTCCATTTTCTTCAGGAAAAATATTAAAAGAGATTAGTGATGTTGAAGATTTGGACAATTTTCTAATAACTAATAACTTAAAAAATACGATGTTGTTATAGCTTTGACTCATTACTGTGCATATTTCTAACTCGTATATAATTCTCATTTTGGAATCTGTTAAGTCAGCGATTATTATGTTGAGGATATAGGCCATGTGAACAATTACTTCCTGGAAAACCTCCCATAATGCTTAACTTTAAATAACATATATTGCTTGTGCAGTACGTTTGTTTATCTGCATTTATGCATGATTTTCTCTACTTGTATAATACTTTCTGCTAGCTTAAACTTTTCTATATTTTTGTTGACTCACTCTACTGGAGGTTTTTTGCTTTCTAAATAGATCCTCATATTATCCACCCATCCATCTGAAAGTATTATAAAAAAATACCGATCACAAATATTTCCATATTTTTTTGTATTGTTTAGCAGAAGGCTTATTAAGAATGAATTCTTCGCCCGATAAATTGCCTGCCATTGCAGGCCGTTTCTTTCTCGGGCGTAGTTTCATCCAGAACCTTCGAAGAGAAATATCGGTTGTAGGTATGGTGTGCTAGCCCTTGTGTGATGGCAGAGGTACGGTTAGTGTTCTAAAAGTGCCATTGTATATAAGAGCATTTTGTATCGTATCTGTTCTTCTTGTGTATACATGTATTTGAATTGTGAGAGTGGCCGTTGACCAGACTGTTACCAGGACAATTGACTAATTGCAACGATATAAATTCTTTAAAAAATTCTTTTGCACCTGCATTCTGCGGTCCATAATGATGACCTGTTTAAGTAGACATGGCCTACAGCTTCCTATATTTGTTTATCTCCACTTCCTTGCTATCGCAAATCACATTTTAATTCGATAACATACTGATGGTTTTCAGTCAATCTCGCTAACTGCTCTCGACCATACTGCAACGTGCAAGAAGCGGCCTCATTCTCTCTAGTTATTCCAGGACATATTTTGCCTCTAACAAATGAGTCACTCACAACAAGACCTTCCTTAACTACGTCATATGTCGTGAAACTAGCTTAAAACAAGTAATATATGGTGTGAAACACCTTCAATTTGATGAGAAATTCATCCCGTTAAAGGGTTTTACTTGCATTATAGGTCTCATAATTTTCAGTATATTTTTCATCAAAAATATCCATTTAACTTGGTGCTCAACTAACCACCGACACCGGCAATCTCGGAAATATAGCCTCCCTGATGTGATCTTTAATATTTATCATCCCTAATTCAACGTAGTCCGGAAATGACTGACGCAACGAAAGCAGTTACAAAAGCGCTTTCAACCTACCGGCTCGATGGTGTCTCTCTACCCATAATTTTCTCTTTCATAATTTTTTTGATGATGCTCAATAATATTTCTTTGTTGATTTTTGCTCTCCAAAGCTCATAATGATTTTTTTCTTCTGTTTTGTCAAGTTTTTACATAACTTGTAAACGAAATCAAACCCACATTCATTAATATTCTGTTAAATATTTTCGCTATTCCAAAAAATTATCTTCGAAGTACCTGGAAAATTTATAGATCAGAATTGGGGTGAGTGGTAGCTCAAAAATAGTGATATTTCCAAACCAGTTAATACGGTTATTTCGGTAAGAGTCGCCCCGAGAATGACGAGCCCTTCACGCTTTCACAATTCCATTATTTTATTTCGCCGTGAATATAGGCATCGACGGGTAACATATGATGTGCGGATCGCTGACAAACAGGCGAGATCTGTGGTTGCCTACAGCATCACTGTGACGGGGCAACCACCGTTTGAGCATCATATTCAGGGGGTACAATAGAGTTACCCTAGAAAGTAAAAGAGTTCAAACTTACCTGCGCCCGCACAGCTGCCAGATGTATTTGAGCAACGCGAAGATCAAATCTCTTCAAGCTGATGTCTTCCTGTAATTCATTCGCCTTGTTGAATAGGCTGGCTTCCAAGCTCCTGAAATATAATGAGGTATCAACTATTAGGCTTTGTTTGAATGAATGTCCTAAATATTACTTTTCTGGCTGAACTACACTGGGAAATATATCTAATACTTTATCAAAAAGAAACGATGAACTTAATGAGATGCGGTATTTAGGTAAATAAAGTTAGTAACTTATTTCATGATTTTCGGTCAATTTAAAATTTTGAAGAAAGCCCTAGAACATTGGTCATGTATTTAAATAGTAAGGCGTAACAACTGTTCATAAATATTGTATATTGTCAAAATATTCAAGAATGAAGTTATCGGTAATAGACCATTAATTGACCTAGATTCCATATAAGTGAGGGTACGAAACCTATATTTGTATTTTACCAATTATGGAAAATAGCCAAAAACATTATATTTATTATTTATGGCTTGTTCTTACGAAGATATGTGAATTGAGTAATATTACAGGGATGAAAAGCAAATTATAAGTAAAACATTTTATATTGAATATCATTCTTATCGCTAGGCACAGAAAAGGGCTTTACACCTACATATCAATCATATGCATATGCAATCATTTGACATAATTGGGATGATATTAATTGGGTCTTTTATGACTAAATTAATTCAGACAAATCTGCTTGTAGATTTATTAAAATTGATGATCAGTTATTCCCAAATATTTTTCGATTTCTGATATCTCATGTATCGTGAAGAAGTAAAACTTATTTCTTGGATGAGATAATGTTCCTCGCCAGGTATTCTTAGGGTATTGCAACTAGGGACGTAAAGTTAAGTGTGTACCATTCACGTGATAGTTTTGGTAATTATATACATAGCTGTGAACATAGATTTTCAATGCCTCCTGGGAGATGTAAATATTTTCTGCTGTGTGAGACACAAGTATAACCACTCAGCAACGTAAGTTTTCCCTCCAAACGTTATACTATCCCAGTAGTGCCTATGGATAGCGATTCCCTACTTGGCTATTAAGTCTTTGTACATTTAATTGTTTTGAAAAATTTATTTCAATACAACCCGTTATATAACAAACAGACTGTTGAAATTGGCATTGTGGTAAAGATGCAATGTTGATCGATTCCTATGTCTTACTTTTCCCGCATAGATATCGTTACTCTTTTAGTAAATTGTATTCTATTATTAATTCCTTAATAATAAAATAAATATGTTTATTGCTTACCACGCTTACATAGCTTAATTTATGGAATACAAAACTAGCACTTAGGAATTTCATTTTTAGATGTACACCATCGTGCTCGGAAAAACAATGGGAAATATTGGTCTTGTGGAGGTAAATAAGAAAAGAATTGTTGTAGAGGCCTCTAAGGAACATGATGAATTTAACAATTTTTTGAGCGCAGAGGTACCAGCAATTGTTGAAGAGGGCAATTTAAGAATGTAAATCGTGCCTACATTCTAAATAGAGATGCTTTTAATTTGTTTCGACTTTACGGCCCAACTTAAACGTTTGTAATTTTTACGTTCGCTTTCAAGGGGAAAGTTTGCTAGCAAATATCGTATATACTTACGCGTTTTCTTAGTTTCTCTCCTGAAGTTTGTTTAGTAGAAGTTCACAAGGAATTGAGCTATGAGTACCAATTTGGACAAAGGAAAATAATGAGTTAATGCTACAACAACAGAGTTAAACACAAAGTTAATTAATGCAACATCTTGCTTCTTTGCATATAATATATAAAACACAATGTTCAAAAATAACATTTTTAGACCTCAAATTGTCATTTGGAAGTCACTATTGGAATTGTCATTTGGAATTGTCATTGGAATTGTCATTTGGAAGTCATGTGCGGTAGATGAAATATATTTTTGAGTAGATTTCTATCAAATGTAAACGGAAAATTCAAATGCACTGGTTATTTTATCAAAAATATGGAAAATGATAACTACGATACCAAACTGATTACCCGTGTAAATTCATTAATAAGATTTTATTTATTTTTTGTAATGTGTCAGATCTGTCTGAAATGAAATTCGAAGAGCTAAAGAACAGGGAAATAAGAATGACGTAAGTGAATCAGAGTGTAATATTGACATGTACAGTGACCCTCAAGAATGACCTATCATTTTCTATAGCATCGCTAGTCTGGAAATAATATATTGTTAAATGGCCAATTCATATATTAAACATAAAAGGTTTTCATTTACTAAGGGATGCTATCAAATTCTCTTTGTAAACTAAAAATGGGAACGGAGCTTCACAAGAGCGATTGAAAGAGCAGCTAACCATTATGAACATCTTGTCTGAAAAAGAATCCAGGCTCAATACTGAAAAGGATATTCATGCATAGATCAGAAACCTTACTTACTAATCTACTCAATATAAGAAAATTGCCAAAAAATTGAATTAGATGCATTATTACGAGAGTCATCCGGAAAGTAGTACCCGTTCGTGAAATAAAGACACAAAAGTAAATATTAACAAACATAAAAAATTTTATTTGAAAGAGGATACTTTAAACTACTTCTCAACATAATCTCCAAGCAAATTAAGGCATTTGTCATAACGTGTGACAAGTTTCTGTATTCCTGCTGCATAGTCCTTCGCCGCCAGCTCATTGAGATACGCGAGGGACCCATCTTGCACAAATTTTTGCATAATGCAGATGGTGTTTAACAATTTCATGAACAATTGTTCGAGAAACATTGGGAAAATGCTCACAGATGTCATCAATTGTGACGCGCCGATCGTTCCTCACGAATTCGTCAACTGAGCTCACCAGTTGGTCTGTAATGACAGACGGTCTCCCCGAACGCTCATCGTCGTGTGTGTTCCCCCTCCCCATGTTGAAGTTGCGACACCACCGCCGAACAGACGACTCGTCCATTACATTGTCTCCATACACCTCCTTTAATTGGCGATGAATATCACATGGGCGAACGTTTCTTGCATTGAGGAATTTAATCACTGCCCTCACTTCACAACTGGCGGCGTTCTCAATTTTTTTAAACATTGTAAACAATCACAGAAACAACACAGGCAATGCTAGCGTCACGCAACTTGGCTCAGAGAAGGCAGACAAGCCACTGAAGCTATCTGACCTCGTCCAGCGGCTACTCGCGTCGTCAGCACTTCATGCGGCACTAACGGGTACTACTTTCCGGATGACCCTCGTACATTCAACATAATGTTTAGCTGAAAATTATTTATGGTTTGAAGGTGACATTAGCTGGAAGCTAAATGAAAAAAGCAAAGCTAATTCTCTAAATACATTAAAAATGATGGCCCATTCTGCCCGTGCTGGCAGGCCCAAAGAAACCAATGCAATATATTGGAATTCTCTCATATTCCATTCCCAAGATTAAGCTCGTATATGCCGTTTCTCAATCGCTGACCTTAAAAAATAAGTACTTGAGCCACGCAAATCTCAGTCTCGAACATGGTACTACTTTCGCAATCGTTTATCATGGTATCCAGCAATCATTCACTGAGAAAATTAGGTCAACTTTGAGGGAGACTCACTAATTGAAATAATTTAGATCGAATGATGCAGTGGCAAATATTCTCATATTAAAAAGCAAAATTAAATTACAGGTAATTAAAATATTTTATGATATATTTCAAATTTATTGGTATTTCATGGCTTTTATTTATCGTTTAGATGAATATTTATATCTATTTCATAATTTAAGTTTACTTATGAAGTAATACTATAGTAGAGAGCAATTAATACGTGCTTTAAATCTTTAAGAACATCTTGTGAAAGAACAGATTAAATTCAATTGGTTCAATTTTTACGTCTGGATCAATTACTGATCAGCGTCATAACATTGTGAGAGGTATTTCCGATTCTATTTTTACCTCTTTTCGTCCATCTTAAAGAACCCGCATAATAGGAATTTCTTCTCCCCTTCTTTAATGCAATTTTTGGCACCATCATTTATATATCAAATAGGCACCTTCTAATAGGAGAAAATAAGATCTTTTACGTCTCACGAAAACATTTTTCATACCGATTATCCAATTATTTCTATATCCTTTCACTTAATGTTTATTCTAAATAAAATGATTGATGTGACGGAGACCTTCGCCTATTTACTTTGGTCGTACCAAAATCCGAGAAACTAAAAAATCATTTTCAAGTTCTTTTAAGGCGATGATAAATGATAATCTAGCATCTCTGGAGGGACAGTTTCATCAGTGATTATTTGCATAGCGTGATTTTCTGGTGACTACGGTACATTTGAATTCTTTTTTCATGGTTATTTTAAAAAATGGAACAAAAGAATGCGTAAGATTCATGCAGAACGTCTCTCATCCCTTAAAAGAAAAAAAACCTTTGGACTTGGTTTAACATCCCTCCCAAAAGTCAATCGTAATCAAAGAAAAAGGCCTTCAATTATATACAAAAGAGTGCATAATTTTCTTTCCTTATGAATTGGCATATTTCTCCAAAGCGAGTAAATTTTGAATTATGCGGCAGACAAGGCGCGCAACGAAAGTTTGATATTCTTCGTAACAAACAAGCACTGTTATGAAATATCTATGAACCCATATTTCCATTTGAGAATCCTTAATACACATGAGAACATTATTTCATCCAAATATATCTTTTTACATTTAAGAAATTTTTTAGTTGTAATTATACATGCTTATGATTTTAGTGTTATTAAAATGATTTCCACATACTCGTACGTTGTTTTCCGAGATACTGAAGTTTAACTTTAAGGGACAATATGGGATGACTTTAAAAGAATCTACCTTTCTTCACAAATGTTTTTGTTATTTATGAGACATCAATTACGGATCAGAATTTAATCAGTTTATTCCGTGGGGCCGAAAAAAAAATCCACATCATCGAGGGGAAAAGTGGGTGACGTGAAGGAAAAGCCGCAGATATAGAATAAATATGGGGCAATGAATATTCCCAACGCCGTCCCCCTGGTCCTGATTAGGCGCCAGTACCTCTGCTGCATCCTGATGAGTGTGTCGAGGGCGTCGGCCGCCTGCTTGATCTGAGTCTCCAGCTCCGAGGCGTCCTTCTTGAGGGCGTCGTACCTGCTGCGCAGCGGGGCCACCGCCGACGACCCGCTCCGCTCCAGCACGATCTCGTTCTTGAGCGGCGGCGGCAGCACCAGCGAATCCTGTGCCGGTGAGAAACGCGTCGCGCGTCTGAGAGAAGGGAGGTGTGGTCGAGGGGTGAGTGCGGGGTTCGCCCCCGGCCCCAGTTTCATGGTACTAGAGAAGAAGAGGGCGATAAATATATTGGTGGCCCTCAGACTCATTTTCCCCCGCCTTTGTCCAGCGGAGGGAGATGGGGATTTAAATGCTAATCGAGGGTTTCATGAAGCGCGGAGAGCGAGTACTCGCGGCAGCGCCGCAGCATTCCGTTAAAACATGCATCCCGAACGACCTCAGACAAAGAAAACGCCGTCGAGCGTTTGGTAGCACAAAGAATGGCTTTTAATGGTGAAGGGCGTGTCCTTTTGTTGTCCCTCTGCGCAAATTTACTTGTTTATCAGGGCCGAGAATTCTTTTGTGCGTGTACTATTTTTTCAACGCGGGAGGCGTTCTTCCTGTCCCGAATTGTTTTGGAATTCATCCCGTACGTTTATAATTACAACACTTTATTTCGCTCATTCGGTGCCGCATTATTGAAACTTAGAGAAAAATAGTGCCCTCTTCTGAATTTTATAAAAATGTCGCAGAACATTTATCAACAGGGGAAGATTACTAGCATTTCTAGGCTTCAACGTGAAAAACTGGTCATTCGTGAGAGACAATTAATGCTTCATACATACGTAGTCGTGAAAGATGGACGCAATGAGTCAAAAACTGATTTAATCGTATAGCTCATGATGAAATATGTATGAATTTGGACTACCTTACATGCAAGCGGCTTGTTCAATTCATTCTCTCCGCCCAGCGCAATCTACCTGAGGGTTGATTACAAGGGTAAGGGCTGAGCTCATTCGAAACTAATTTAGAATGTGGATGAAATTCATACATTCAGGATCTGAGTGCTCCTCTGTACTACAATTTAGTTTCCCAGGATGTTTTAGAAGAACACTTCATTGATTTATTGATAGGATTTAAACCGAAGGCCCGTCATTCAGTAGCTAAACGGTCTATGTACCACACCTGATTCAAATTTATGATTTTATATTACCTGGAGGAATAATATTTTTACTAATATACTCTTATAAACGAATACATCTCACTCATACATTTTGATCAGTCATTTAAGAAATAAACGCTCTCGATTAATTTTAGCCTAGAAGACATATTAACTAGTAAAGATGGTTGGTGGACAAATGATATATGCTTATACAAAAACTACTTTATTATACCATAAGCACGAGGATTTAGATTGCAATTTTCAAGTAATAATCTCGTAAAATCTATATTCTCACTAACTGCAAAGTGTCCAGCACATGTATTTTGAAACTAAATATTATACTTCACTTTATATTAGCAATGGCATCTTTCGAATGATTTTTTATTTAAATTATTTTAAGCAAGTTATCTAAGCTGTCTTTTGTCATGATTCTTATTTTCTCCCTCAATTTCTTCGCGAATCGCCACTTAATAAAGCGCGGATTCAACGTCTGACTATTCTGTTGGTCAAATAAATTTTCATACGCAACGAGTGAGTATATTTAAGTGGCTCCGACCATTCACCGTGGTTGTTCTTTCTCCTCTCTTCCTAGAAATCCAGCGTATGTGTGATTCTGTGTTCTGATTGTATTACCGTCTTGTAGGTTTGGTAATTCTAAACCTTCTTTTCTACTTCCAAATGTTAACTTTCTTAAAATGATTCAAAGTATCTAATTTTATTTCTTTGAATTATAGTGTGTTGTCATCTGAACGAAATCCTTAATCTTTGTCTTTACGACCACTACTCTTGAAATCCATGACAGCACACAATAAAACACAACGAATTAGAATAAGAGGGAAAACACTAACTAGCCACCAAGATTCAACAAGAAATTATATCTTTTCCTGGTAGTGCTGCGATAAATCTTTACCTCACAGCTTTTTCAAAATATCATGAATCTTGATGGATAATAACCTATAAGCCTAAATACTTGAGAACGTAAAAGGTCATCAATTTACTCTCAAATATATGAATTTCTTTAAAATTTGCTCACGTAATTTTTGTAAGATACCACTACGCTTGAATACAAGGTAAAAAAGGTACAAGGTGAAAAACGATAGCAATAACAATAGGAAACCTATTTCCCCTTAATATATATTAGTAGCAAAAAGAAAGATCTTTATGGAACACATGGAGAGTTCCAGAAATTCGAGTGTCATGAAAAATTCTATTCCGCCTGAATGGGTGTCCAACTGCAGCACCAAATTTAATGAGAGAATGAGCAGGAAAATCGAAATTAAAGGTTGCCATAGAGAATTGTTAGGGCTTGTGTTAGAGAATTCGTTTAGCAGGATGAATATTTGTCCAAAATCGGTAAAGGGGTTTGCAAGCAATTTTGCTTGGGTGAAATGCGATGGAAAATTTCCGTCAACGTTTTGCACCACATCCGCCACCTGTTTCACAGGTGTTTTCGACGAACGCATTGCGCGGCCTCGACTGAAGGGCACCAATCGATAAATTGCGGCGGAAAGCGTGACCCCCGTTCCAAGGCGGAAAACAAACAGCGACGCGGCGTGCGAGAAGTGGAGTGTTGTGGCGGGAAAGTGACTAACCCCCCCCCCCTCTCAAAAGACTGGATTCCGAAATTTTGAGCTCCACGGGGACGCCGGGTTCTCTCCCGCAACACCCCTAATCCCCACCCCTCTCCCCTTGGGAGTTTTATTTATTCCCCTCTGCATGGCTCACCCTCCGCTGGCCCCCTCTTTATTTCCCACTTCCCTCCGTGGCATCGCCCTCATGTGATCGTCCGTCGACCGGCCGACCCACTACGCCACTGGTTTAAGCGAAAGAAGGGTTTGGGCTACTTACGTTTCCTGATCCCATCACCCCCAAGGAGTTGGCGTCGTTGTCGAAGCCTCCCATGTCCAGGTTCGTTCCGCCACCGGGAGATGGTGGAGAGGACGACTGCCCCGTCGACGGCTGGGGAGGAGCGAATGCTTTCGGCCTGTGGAGGGAAATTTCGAATCAAATTTTGAGCGTATCTATGACATGTGAAGCTAAGATATCCTCAAGTTTTAGGACGAAAATATTAAGCAATTACGAATACTCGTAACCCCTGAAATTAGGTTTCAAAATTTCTCTTGTAACTTCCACTGCATGAATTCCCTTTTCCATCTCTTACAAATGACTTGCGACCAATGTCATTGACCATAAACCTGTAGATTTACGATATTCTAAAGAAAAATTCGTAAATTTTAACTTACGAATCGACAAATAATCAATCAGCATATGATACGAATCTTTAAGAAGATTGAAGATGCATATAAGTTTCACATAATTACTCCAATATTTGTTACAAATTAATGGCCGATAACTTATGGATTATAGTGTTAACTAATGGAGGTTATAACTTAGAATTACCCACCTCTTCAATGCACTACTCTTATTTTCAGCTTGCATATGCTACGAGCGAGCAAAAGAACTATGAGCAAAATGAATTACATTGAGTCTTTCAATATACGTTCATCCCAAAAAACGTGTAGGAATTTTTTCAAAACTTTTATTTTATTTTTTATGCTAACATATTTACCTGGGTAATGGGTGATGGTGATGAGGCATTACCGGGACGGAGCGAGCAAAGTTAGCGAGATCCGGTGGACCCGCCACGGAGCGACACTGCGCTGACAGCGACTCGTAGCGACGCCCTTGCTCTGTGGCCTGCAATGAAACTCATTTCATTGTAACGGAAAGAGCGGGAAATTTTGAACAAATTTTCCCAAGATTTTTTAGTTCTTATTGCGTCCTGGGATTAATAAACATTTCCAAATAAAGGAAAAACTTTATATAGTGCGGAAAGCAAATTTTAAACCTCAGATTAACTCCAAATATTAGAAAAAATATGAATACAAACACAAAATTATGTACCATATTTTCTCTTGTATTTCATTAAAGCCGCAGTTAGCTCTTTTATGTTTTCACAAAATAGAAAATTGATTTATCAATTAAATACAACAAGAAAAATCAGAAAATTAAATGAATATACCTGATGGAGTATCAGGTATATAAATATAAAGTTTCTTGACCCTGGAAGGGAAAAGGCAGGTCTTAGAATATTTTCAAGTACAGTGCACCCAATTAATGGCAAATAAATTAAATTTGTAGATTCGAACAACGGGATGAATAAAGAAAATAGACGCTGGTGCCCTGACACCCCCCACGACACACCCTTGTGGCAATTTGTGCAGTAATATAGAATTATAATATGCATTACTTTGATAGAAAATTCAGCGAGAACTAGCGATCAAAATTATCTTATTATTTCTAGTTATTATTTTGGCTCTGAAATAAAGACAAAGATTTTTACAAATTGATTAATGATATTTAAAAAAATGCTATGTAATAGCGTAATGGAGGAAAATACCCTCTCGTAATGGAGGGTATTTTCTGATAATGAGAGCTTCAAATAATTTTCCACTAAAAAACTTGGATCGAACAATGAACTCTAACGTAAATAGGATTCTGAAAAAGAGATTTGGATATCTCGGCGACTCCAGTTACAATAACAAGGTATGGTAACGTATTTCAAAATATCTATAATTCGATACTTGTGCAACTCTATCTATTATCAAATTCTAATTGTATATACCTAATTGCCTCTGCTAATCATTTCTGATAATTATGGCCGCACTTGTTCACGTGGTATTACGCCATTATTTGAATTTAATTTAAAAAGACATCATCCATTAATGGCAATTATGATCGATATTAAAAACTCTTACCTCCGAAAAAATACTCCAACCTCCTCAAATGACTTTCGAGCGCTAAAAAAACTCACCTCGTACGTGTGCATATGAAAAATCACCAATTTAAATGGCATTGAAATCGCGCGGATCATAGTCTATTTATAAGATAGTCGCCATCTTTGATCCAACTGCTCAGTTCAATACGCTTCCCTAGTCACATTAAAGCACCCGACCGCTCTAACTAAACCTCTCCCCCCGAGGTTACCGTGAACGGCAGCGGGTTTCAGCAACAGAAAGCCCTCGAGGTAGATTCCGAGTCCCCTTACCCTCTCATCCTTCCCACGCACTACCCTTTCTTCCAGACCCACCCCACCGATACACGCATGCACGCACACTTTACACCCAATGCTGCCCAATTCCGCCCGTGCGTGGGCGCCGGCGTGTTTGCTCGTGCTCTCGTGCATGTTTTTTGTAAAGGAGCGAGAATGGCGGGGGTGGTGAAAACGACGGGGAAAAAGAGAGGGTGGGGATGGGGAGCGGCCTCCTTCCTCCCCCGGGGATGCCGCTGCTTTGGAGGAGCCCGAGGACTTCCACCCCAACAGCCCAAGGGAACCAAGGAGACGCAATCCTTGGAAACTCTAGGGAGATGCCCGTCTTCGGAGAGGTGAATGAGAAGAGGGGAGGGGGATCGTCTCACCCCGTCTCCCAGCTCTCTTCCACACGTCTCGGCTCTCTCTCGGTCCTTTCTCTCCCTTCCCCTTTCTCCCGCTCCTCTTCGGTCCGCAACTCTCTCTACACCTCTTCTTCTTCCCCCCCCCCCTCTTTCCCTTCCGCCTTCTCGTCCACTCACCGCCTACATCATTCCCCCCCTCCCTTATACTTTCCGATGCCTACATTTCGGGTCGCGAGATGCCTTTGAACGTGACCATTGAGGATGCTTGTGGGATGGGGACATATTGAATGTATTCCAAAGGGACACAGGGAACTGGAAAGGTTACATCAGATTGGTGGAAAAGGAATAAGATGCATGCTCAACATTTTTTACAAGAAATTTTATGCTTGCTATGCAGTGCTTGGAGAGGAAATAATGTATCCTTGTACTACTTGTACTACTATTACATCATTCTTGGTAAGAGTAGTCATCAATTGTTATATTGCTGTTCGACGGGAGAGAAAAAATAAATTTCCATTGCCATAAAAAATTATGATGTTAGCCTTTAATATCAATTAAAATGTACTTATATGCCGCCTGTCGGGATTTTAAACTACTGCGGGAAAATTTACAGTCAAAGGTGTGAGTATTTTGATGGTTTCATTATTATTATGTAGCCTAAGTATCTTTTATGATAAAGAATCTGTTTCATTGCAAAATATTCTGCTTCTGCATTAATGTGCGAATCATATGCATGTTTAAGATTATACCGATTATATTAAGCAAAGGATTAAGACATTAGATGCACACATACATATGTTTTACCTTTTTTATGAACTAAGTCCTCTATCCGTTTACTCGTAAGCGAAATGAGTTTAGTAGTGACGGTGGGAGAGTGTATATTGAATATTTATGCTCACAAAAAGATATCCTTGGACGTATTCTTATAATGAACGAAAGGGTTCAAGAGCACGTCTAACAAATTCAACTTAAACTCATTTGACGCCGAATGAGGCACGAATTCAAACGAATAAGAGAAAATAGAGGGCGTCATACAAGAGAGCTGTGAGTACCGATACGGCAAATTTTAAATAGTTGTAATAGTTAAAATCTGGAGATTAAAAAATATAAATATTACATTTAATTCTTTCATATAATCATTTCCAAACGCGATTGTACACTAAAATCATGGTTTTATGATTGAATATTCACAACTTTACATCATTGGAAAAAAGTAGGTTTTAGAAGATTAGCTCTCATTTTTGCATACTAATATAGAAATACTCAGCATTAACTGAAAGTCTGCTTTATTAAAATATAATAATTGGCAAATATACCAATTCATTCAATAAATTTGGAAGTATATTTTACTAATTAGTTGCAACGTGAACAAACGGTTCCTGTACATTAATCCGACTTCTATAGAGAATATGTATTCCAATGTTTTCAAAAGCACATTTCCGAAGGTTCCCGTCATATTTTGCCTAATCTACGGTCTAGCAAACCATTCTCACGCACTCGCAAAATACGCAAGACCAATTGTTTCAGTTGATAAAATATAATAATATATAATAATAATTACTATATCTCCACGATTTATTGTTATCATGTCTGTCATGCTATGATATTCTTCTGGCGTACTCGATCTTCTGGTAGTGGTAGTACTTAGGGGGTGAGCGACCGACAGCCAAGGTCATTTGCGCCATTAGGGATGGATGGGAAAGGAGGGAGGGTAGAGAGAAACCTGGCGTCACGTTTAACTAAAGGCGCCAAGAAGTCTGCAAGTTAACGTCCCATCCGACGGACGGCGTACTCACTGTAAGTGTGCACGTACTCCACAAAGTACCTCTAGTAGGGATCAGGATACCAGTAAAAAATATCTGCCGCCTCTAGGATTAGAACCTGAGCCCTCTCGGTGGGAAGCCAGTACACTAGCTACTACACCATTCCGATACCCTCGGTTTCTTGAAACGCATTGCCATAAGAACGCATTTTGTATTATTACTTATTTTTAGTATTTTGCGAGTTAAAACAAAACTGAATAAGAATATTTGATGAATTTAGACCTATATTAAATGGATCTCATGTGAAAACCAAAATAAAAGAATTTTTGTATACTTTTATTCTGGTTTTCACTCCGCACGGGCACTTGGAACACATGGAAGTTCACTGTCACCTGGGTAATTTCCTCGAGAGGAGTGAAAATGACAACGGACATGCTGACACCTTTCTTAAAGGGTGTGCTAACATTGACTTCAAGCTTCCTTCCACCCCTTGACCCTACCCAAAACATTTCTCCAAGTCTAACCGGGATCCGTGTTCCTATTCTCTCGCCGGGCTTTAATGGAGTATATAACCACAGCTGTCAAGGGACGCCCACAATGACTCCTACCGTGCAATCAGACTTGGGCGGATCGGGAACCTGACCTCACCCCTAATCCCCCCGGTTGCTCGCGGGCTGCACAACAGTAGAGACCCTGCGCTTGTGGAGAGGAAGTCCGCCATTGTGCGGTAAGTGGCAAATCCTTTATCCTAGCCCTACTTCTTAGAAAGTAGGGAGGGGGAGGGGTGGGATTCCTCTCCATTATTCGTCCCACGACACTCGCACACCGCTCCCTTCCTCGAGCCTTCCTCTCCTCGGAGCACCCGAATTTCCTTCTCGTCGCACCCACCCCCCCACCGCCCTACCTCTCCGCCCTTTCCCGTCCTAAGTTTCTCATCTTCCTCCCCGCTCTAACTCAGCAGCCACTCCAGAATCCCCTCGAGTTTTCCTACCTCCCCCGGCAACACGGCACACAGTCACGCGCACACGCCATGGCCCCAGCAGCATACACTCCTCACGGCCTTCCTCGACTCCTCCAAGGAGAGGGCGCGCACCCCTCGCCATATCCTCCCCTCTCCTCCTCCTCCCCTTGCGCCTCCGCTCCTTCCTGGCTCCGTCCCTCCGCCAACCTTCCCTCCCGCAAACCCTTGACCTTTCCCGTTCCTTCCTCCTCTCTTGAGATACTCCTTCCTCGTCGGCGTCTGTCACACTCACACTACACCCGCCCCGAACGAAACGGGACACTCACTCGTCTTCGACTAGCGTAAGGGGTAGGAACACGTAAACAGAACGTCCTAAGAAACTACGTTGATCCGACTTTGTCTGGGACATGGCGGGAGGGAGATGCCATATAACTTTCAGGGCCTTTAAAGTGAGAAACGCTCTTGGGCAATGATACCAAGTAGTCGGAGGTGTTCGCGCCCCTGAAAATGACTATGTTTTCCCTGTGCATCCTTTATCGGGGATATAAATGCTGTTCATCCACAAGAAAGAAGGGATTAGTCTAGTGGCTCTCTGTTTGAACGATCCGATGGATTGATGTAAGTTACCTGCGTAGCGGACAGGCTGAGTATCGTGACTACTCTCACCTCAGGTCGCGGCCGCCAGCCCATTGCTCCCCTTCGTGACCGACTTAGCCAAACGAGTCTTGATCAACGAAAATAGTTCGTTGTCGTTAGAGTGACCCCATTGGGAAATACATCCCTTTCTCCTTAATTGAATTAAATTTATCATCAAACGAAATCCTGCAGTTTTGTTTGATTCAAATATCCTTATATCTCTACCATAAGGCTACCACTCAAATTCTGTCCATTCTTTGGCAGAATTTCTTATTGATTCTGAAGGTAAACAAATTTCTTATTGAGTATGCTTGAAGAAAGATAATGTTATCCAACAGGATGATATCCGATCTAGCTTTCAGAGATACACATAAAAATGTTCGATGTGACTTCCAGTGAGTGATTAAAGACGCGTACAATTGACAGTTGGGCGCACAGCATATTTTTTTGAGCCTTCTGAGCTATGTGAACTTCATTCGCAGAATGCAGTCAAGGTGCGTCATTAACAGTTCTCTAAGAAATGCCCTAACAAATAATTGAGCTTCATAATCGAAGAGAGATTGAGTTTACAATACAGTAATTTTCTCCATGAGGGCTCATGGATCTAAAGTAAAGGTATCTTCGACTAATGCAACTAAAATAAAGAGAGTGATTGCCACGGTTTGTCTAAGAAAATTATTCCATTCTTACAGAGTTAAGATTTATTTTTAGCTTTAAGCTTTTGCTTCCTCATTATTGACCTCGGTGGCGGCGGGGTAACGTCCTCGCCTACCAACCCAGAGGTCGTGGGTTCGATTCCCACCTAGGTGAATTTCCCTCCATATAGGGCTTGGTTGTATGTGATTGTCTTCAATGTAATATCTACAATTTAGCGTTAGGTGGAAGAAGGGACTATTAGTCAACCTCGCCCAATTAAGTCAATAAATAAATAAAGAAATAAATTATTGCGAAGAGTATTTTAAACTCTATATTTGTGGCCAATCACTTCAAGGCATATTCTCTATTTATGACTGTACTCTGGTACCTGTTGAGGTGAAACATTGACTAAGAGCTAATATACAAGTTCTGTACCGATAAGCATCATAAGTTTCCATTCCGAGGAGACTTCGCTGTGGTCCTCTTCCATTAGTTACTCTACAACGCACATAATGCTACCATGTTAAAGAACAAATTTGTATCTACTTCAACGTATTTCCCTCATGAGCTCTGTAAAAATCTCTTTTAATGTATTCCAATCAGAAACGCTTACCTCCTATCAACTATCTAGCACTACCTTTTTTCACTAGGTCTCTTACCTTTAGCTTTTCTGCAATGTAGTATATTTATTTCTAACTGAAAAATAATCATAGGGTTTATTTTTTGTGTGAAAATTTTAAAATAGTCGTGAAATTTATTTATTTCAAAGAGCTGATTCCTATTTTTTGCAGAGATATATTTACTATGCAAATCATTTTATTTACATTATATCAAAAATAGAATAAAGGTAAAGTAATTCAAGGGAAATGCCAAAACGGTGAAAGTGAAATTTCAACGATTTAAATATTGGTTTCCGATGCAAATAAACATTTCTTAAAAGTTTATTATGCGAGACAGAAGGCAAATTCATACAAAAAAGATATTTTGTTATACTATAAATACCTTGAGAAATATAGAAAAATGGCCATATCTACACTTCAACGCAGCAATCACTTTAAAAGCATGCATATGAATGATTTTTACCAAAAAAAAAGCACCGAGCGCAGGACAAAACTAAATATATTCTTTTATATGTAAGCGGAGATAAATTTT
Organism: Hetaerina americana; assembly: GCF_022747635.1. Classification (NCBI taxonomy): domain Eukaryota; kingdom Metazoa; phylum Arthropoda; class Insecta; order Odonata; family Calopterygidae; genus Hetaerina; species Hetaerina americana. The sequence continues at coordinate 2,345,558 of NW_027286808.1, read as the reverse complement.
GCGATAAATCTCTCACTCTCTCGGAAGAAGACTCTGCGAAAAAAGTATAGCCGAACAACAAATCCTCTATCTGATGGCCCACGAGATAACTCACAAAGCCACCGTCGCTGGTGCACGGAACTCCAATCACGACACGAAGCCAAGTGACCCATATGACATCTTCAATACACAAAAGCTGACACTACTGTAGTCGGGTGGAGTGAGGGAGAGATACGCGCCTAACACCGTCGCCCGGGAAGCGACTTTATAATGACCAACGTAGCACAACAGTCGTGCCAAAGTGGAAAAGGACAAAGGAGGTGAAGAGGAGAATGACGAGACCTGGGGGATGGCGGAGGGAGATGGAGTGAAGTTGAGGTGAGTGAGGAGAAGCAGGGGCGAGGGTTGGGTTCATCGGAGCATTACGGCAACATGGAGGAAGATTGGAATGCGAAGCGGAAAAATGGAAATAGAGCAGGTGGAAAGCTTTGGAGTACCAGGAGGATGGGGTCGAGCAAGTGGTCACCGAGACTGGCAGAAAAGTAGGGGCGCGGAGGTGAGAGCAAACTAATTCAGGATGATAAGGGGGATGGGTCGGGGGCGCAGGAGTGGAAGTGGGAGTGGGCGAAGGAAGGAGGGAGGTGTTTAGCAAGTGGTATTAAAAATTAATTGGACCGACAGGACGAGGGTTGGCCGAGGATATCCGACGAGTGGATAGGAGAGCGAGGGGGGGATGAAGATTGGGCGGGGAGGATTTTGTTAGTGTGAGGGCTGGAGTTGTAGGGAGGCAATAGAATGAAATTGTACCCGGGGACTGCGGCGTAATGGGAAATATCGTCCAGGGGAAGATGGAGCCACCACAGGTGAAAATGACAAACGCGAAGGAGGTAATGAAGTGCGGAGGAATGCCTTCATTTTGCTTGATTAAGGATCGTTTACGTCATGCCGGATTCCCGATCCACCGGCTGCCTTCTCATTTGTGAGATAGAAAAGTAAACAAATTACGGGCGAGAATACAGGCGGGTGAATGTGGAACGAGATAAACTAAAAGAAAAATAGAACGGAGGGAAAAAAGACGCGGTGGACGAATATTTTAAAATTCGTTTTAAGTCCTCGGGAGGTCATTAAAGCAAACCGTTGGTTCCCCTGATAATTCTTGCGAGAGCACTAGGAGAAAATTTTAATAATTCTATCCTGCTTTCCAGCTTGGTGCAAATAAATGTAACTGAATAGTGTCAGATATTTTCTCATTAGATATAAAATTTACACCGAGAAAAATATCTGTTAAAAACGCTGTTTGCTGAGAGATGTAATTGTATCGTCTCTTCTTTCTGTAAATCTTTTCAAAACTGCAATAAACCCTTATATATCTACATATGTTTTGAAGGGGTTTCATTCAATAAAATGAATCTTTGAAAATAGATGATTATCAGCTGAAGATTGTGGATAAGGACGACAGTAACTAGCAAGATTGCGGAGAAGACGATGAAGCATCAGAAGTATTTCATTGAGGAGAGTATTTCTTTGCTCTTACCAAAAAATTAGCCAATATTAACATACCAGTAATGAAGCTTGAAATGATCATTTCACACCCCTTAGGATGAAGTGTGGTCAGACTTGTAACGATGATCAAGTTAAAGAAAATATAATTTCGGTAGTAGGCTTCTTTTAAATTCATATTGAATGATAATCAAGGCTTGACATTGCCACAAAATCTAGTCTTGTGACTAATTCTGGAACTAAAATAAATATCCTACACTCGCGAGAGTAAATATGGGCAGTATGGGTAAATTTTTGATATTCCGGCATCTCGTACGAAATCCATGGATTATTAAGGGATTCAAGGTTCTTTTCCTTAAAGGCTAAATAATGGGGTGAGGTTTAACAAAACTTCCGTTTTCGATTTTTCAGTTAATCAGAAGTATCAACTTTTTTCTTAATTTTTTACACGAAATACATTTGCTCATTTATAATTATGCATACAAATATGTTGAGTGTCGCCAATGATTGAATTTTTAATCTCTTGAGCTTCCTTTTATTCATAGGAGCAGAATAGTAGGTGGCATTATGAAGCCATTACCAATTAAACTAGTAGAAACAAGGTTAGCAGTTATGCAAAGGAAGAATATAAACAATGAGTTATCTTCTTGATGATTGATTATATTTTGCCAAATAATGCTCTTTTATGCAGAAGAATGTTTTTCCGAGAAAACCAGTGCAACACTATACAAGTGGCAAAAATTCATTTTGAACAATCAAAAAATATGCAAATACAATTAATCATAGATTTACTTATCCTGGTTATCCGTATTTAACCTATAAAGGATGCCATCTACGACCTCTCCTTAATGGCATACCTAAATGTGCAAATATTCTGGAATTCATCTTACTTAATTAAAAAATCACTACGCAAATCGAAGGTGGCCAACCGATTGCAAATGTTGCATTATTTTTCCAATCAGCAGACTGTGAATTTTTATAGTATATATCCTGAAATTTGTCTTGTTAATCTAAAATCCTCCTCCTTTGGCTCTCGTGCGAAGTTTTCAAATTACCCCCTTATAAAATATGCGTTTAAATAAATTCAAATATACTCTCAGTAGGTATACGATGCACGTACCGAATAAATGCACGTACTAAAGTAGCAATACCATCGTAGTTTTATGGAGTACGCTGTTCCTCAAATGTATAATTTTTCCTTAGGTGAACCACAGAATATGGTATTCTTATAACACTATCCTCTGCTACAAGCCAGTTTTGTCTTTAAAAGGTTCGGCAGTTTCAATTAGTAAAATTGTTTAGCCTATTACATAGGAATGGTGGTAAAAGAACATAATAGCACACAACTTTGAGGAGCATACAATGATACAACTGCTTGCAGTTTAAATATTTTTTGCTAAAAGATTTCAGCTCAAGTAGCCACGATGTGTCGCAAGCCAGAGGGTACATTTTATTTGGCACTTCGAAAATGTTTTTCAACCAGAAAAAACACTATCTTAACTTTATGAGTACCGATACCGACTTTGAAAATTTGAGAAAAACACAGGATGTTCTCTGATTTTGGGACTGTTGGTTCTGACACTGGAATGACTAAGGTCTACCAGAGTCCTCTGGTTAAAAAAAAATGAAGATTCCTTTTTATAAATAATTGAGGTGAATAAATTGTGAAGTAGTTGGCCATTCACTACTATTAATAAATGACTCATCAGCATTTGTGTCAAGTTACTTTCCAACTACAAGGTGTTTTGGCTTGGCATATGATTATTATCGTATAGATGGCTATGCATCCGAATAATCAAGTATTAGAGGTATAATGATGGTATTGTTTCCAAAATTTTATCGAAGAAAAAACCCTCATCATGAGCAGTATTATGCAACATATTTCACAGTGTGATTCTAATGCATAGTTATTCCGTGCATGTAACCTTAGATTCGTGAATGCTATGAAACGCAAAACTTGTCCCCTACAGTAAAGTGTCTCGAAAAACAAAGTATTTACTAGAAAAATTATATGTGATTCATTTTCCTAAAACAGCTCTCATTTTGCTTCCCTCCGTTTTTGGCTAACTAGCAAAAAATGATTTAAATTAGTGACTTACGACCTCAAGTATTCACAAATTGAGTCAGGCGGACTTAGATTTGACGGCTACATTAGAAATGAAGGTGGCGATAGTCACTAAACGGAGAAATAAGAGCAATAAACCTTTTTTTCGAAACGAGTCCGCTTTTCCCAACCTAATATAACCATTTCTCCTGTTCCAGAACTATGAGAAATAATTTTTTTAAGTTTAAACTACCAAAGAAATTTTTCATATTTATTATACTTATTACAAAGCAGAAGAAACGCACAGAGTAGTGGAATAAAGTCAAGATTCATGCATTAAAAATAACGTTATCATTTCAATGTAGTTAATAACACTTTGAACAACCGTTGTATAACCTTGATTAGCATTTCACTGTATACATTTCAGAAGCGGTAGCGAGGTTGGAAAATGTTCCTACAAAAGTAAAGGATCAATAAAAAAACATCGCCCATTGCCAAACAAATGAATTAAATATGAGCCTATATGGACCTTCTCCATGTTTACACAGTCTAAATAACTCATTAAGAAGCAGTGATAACAGAAGAAAATGAAAATGCTATAAACGAAACGATCAAGGAAAAATAATAATATTTGAGTGGTCACGCAATTTAAAAGAGTTATTGACATGCAGTAAAGAGTAAAAGTTATGCTTTAGAATTAATAAGTTAAGATATTCAAGTTTGTAACGGAATGAGAAAAAAAAGAAAACAGTAGAAGAAAACGGTATAAGAAGATGTAGAGCCGTGAAATTAACACCTTTTTAAATATTGGAGAAGGCGATCGCAGAACAGAAGTTGAGGAACCAGATTTTAATAGTGCCTGTAAATTGAAGATGAAAAAAGCACTTGTGCTTATATTTGTAAATACTATCAATACTTCTATTCAAAATTTCCCTTCAAAAGTACTTCACCTCTGATGCTTGAATGAATGAAATGATACCTTCCATTAGATGTACTGTATCGTGCTCTGCGGCTCTATCTACCAAACGAAAAACTGACGCGTGTTCAATACAGCGGCGGTTGCTTCAATAGAATGGGAAAAGATAAATATTTTTTTATGAAAAGTGGGCATTTAGCATTCAAATGTTAACAAAAATCAACCTGATCGCGACCTTGTTATACAGTGTCATCTCTTAATATAAAAAAAGCCTGCCATTAACCTTGTAGGTCTAAATCAAGACTTGGGTTACAAAAGAAATAGAATAAATGTAACTTATATGAAATAAAAGAGTCGGCAGTGTAATCACATATGATGGCATCAAGATAAATTTTACACTATCAGATTCTTACAAACAGGTAAATTAGTCGTTTTAAGGATTTTATAGTAAGTATCTGTAGCCAGTAATATGTCTACAGGTAGAGTCTCAAGCGATCATTCCGGAATAGATAGATATAACTTTAATTTGCTGCTGAATAAATTTCTGAATAAGAGTATGTTCATCAGGCACCTTAACCTTAGTTTACATCTTAGAATTCGTAGAAAATATAAAATTTCAAACGGGAACCCCAAAGTAATCATATCGCTTTCGAGGAGTCTCTCTCAATGAAAATTAAATGCCACGAAGAAGAAAGTGGCATAATGAGCCTGTTCAACGAAAACTTGTTAGCGCATTTTTTTCGGATTAAAATACTTAAATCAAGGAAATTTTTAAAATATTGATTTCGGTGCAAAGAGGTGGGCAGAATGATAAAAGTTCTGTGACTCGCTTCGGGCCAAAAGGAAAACCGCGGAAAGCACTGGGAGAGAGATGGAAGTAGTCCCTTACCACGAACACATCAATTTTACCCGCCATAGGGCTAACTGCGAGTTGGGCTTCAAGCTCACCATCAAAATTAACCTTCGCATTGGATAATGGGGGTCGGGAAAACCTTGACTATTTGAGAATTCGACGGAATAATCAAAGGCCGTACTGAAACGGTAGTTCCAATGACAACACTGGTTTACTATGAATGAAGCCCTGTTAGGACTCCAGGCAGAACCAAAATAATATTCCTGAATCAAAATATGTGGGAAACTCTAACAAGTTAATGTATCCCTCCATTTAAAATCTTCTTCACTTTCTTTTCTATTGGTTGGTTTCCACGCATAGACACTGTCCACGTTCCCGTGCAGTGTCAGCACTACTAATTCAATCGGAATAACTAGTCCAACAATCATAACGTTAAGTTTTAGTCATAAGTCATAGCTTCGTAGATAAAGACATCCGATTCGCAGAGAAAACTAATGGTGCCGAAGCACATGTTAAAATGATTATGGCCGAGATGAAAACCTAAATTTGCACTCCCCTGGTATTTCAAACAAATATTGGGTGGAGAAGGGGATTTATTTTCAGTCGTAGAATCAATAAATACCGAGCATCATATGAAATTTGAACTCATCACAAAAACTATAAAGCAAAATGAACAGTTTTGTGAAGTGAAACTATGATGTTGAGTTGGTAAATATGGCAATGTTAATTGATTCTTAAATTAACAAATTCATGCATTTGTACATATGTGAAAAATAACACCTGAGGAAATATTCTCATAAAAAAGGGAAACAATAATCAAGGAATGATTACAAGGAAATGCAAAGTTTGAAATATCTCCTAAGAAACTTTGCTAAATTAGTTTGAAAAAAGGCATCCCATATTATTCAATAGGCTTCTTTTTCCAAAGATGCGTATTTTGACACAATATGGATTCCTGAAACCCTGTCCTTAAGTTTCTCTTTTATTTACACCAAATATTGTAAAAAAGATTAAAAGAATACCGGGAAACAAATACCAGATTAGAAGTAAGGAAAACCCAAAGGCTTATCGAGAACTATATTTTAATCAAATTATCAGGATAAAGAAATAATGCGCATTGAAAGAACATAAAAAATTATCGGCATGAGAACTCAGAGACGTTTTAGGCCTCTGATTTTAAAGAAAAAAATATATTACTTGAAACGCATTTTAATCTTTTCCAGATTTTTACATTATATTAATATAATTTAAAAATATAAAAGCAAATAATTTGATACTACAGTAATTTAAAATAAAAGTTAATGCAAAATGTTAACTTTTAGAAATACTCGGTAAAATATCTGTAGTTCTCGTATATATGATACGTAATACGTCGCAGTAAAACTGAACGCTAACTCATTAAGAATTAAATAGTTCCATTATTTACCTCACAATTTATTTTATTGGAATTTTGCGGTTGACTGAAATATTAATAATAATCATTTCCGTTATCAAATTATAACTCGCGAAAGGCTTGAAAACATTTAATTGTGAATATATATCTTCAAAGTCAAACCGCATTCATCTGGCATAATGTTTGAATATTTGATGGAGGTTCATGAGGACAATATAAGACGTCAATAGAATCAAAAGAGAAATATTTACCAATTACATTAGAGGTATTTAATTTTTACTTTAGCATAACGCTCACATCTCCAATTTAGTTTCATATTCCCAATCTCAATATAAAATCATTCCAAGAACTAAATAGCGGAAAGAGAACGGAAAGAGCTTTTCTGGTCTATTGACAGTTAAAACTCTATTCCATATGGTAAGAAAAGATTATTATTTTTTGGAAATATATGGTACTTGATTATGATGGCGTAGTTTTATAAATCCTTAACTGCCCGTTAACTTTTATATCAATCACGATTTCACATTAGTGTTGACAACTGTCAGCTACTTTTTTTCGAAAGTCTTCGTCTTGCATTTGAAAAGTCAAACGTTTGGAATAAATTGAAATACTTTAAATCGACGCCGGTATCTTAGTTTAAAACAAGTGATTGAAGTTAAACATTGATTCTGAAAATAATTTGAGGGAGGGAATTCGAGATGGAACAAGAAGTCGATTGTTAACTCAGAAAAATAAACAATTTCGAAAGGACCAATGCAAAGTGCGATCCTTCAATATTTTTTCAACTACTTGTTTGCAAATTTCTTCATTTCAATAACAACAATATGATGAATTGCAATAGCGACAATCTTTCACATATGGTCCGGGATACTTGTCCCTGTACCATAGCAGCGACCAAAATTAAACTCCCAACGTATTCAGTTTTCTTTTCTTATTCAGGGGTTCTTAGAGAGATGTCTATTGATAAATGTGGATGAATCTTTCAAAGAGTATTCTTTATACCCTATTGTTTTAACACACATAATAACGGGTAAATAGCTTTAACATTGGGAACGCTGTATAGAGAAATAGCCTGAGCAGTACGTGAGGGGCGTCGGGTCGAGCTAAGCAGTAGTTCCCAGAGAACAACGGAACGGACCGTAGGATTCTGACTTGGACTTTGGATTTGGACTTTCATGCAAATTTGTGGCAGTTTGTTACCATTGCCATTGCTTTTGCAACGTCCAGGTTGCCTAATAAATTCATCCGCAACAGACGACAAACGCTGTTGTATATGAAGACCGATATGACTCGGTATCTTATTAGAAGGGACGAGGGTGACTATTGAGACGGAGAAATGTAGGAATAGCAGAGGAAAACGCAGTGAACAGAAAGAAAAGCAACGGGACAAAGAAATGAGGAGGTGACACTACTCCCCAGAACGTTCTTTATGGATGTCTCTTGGACTGCGAAAAATACTGCGAAATGACGTGATGGATGTGAAAAGAAATTGAAACAAAAAGAAGCATTTGTTTTATCATGAAATATAACACAAACGGCATTAATTATGATGACGGATCATGGCAAACGATTTCCTTTGTGTGTGTGAGCAAGATAAAAGCAGATTAAGACAGGAAAAGTTTTGGTGAAAAGGGTTTTAGGTTTTAAATACAATGGTTTGAGTAATGCCTTGACTGAACGTCTTGGATCTGAGCGCCCGTGAACTCCCTCAGCCTTGAGCACATATATTCAAACACTCATGTCATGGTTTATTTGTGTATTAATATTAGAGTGATGTATATATGAAAGACTTCAAACGCATACTAGAGCAAAAACACCCGAATATGTAAAGGTAGAATTAATTGAATAATATATAGTTTTCTGACTGGTGTACTCACTAGCCTCTGGAAGCCTAAAGTATTGTTATATTTAATATTTTGATTTTATAGAATGAATAAATATAACAATTCTGGTTTTATTTTTAAAATTATTAATCCAGAAAATAAAAATCCACTTTTAGAGCCGGAATGTAGAAGTTACAAAGTTAGTGCTTACAAAAATAACGCTTTCTATAACATCTGAATAAAGACAGAACACGTTCTGAATTTTAAAAATAAATTTTTCAAGTCTTTCGTCACGACGAACATAATGATTTAAATAACGAAATTAATGTCCTAAACCTACCTATCTAACCTAAATAAACCTATACATTCACATCATGGTTTAAATTGGCATACTCAAAAGACACGTAGAAATGAAAATCTTTCAGCCAAAAAAAAACAATTTTTTCTCATACTTTCTCAGCTTTAATGATACGTACGATCTTGTCCGATAAGAGATAAATTTCAAGAACTAATCTCTTCTTGTAACGTTTGCGTTGTTTTAAAAGATATTCCTAAGAGACTGACTCCGGAAAAAGAGAAAGGAAAAGCTGACTCAGTTGACATTAACCAAAAACGTTAATGGATTTTATTTCCTTAGCACCGGTTTCTCATATTTTTCAGTAGTAGACCTTTGGCTAATACATGGACAAAAAAGAGAGGGTAAAGATTTCTGTTAGATTTTTCCAGTTTATAGAAAATGGCAGTGAGATAAATAGGAATAGCAGGAAAGGGAACGAGTAAACCTTAAGGAGAGTCTTATGGAACAATCTCAGCAGGGTAAAACATGAACTGCAACTGAATTCTAGGAATACGCTTTTGCAAAAAAATACTTGAACAACTTACTTATTACTGCATCACAAAACGCAACTGAACACTGATAACTCAAATTGGGTTGAAACGTAAGGGAGGGGGGTCCATCTAGTCTAAAATAAAAATATTGTTGCATTATTCACGGTTTTTACCGCAAATAAATTTTCATTGAGCATGTTCTAAAAAATATGACGCATTTTAAAATAAATCTTTGATGGCACTCGTGTAGATGGATTGATTGAAAGAATGGAGTCTTTTTCGTTTGTGATTGAGGTACACAAGGGTAACTGTTTTCCAAACACACCCAAGTGACCTAGTGTGCGTTTCGTAACTTCCCCTTACCTGAAAACATTATTTTCACCCCCCACCCTTCAACAAACCTGGAGCTAATCAAACTTACAGTCTTGTCTATTTCGGTCTTCATTGCTTTGCGACCGTGGGTACGTTCATTTTAAATTTACAATCTTCATCGGCTTTTGAATGCGATTTAAATTTTGAGGAGAGGCTCCCGAGTTCGCCTGCTCATGTAACAATTCAAGTAGATCTAGCAACTGCTTGTGCAAATGTGTATATTCATTTCTCAAAATGTGACACAGGCTAACATGTACAAAACAGATGATAGATAGCTAAGGGAGCTTGTATATAAAGCAAATGACTTTTAATTGACTATAAAATTTACCAACGATATATTCAAGGTGACTGAATAATACCCAAACCTTTCTGCATGCGTGAATAATGATAATAATCCCCAATTATTTTATAATTGATAGAAAACCTGGAAGATTTTAATGATATTTTAGTGATTTTTAACTAATCCAGTTTTTTTCTTTTCCCACAGCAAAAATAGAAAATTTACCTCACTAACCACTTCAGAGAGAAAATGAAGCCACCCAAAAGATATTGGATTGCCAAACTCATGGATGTTTGGTGGCCTACAAAGAAGGCTAACCTTTTTTGCCCCATTAATATTTTTTTATAATTTTTTACCGTAAATTTCCATTAATTAAAATCCGAGATATTTCCGCATATTTACCTTTGAAGTTTTTTCAGACTTGATGCTTTGGATAAATTTATTTATTTCCGATTGATCAACTTCTATGTTTCCGTGACCTCGAGGAAATTTTGTTTCTTTGTTCCTGTTGTAATGGGCAACGATTGACCGATTCCAATATTTGCGTCCCTTTGGAACACAAAGAATAAGAAATGATAAAAGGATATTAAATATTCCCGTCTAAAAGAACTTTGTTATTCAGTCGCAGAAAATAAATGTAGTTCTTCATTAGCTGGATACAGAACGTCACATTTTTTAATCCGTTTCGATGACAAATAAATTATTGCAATTGGAATCCGTCTTGTTGGTACACTTGTAGTCAATGGTTGTAAATTGCACCTAGTTTTAAAAGTTCCTGCGCTAACTGGGGCATGGATCTCCGAGATTGGGACAAATATTATAATTATAGACTCGCGGCAATATTGTAATCGACGCAAGTAATTATGTATGCAAAATATGCAAAATAAGCGATCTATACAGTACACACAAAAATGATGCAAAAAATATCGACAATCCCAAAATTTAGCACCAATATTCCTTAAGATTTTTATTTACTATATCGAGGGTAAATTAGTTTGACTATGTAAACTTTATGGTAATCATATAAAAAAAATGCAATCCAAAAACCAAAATGAAGAAGTAAATTGAAAATTATCGGAAATTGAACGAACACAAGGTTGACATTGTCCGTGGTTATGAATTTCGTAAAGAGAGTATGCACATCGTAACCATCTTTCACATTGATGAAAAAAAGAAGAAAATACACAAAATAAAAAAGTGCTGGCGGATTATGAAACGTATGCCTTTTCCCAAGCATAATTGAAACTACTGTGATAACTGGTTTGATCATAAAAAAACGATCTTGAAGTCAATGTAAACATATGACACGGCAGAGTACAAGTGATAGCCATAAAATTCCCATCATGAAAAACACATGAATGAAGCATGTCAGTCTCTCCTGTGAAAAATTCTATGCAAAAATTGCTATCTTAGTTACCTTGATCAAAAGTATCAAATACAATTATTTTAAATAAAAATTATTTTTAATTATTCCACTTGGCATTTTTCAAAAATTTAACTGCTTTGGGGTCCTCAACTGATTTTATATTAATTCCTACACGCGATATCACACTCACAAGTTAAATAACACTCATGCGGGTCCAAAAATGAAGAGCTCAGGTTTAAGCAGCAAGTGAAGGGATGTAAGTCTTAGATAAACGCGGCGCGAGGGCACAAGACGAACTAATCAGCGGATCAGGATATTAGGCAACGGACGAAAATGCAAAAGAATTTCACCTACGGTGGGCAAAAGGAAAATCTCATCTCAGACACCAGATCTCCTACGCTATTTACTATTTCGTCGTATTTCTTGCATTCGTTACAATATTTTATGTTCCCAAATCTCAGTCGCACACACAGCCTCTTTTCACTCTTCAGTGAAATTTTTATTTCGGAGCGATGAGGAGGAAATGCTGAGCCAAACTCTTTATTGCGAACGCTGATTTCATTTCCTCCTCCGAGTGGGAGTTGGTGAGCGCAGGGGAGGATAATGAAAGAGAATTGAGAAGTTGCAATAGACCAAGGGAGGAGCAAGCATAAAGGGAAGTGAAATGAAACTGCAGCAGAACCTTCGAATATATAGGTAGAGAAGGAAACGGCCGGTCTTCGGAGTCTTTTTCGCTAAGTAATTAAGTGCAATGGTTCTCGCCAGAATTAGCAAACTTCATGGTCTACACAAAATGGTGGAAATTTAGGAGGAGTTTTAAGTTAGGAACTAATAATATATCGCGTCTGAAAATCAATTAGAAACATCCTATAAACATTCAAGTTGTGACTTAACACAATCATAAAAGACTTGCAGAGATTGGAGATGTTCATAAATACGGAACTTGTAACATAAAGAAAGATGGATGGGGAAAATATTTTTCTTCAATATTACCAATCAAACTATCCATAATCGTGGCAAAAGGGTTTGGACGTTCATGCATAGAGCAAGGGTGAGATAAAATAATATTAACAGAAGTAATATCTGAACCAGTTACTTGGTCATCGTTCGGGTCTACGTGCCATGTTTAGGAGAAAGACGTTGATAACGTATACGATTAATTAAAGGAAATATCTATGGATACTCCCGAAAAAAATATTTGATACTGGTAGGGGATAGGAACGAGACGGTAGTCGAAGGAAGAGATTGTAGTGAGGTGGGGAGAAAAAACAACGATTAGAAAAAAGGGATGACCGCGGGGATAATGGAATGGAGTTTTGGAGGAGACAGGGTTTAAAGAACACTTTGTTTAAAAACCAGGATATTCTTAGATATACAAAGAAAATAGTCAGGTATTTAGAGAGATATAAATAAGACTTTATTATGGCCAGACTCATCTTTAGGAATACCGTGATTAATTCGCGGTTTTTAGGGAGCGAATGAAGATTTAGATTTGGATACATGTGAAGTGTAATAACAGATTTAATTGCTCGGTTCCTCCTTGTCAACATTTTTAAATCAAGTATTAGATTAGCCATTTTTCAAATCAATGGAATCATTGTGGAGTGATCTACTAGCGATTTCTAAAATATTTTAGATACGGAGAAATTTCCGACGTTAGTTCTTTAAATATACCAGCTGTGTGAGCTGGTATTTCATCGAGCCCAGAATATTTGTCAGGATGAATTTTTTTCAACAAACGTTCTATTCCATTACATGAAATTTCAATTTTGGTTATCAGCTGGCGGGAACGATTTGGTTAACTAAAGGAGACATTCGGTGAGAAAATGGTGAAGACATTACAAACATTAAGACAAACTATTGACTCTTTTCCTTGAACCTCTCTGGCATATGGCCAGAACGCTTTCGAATTCTTTTTGAAATCATAGGTGATCTCATTCCTTTTGTACGTAGAGATATCATTTCTTATATACATATTTTCATCTTGGTCTGACATCGCCTTTGACATCGTAATGATTTTCTACCAGCTAGGTTCTGGGTTAATTTTCTTTACTTGTAATGAGACAGCTGTGTGCGGGATGTCAAGGAAGTGATTCCACTCATCCGCAGTAATTAGCTGTTCACTACAATACTTAAAATTGGTAAATTTATTCTGTAACACCCTTTAAAGCCCTTATAGTCCCTTTTACAAACAATTAAAATTTTATTTTGGGCTTCTTATTTCGGACTTCATAGAGGAAAACCAGCATTTACTGCTGTGTGGTCGCTAATTCCTTTAATAGTTTCTTTTTTTAAGACTTTTCGGGGTATATTGTCGCTAATAAATCAAGAATATTATCGCCTCTAATTACTGAAGTGACAACCTGATTTGGGGAATATAACTCTAAGGAATGTAATAGCGACTCACAGGTATTTTTGTCTTCACCCCCTGTTTTGAGAACATATGTACTCCGATCAATAGGTGGGACCTCATATATATACTATATATATATATATATATATATATATATATATATATATATATATATATATATATACATATACATTTATATTCCCGATTATAACGTCATGATCGCTATTTTAAAATGAGAAACTTTTGATTTGGTGGTTTGGTTCTAGTTTAGTCTCATTATTTTGTCGTCCGATTGTCATGAATTATTTTGGGTTTAGGACTTTACATTAAACACGCTTTCCAAACCGTTACCAGGATACCTCAACCTGCTAGCGAAAGGGTATTTAACTCCAATTAAGACACCGCCCCCTGTTCTATTTAGTCTGTAATTTCTGTAAACGGAAAATCAAATGATAGGAGACGTCGTGGTAGTAGTATTTAGGGGAGGCGACCGACAGCTGAGGTCATTTACGCCATAGGGGATGGGCAGGAAAGGATGAAGAGTGGAGAGAAACCCCATGTCGGCATTAGCCTACTCTTTACGAAAGGTGTCAAGGGGTCCGCAGCTTAACGTCCCATCCGACGGACGGCGTACTCACTCAAAGTGCCCTCGACAAAGCACCTCAAGTAGGGATCGAGATACCTCTGAAAAACATTCAACACCGCCGGGATTTGAACCCGGGCCCTCTGGGTGGGAAGCCAGTACGTTAGCCCCCGTACCATCTCGATCCCCGTAGACGACGTGTTACATGAAAATCACTAATAATAATAATCCATAAATGACATAGGAGATGCAGTTGAACGATTGGATCTATAAACTGCTTTGAAAGCCTAATACTCGTGCATATATTTTACTTACTCTGGACGAAATTATTTCCGCTCCTTGCACCACTGCCTCTGACAGCATAGAGCAGAGGTCAGAGTAAACATCTTCTAGTTCCTGGAAGAAAATGAAACAAAAATTAGCCTTCTTCCACCATTTGCACCAGCACAGAAACGTATCCATGCATCTAATACACTTTGATAAGATAAATACACCCAATAAGTATGACCTAAGGATAAATTATTCCATACGTTCAAGCCTCCATACCTCTAAATATACTAAAACAACAGTAAATTCAAAAATGTCCACAGTAATTATAAAATGTACTCTTAGCTCCAATCGATATTAGTATTATTATTTTTTTATTTGATGAGATACACAGTAATAAGCATCTGGAATTGAATACGAAATAAGAATGGCGTGAAACGCAAAGCGAATTGAGAGTCATCTTGTTCGAGAATAATGGAAAATTAACTATAGAACCTTAAACTTATTAAGCGAATATTGGAAGCCGTTTGAGGATGATGAAGGTATTTATATTTTCAGGGGTTTTAAGAAAACTTTTCCAACTACAATAATAGGCCTAATACTCTGCGTGTTTGCTAAATAAAACCCATGTAGTCAGATCTTAAATATTCAAACCTGAATTATTATACTGGGTTACGTTTCCATCAAAAATTTGATATTCTTCTTCTCCAGTGAAACTTTCCTCCCATCTATACAATGACCATACATCACAATACCATCGCATTTCTTGCCGGGTTGTTAAGAGACTCCGCCCGGCAAGTGGAAAGATCCGAAGTTCAAATCCCGGTCTAGGAAATATTTTTACATTCGTGATCTGCTGGATTCCGCCTTCCCCACCTCTTCTGTGTTCGTCCTTTGTGTGTGTTCCTTTCCCTTATCCTTATATCTGTTTCAATATAAATGAGTATTTGTTCGCCGTTTGGCGGGATTTCGTTTTTGAATATGTGTATGTATGTGTATATATATATATATATATATATATATATATATACACATATATATATACATATACATATATATATATATATATATATATATATACACATATAGGATTTAGGATATATATATATATATATACACATATATATATATACATATACATATATATATATATATATATATATATATATATATATACACATGCATTCAAACATGTAAGTATCCCTATATATATATATATATATATACATAATATTTATATATATATATATATATATTCTCTATAAATAGCATAATATATCTTGTTTACATATTCCGGAGGAATTTTGGTATCCGCGCGTCTTTACATAATGGAAAGGTGAAAGGGTAGCAGTTTTCTGATTTTTTACTATATTTGGATTTCCTAGCGCTGCAGAAAAGACTCGATGGTACTCTGACGAATGGTTATTATAAACATGGGAGGAACGTTTCACTTAGGAAAAAGAATATGTTTTTTCGTGGAAAAAAATATAACATGTATAGGAATAGATCTAAGAAATGGCGCTTTACGATGAGTGAAGGAGTGGTTGTTTCACGTGGTGAGAATTTTATATATTCTTTTCATAAATTAACTACGTCAATTTCTATCCAGGAATATGGCTTGATGTCAGACTAATTCAGCGATACAAATGAATTCCTTTTACAGCTTCAGTCAGGGACAGGGAACATTGATAGAAGCCAGAATATTATTTTAGTGCAAAATGCTCTGTAAAAAAATTTAAACTGATTTTAGAGTGGTTCATTGTTTCTTAGGATAGGAGGAAGTTTTTAAAATAAGTTTCCGGTTATTACATTCATGATTTATCAATTCCATTTATAATTGAAAATTATTTAAACATTCAATATTTTGCAATTATTTCAATAAAATATTCATATTTACCATCAATAAAACGTTTGAATCTGGGTTCACCGATACACCGATTTAAAAAAATCGATTGACTTTTATAAATTAGATCAATATTTTATTCATTGTGCATATTATTCTGATGATATTTTCAATAGGTCGTTAAAAAGTCCTGACATGTTTCAAAGGCAATTTTAAAAACAACTCCACACTCATAGCAGTTAATATCGCAATTGTTCTGCGATTTCAATTAAATTATTTGTGGTAGGGGATGTTCAATAATTTAAAATGTAAAAAATTAAATACGCAAGTACATTTTTGATTCTTGTTGACTCATTATGCAAAATTTTCCACTGAAAACTAAATCAATAAAGTGGATAGAATGGGTAGTCCAAATTTAATTATTTTGTCCTTGAATGCTCTCTCTTCCATTAGAAGGTCTCCAGTCTAAACTCGTGCCAATACGACTTGGTGAAATGAATCTAATTCCTGATGATTCCTAAGTTTCAACCGGAAATTAATACAGCTGGGTTCCCTCTGAGGAAAGCAAAGACCGGGAAATGAGAAAAGGCCATAATTCCAAATGCATAACTTTCGTTGTTTCTTTTTACGAAGTTTAAGCCTTATATTGTGTTGTAATGCAATTCCCACACCTAGACTGCTTCTTAACACTCGACCGTATAACTTTACATGATATTATAACCGTGACACCAAGGAATATACGTTGAGTTATTGCCTGTTTTGGAAAAATTTAGGGCCATTTTAAACTATCATATTTTACTTTAGGCACACATAACAATGAAGAAATCATTTCTTCAATTAGATTTAACGAATCTCGTGATTAGGGATCTCACTTGAATAAAAACGTTTTCTCAATACTGAAATAAAAATTTCTCTCTTAATATCAATCCGATTTTCAGGAAAACAGTTACCATAAAAATATTTTAATTGGCGATTCACCTAAACATTTTATTAAAATCTATTCAACCGATCCACCGAATTAAGACGTATTCTATTTGCGTACAAAATCTTGAAAAATATTGCACCTCAATTTACTAGGGCACCCACCCTCAGTTTTTCCGGGCTGTGTGATTTTTCGTTGGCCAGATCTTCCTGGAAACCACAGGCGAAACTGGGAAAGAAATCTTCCCCCCTAACCTGATGTGTAGATTTTACAGGCCATTGGGCTTAGTACTAGCTAATAGGTGAGATCTATCCTCTCTTGTCTACCCGAACTTCGGGTTTATAACTGTGATATGGTGATTTTCTTGAATAATTGTATTTATTTTTGTACAAACATGACGAGGAAAAAGTCATACACGCTATAGCGTATCGCAGAAAGAGAGCTATGACGATTCGGATACGTCAAACAAATTTATTTCGCTCCTTTAAAATAATATCTTGAGTTTCTCACTAATTAAATTTTGTTCAAAACACATTTCCCTCAGTTTTCACATTTCAACACTAAAAATCGCTCAATCTAGGAAATCAAGAAAAATGTTTTTTGAAATGCTAGAGGGGCGAAGTGAAGGTAACGCAGTTATTGGATGATGTTGAACTTGGATATGCTACAGTCGTGAGAACTCGTTTCCCTCATCGCAAAACCATCATTAAGTTTCAGATTTTCAATTCGTCATCGAAAACAAAACCTTCGCTCCATCTTTCTCTGATTTGGATTAGGTACTAGGCAGCTGTGACCCCTCCTCAACACTGATTTAAACTTTTCAGCCTCTCCGGAACATGAATACGTAGTTGGTTGTTCCCATGAGATTTCCCACGATACTACCGCGGAATTACTCAATCTTGCGAGTTTCATCTATCATCTAATTCTTTGGCAATTAGCTAGTCCACCTAGAGGACTCATCACCAACGCGACTTTAGAGACTTTGGGCGCGAACTTCGGGAAAGTTTCTAAACACTCAATACCGGCCCATTCCCAACATTCGAAGTGAATTTTATTTTTTTAATTCTTACTACGATGACCTTGATGGAACAGTACTAGAGCAGACATATAACTACGACAATAGAAAATAAAACTACGATTCTCAAAGGAACCGCCTATTTCCTTGCCATACACTCTACACTCTCTTGTAATTTAATCCCAGGTGAGGATGTCAATTTGCAATTGAATTTTCTGTGATAGAACCTTAGCGCTTAGTTAGACAAGGAGAGGATGTCCAACTTGGTTAAGAAGTCACTTTTTATTGAAAATTTACCTTTGTAACGCATCTTAGGTTATTTTCTTTTGAGATTTATGATTTATAGACCAGGAATAGTTGCTAACTGAGGGAACGTTGGAAATAAGGGAACGCAAAGAGTTAGATGGTGTCTTAGAACATAATATTTCCTTCATAACGAAGGAAGATATTTTAAAATATCATTGAGATTATTGTCATTAATTAGTTCCAAGAGTCGTGCAACCGCCATCAAATCTAAGTGTTTAGACTATATACCCCTTTAGAGGTAGTAATAATGTTATGATCAAAAGACATTTGCATCTCAGATATCAGTATTCTATTAATAGATAAACAACCTAGAAAGCATGCAACATTTTAGAAGAACTCGACTTAATACTTAATTTGCCAAAATCTTATTTTAATCTAGTCGATATCATTTTCTATTTTACAAATTAAATTCAAATTTTAATAGAACAACGTTCCGAACTAAGTTAACCAGGTACTATTATTTGCATTACGCGTTGATTTTTTGAGCCTTAAATTATTTTTCAATTATAAATTTTGAGAAATTACGAAAAATTGAAAGATATATGCAAAAGAAATCAGCTATATTTAAATATATCAAGTTGGATGGTGGTTATTTTTTTATTTGCAAAGTAATAAAGGCATTAAAATTTACATATGACCGTACATTTTCGAATTCACATACCTTACTGCGAAAAAATTTAGTTTCAACTATGTTATTAGCTTAATCTGTAATGCATATGTGAAAACATTTTTTTTTAAATTTACTGCACTACTGCTTCAGTTGAAGCTGTTGCAAGGTAATGCATGTTCGGCTTGTCTGATCCTGTGTCTAACTATAAAAAAACGCCTCTTCAAAAGGTTTTTAATCGCAATGAGTAAGATCAAAACAGTCCAATACGGCTAAGTCTGGACCATAGGGTGTGAGGAAGAATTCATAAAATTATTTGCGATATATTCGGGATTGTGTTTAATGTTTCTTTAAACCAACCACTCATAAACACGTCCAGGAAGCACCACTTTTGGGTGGTACGCATTGAATTTTCAATATTTTTTATATTGCCTCAAAGTTATCCAATGTGCTTTTTTCAAACTGACTAAAGCTGTGTAATGTTTACTAACATAAGAGTAATGACTGGAGCAACGGGTTACCTTTCTTTGAAATCGACGTCTACCTCGTTATCTACATGTGCTATAAAGAAGCACACAATTAAATAAAAGTTTTGGTCATAAATTATATTCATAAAACACTTTTGCTACTTATTGAACGGCCCTCGTATTTTTTAAATCGGTTGCCGAAGAAAAGCTGAAGGACTTAATGAAATGCTAAAAGAAATTTTGCATTAGTATTCATAGACTGGAGAGTGAATGACTGAATATCACCTCCTTTCCATGAATACTCTGGAAATAATATAATGATAACGCTAGTTTCAAACTACACAAACAAAAAGAAGCCTTAATAAACTCAAGAGGGATATAAATATAATTTCAATATTTTTTTCCTTGACCTTAACCGAATAAATTTAACTTCAACTTTATTAAACGCACTTCAAATTGAAAACCTTTATAAAGATAAGATCCGCCAAGTTGAAGACAAATTCAGAATTAAATCTTAAATCAGGTTTACATTTATGTTTGCGATTCCTATTGTTTTTTCTCGATAATAAATGGCGGTAGTACGATAAAAACCCACGGAAAGAGTGCTGTTACACTAGTAAACACTACAAAAATAACTCTTAGGCAAATAAAATATTCTAAAATGGCTTTCAACTAGGCATTCACACGATATATTACAGGGTAAAACATGGAGACTTTCTGGAGGAATTTTAATTCAGTGTTCTTGTCAAAACTTTACCAAGACAGTCCAATTACCTGCAAGGCTTGGATCAAGTTCTCCTCCTTATGATGAAAATTTATAATTTCAATAAAAAAATTTACTTGTAATAATACATAATTGCCTCCTAAAAATAAGAATTAACTAGTCACAACTTTATCTTGAACTGTAAGTTTAGGTATGAGAACATTATGTATTTTTGGATCCTCATCTATGTTCTCTAAAACAATTTACATGGCGGGTCGGTTAATTTGGATAAATGAACCGAATTGCTATCCAACCTTTTTCAAAATCATACTGATTTCCGCATAAATCTTTGATAGCAGTAGCACGCTTACCTTATTTCAGGATTCATTTTACTCATGGTAATAATAAAACGTCTTTATTTGGGCGAGATTGAGACTAGATAGTCTATTCTTCCACCTAATACCTATCAGTCACTAAAAATAACCTTATCGGTCAATAGAGATTGCTTTCAACCCAAGTTTCATTTTCCGGAACATCTAAACTCTCAAAACACTCTCAGAAGATACACCCTGGCACATAGCCCGGCATTTGGTCAAGCCGAGTACAGCATCCATAAGATGCCTTGCAGCACTGTGGCTACAAATTTTGCAACCGACCTCGCGTAGTCATTTACCAGGAACGGATAAATGTTCCCGACGAATATCCATGCTTTCCCTTGCTCACGTTCGGGATATTGGGAGGTATTGCCAAACTCGGATGTCAGTTGGATACCATCTACCTCCAGCTCAATGATCCCTTACGCCCACCGCCACTCTCGTGTCCATTCAGCTCTCACCAATCGCCTATTCCCACATCCTTTCTCTTTCCCTTTATCCTTTACATTTTCCACTTCACCCCTTCTCCCCTCGTTTCAAACGGGGAAACCCTCGATCACAACCCACTTTTCCTTCTTTTCCAATCCTCCAAAACGCCCTTCCTCAATCTCCGATTGCCATTCTTCGTTTCTTATCCAACCCACTCTCTCTCATCAGCACAAAACCACTCCTCTCCCTCTCCCTTAAAAGAGAGAGAGGAACAAACGTGGCAGGATTGAATTAGACTGTTTCTCGTGCGTTTGACGTCCGATGGACGAAGTTATCCGGGACCCTTAGGGAATAGTTAGAAAGGGGAAAGATAGATAAAAAGGAATGAGGCGGCACTGTGGGTGGTGAGAGTGGGTGGGAGAATTTCCGAAAGGTTTAATGAGACATTGCTCTGCGAAGGATCAATAAATCACTATCGCATCTGTGTTGTCTTCCCTGTCTATTTTTCTTTATTTTTAATCTTTTCCCTCGCTATCCACCCTCCCTCATTGACGTCCTTACTTAATAGCCATTTAATCTTTAAGCAGTTATTTATAGATCCGAGAAAAAGGGAATGATCCTGGTTAAGAGGGGATGGGTGATCAGCTTCGTCATAAAGATACAAAATATCGAACTATTAGCAATTTATAGCACCCCATCTCTTAAAATTGCTTCTGCTATTAGTACTTGGATATACAAGCGTTTTTATTCCTCTCATTGAGCGCGTCTGGACATTTGATAGAAAATAAATAATAACAAGAAATAATGATATGACAATAATTACAATAATAATGGTAATAACAATAAAATTGACAGTAATATTAATAAAAATATTATTATTAATTATTATTGATAGTGAAACTAATTATTTAGCTAATAATCCATCAACCCAGAACATAGCCATGTTTAGATAAGAACATGGGTCATTTCACATTCTTTTATCACTACGCTCAATATATTTTAGGATATTTATAAGTAAAAGCATTAAATATGACGGAAAATATGGTTATATTGTATGAACCTCGAAAAAATACATCAAGAATATATTTAGCGGAATACGTGTTTAAGTCTGCTGTCTGAAAGAATCTTTGAAGCAGGATTATAAATGTCAAGCCGAATGCTAAATTCAAAATCAAACAAGAATTTAAAAAAGGAGAGAAAAAAATGTTCCAGAATTCACCCCACCCAGAGGCCTTATGGTATTAAATGAAGAGGTCTAGAAGGTGAATGACTCGACAAAGCAATGTCATCACGGAAAGTCACCTTACGAGACGTATTTCAGGCATCAAACTAGAAAATAGTTTTGCACCTATATGCAGATCCCATATGTAAAACTTCCATCTCATTTGTAATTGCGAACAAATATATGGAATAGTCAAAATCAGCTGGTATACTGTGTGTGTGTTCAGAGAACGCAAGAGACAAATTGATCCAAGCGTAGTTAGAGTCATTGCTTGCCATGACCAGGTTTTCAACTAAATCGGGCTGTTAATCAATAAAAAGCAAATGTAATGTGTCCTAGAGAAGAGGAAATTGATGCGAAGCCATTAAACTCACCGTATGTTACAGAAGATTGTTGAAAGATAGCGGAGAATAGCAAAGAGCTAAACAAAAAATTGTGTTTATGGTGAAAAGATATTTTTAACAACTGTACCAACTACATGTTTGCATCAACTTATCATTTATGGAGGGTTACCAACTATTCAGAGCGCGATTCAAACTGTGGAGAGCTCTGTGTTTCCATTCGTTAGCTCAATATTACTCAAACAAATTTTCAGAATTGACTGACCTGAGAAAAATCTCACAGTAATCTCGCAATTTTAAAACTACCTCGGCCCTATGAAAATAAGATCTTTATTTTCGATAAAATCCAGTAGCTTTATTTACTATGGTGGTATAGAAACATTATACGGTTATTTAAAACTAAATATAATATAGCGGCATTGACTTCAAATGGCAAGAGCAGTGTGGAAAACACTGTAAATTGTTTCTTGCTAGGCATTTTTCAATTGATACTCAAGACTCGAACCAACTGATTCCATCTTACACTACTTAAGACTAAAGGTATATGTAAATGAGGTAGACATTCGTTTTAACCCTGGAAATCATACAAACATCATTAATAATACTCATTTTTCGTTTTAAATCACTTGACTTAGCTTATTGATGGCGACGAAGGCAGCAAATATTTCTCCCCGATCATTTTATGAACATAATAGAAACATGAATATTCAGAATGGTAAATATTTGTAAATATTTAGAAAATTCAAAATTTTTATTTGGGAATCGTGCATTAACATATTAACCATTAGATTATGCACAATTTAAAAGTTGAACTTCTTCAATACGTCCACCATATATTTCCTTTATTTCAGCTTATAAAAAGCTGTACTGTGGCTAAAAATATTAAAATATTTTCCTAGAAAATTATCATCCGTCGGCATAACGCAAATTCAAAAACCCAATACTCTCTAATAGGGATCATCACGCGAAAATGAGCAACAAATCCAAATGGCAAATTTGGCTAGGTACCCTGATGCAAGGTAAATCCGTCAGGTTGACTAGGCCCACCAGCGCATTGCCCTGCCAGTCGTGTAACATTACGCCTGCTTGTCCGCATACAGTCCACCTACTTGTGGTTTCCCAATGTGGATAAATATGATGGAAAAAGCTCTTTCGCAACGGAGAATACAAAGCCAAACTTGAAAGGACCAAGCTTTTACCACTAATATTAGGATGCAGTTTCTCTCAGCCATTTTAATTTACATCCATTTGATTGTGAAAACTAATGCTATTCGCTATCAATTCTATTTTTTGCCCATAAATGAATGATTTTCATGAATAAATAACCACAATATACGTAATTGAGGGTATCAAAAGGGTGGGTGTATACATTATCGTATACTGTGTTGCAACTTTGTGTGCTTTCGAGCATTCTCTATGGGTAATTTTCTGATTATTTCCTTTGATGTCTCCATCAGAGTAAATGATAAATGAAGCTCATTTAGTCTGGTTTAACTTCCTTCCGATTCATGGCAATTACCATATTTGCTTTCATCCAACAGATGTAATAGCAATCTAATAATTTGATTGTTTTGATAAGAAAACCGAGTGATCTTCAGAAAAATGTCTGTGACATTTAATATATTACATACGAGTAATATCTACATTTGATTCTAGTGTTTGGTCAATAAATTGGCAGGACTAAAAATAAAGATCTTCGGAAAAAATAAAACTGTTCATTATTCTTAAATAATAATTTTTAACAATACGAACATATTCCAGAAAAGAATCTAACATCTAGATTTTAAGTTATTCATACGTGATAATATACATATGAACGTTATCACATGATTATATTTAAGACCATGTTAACGTTTTGTTACCATGACCATGGTAACATTACATTTAAGACCATGTAAACACCATGTACAAGTTTTGCGCGGAATTCTATTTTCGACTCAGTATACACAATTCAAACGTAATATATACGAAAAAAAATTTCAAAAATTATCGAGTTTATGGTTGCTTGGATAAACACGTTTCGTAAATATTTCGAGTCATTAAGGATATTGGATAAGGATGCTCTAAATCTAGATATACTATATATGATACATAAAAATATGAACACTTGGTTACCGTTTAGTATGCATCTTTATTGTGTTTCACAGATAAAATTACATATAAATAACCAAGAATCAATTATAAGCACAGTTTGGCACACCAAACATCAGTTAACTTTGATTTCCGGTAATTACCTATATGGTTTATTTCCGCTCTCATTCACGTTAAGTAATATAAGTTATCTCTCACATTTCTAGGAGGTATTTTGCAATAAGGTAGTCACAAATTTCATAATCAGTTCGTTCAGTTCCAATTCTACGCTATAATTATACCGAAGTTAAATAATTAGATATCCCAGTAAACTCTTTATGATACAGTGACGCAAGTTTCAATAAATGGCTGGCTGAAATTTGAAAAGCGGAGTTGCAGGCACTGATATTTAATTGGGAGAATTAGGTGAACTAGGTCATTGCTAAATCAATTTTGCAACTTAGTTTAGAATACGGAAACACCCTACTCATTGACACGAGACGAATGCGTTTAATAACGTAAACTTTCGAGCGGGAGATAGCCACTAAAATGTCAGTGAGAGATGGATAAAGAGAGAAAGAAGAAGACGTGCTTTGGTGTTTTTATGCCGCGAAAACGGATCCGCAGGCGAACTTAAATAGAGAATTATTTCATACAATATGTATGAAAATTCAGACTTTTTTCAAATCATGCCTCGCAATGAGATTGTGGCATTCGAGGGTTGACGAGCGGGAGGGTGAAATCAACTCTCCTCGAATTCCGAATGAATGAGGTTTACCAAAGCGCTCTCGAAGTCCGGCCCTGGATCGGGAAGGCAGTATCTCATTTGTCCCGCCCCAAATGAAAAGCGGCCGGTTTCCAGAGTCCACCACTGGTCCATGACGAGGCACAAGTGATCGAGAAGTGGGATAAAGGAAGAGAGGGAGGGAAAGAGAGAGAGTGGGGAGAGAAAGCCTTCTGGCCGTGACAGTTTGACATTGGGCGCGCATTTGCGAGGAGGAAGATCAAATATCCCCCGGCGATTGCACCAGCCGATAACACCCCTAGCCCTCTCTTCCTCCCTCCCTTCGAGCTGGAATGGCACGGAGTCTGCTGGAAATAAAGTATGCAATAGGGGGGCGAAGGTGTGCCCTGGTGCCTGGAGGGAGGAAGGGTCAGGGGGTGGAGCACTGTTTATGGCCGACAAATGAAAGGGATCTATCAATCCGAGCAGAGGCATTCTGCGAGGCTGCTCTGCCGCGTGGAGAGGGATTAATAAAACGGCGTGTTTCACCCGGAGAGAGAGGGAATTCTGCTGAGAGAGGCTAAAAAAGAAGTGGGGATCTGTCTGGCTTAATCTGATCAATGGGATAAAGGTAATCAGAACATTTTCTAACAGCCAAAGTAGTAGCGTTCTGATTCGTACCTCAATTTCTCGTTAAAGAACTCATCAGTTGTGACATTAGCAAGAAATCGCGAGATAAAAGTAAGTAGATTCTGACACTGACATATGAGCATTGCAATTATAGTTCATTTATTTCTTCCTAGAGCCGGTACAGAAGTTTTGCATCCAGTTCAGCATTAGATATCTCCAACGGCCCAATAAAATACAAAGATTTTGCACGGTCTCTTATCTCAAACAATGCATCTTATTTAGGATGCCTTCAATGATTTTGATGAAGTAAAATACTCGTATTTCATATGCACATCATTAAAACGGTGTCTCTAAACATTTAGCCATGTGCTTAATATCTCTAAACGTATGGTATATAATTCCTATAAAATTTGTATATGTATTGAATATAAGCAACATGCTTGGAAAATGTGGATCTTTTTAGGTAACTCAGCTATACATATAATTTCAAGCAGCGCATAAATTTAAATTAATTTTACAGAAAACGACTCAACTGCTCTCGGGGATGGGGTTGTAATAGTGCCTGGTGGACGCGGTAGCCTACTGGATAGAGCTTTCCGTCACAGAAAGGAGAGTCTAAGGTTCAGAAATATGACGTGATGCCTTCGGAGTAACCGATTTAGATCATGCAAACGGTGTAATTTTTTGATTGATAAAACTTATTGGGAAACCATATTAGTGGTACAAGGAAAGAAACCAACTAGATCACGTGAACATTGGGTACCTCACAGCTTCTTTCGGGGTGTCACCCTCTATGAGATCAAACGTTCACGTTGATTCATAAGCATGATAATTTTTTTAAATATTTTTCCAAAGACTTTATTTTTCCAATTACTAATGGCAACGATTTAGTGAGATTGTAAGAGTCAACATCTGCCCTTCAGAGTTACTTTATCTGTTTCATAGTAACATAATTTTGAATCATGCTGTTCATTTCTTCCCATTCATATTCCCACAATACAATATAAATTCTTGGCAGCAATAACTACCCAAAACATATATTTTACTTATCCATTGGAATTTTTTTGGACTTGATATGGTGCCTTTGAAGAAAGAAATGGAATATGAAATGTTTACGTTGAATGCATTCATTAGGTCAATCGCTAATGCCAGAGTTTAAAGGTTATTATTAATATAAGAATAATAAGATATCATTGTTTCAATGAGCGGAAGTTAAAAATTAATTTCATTAAATAAAAATTTTATCAGGGTTTACTTCCTTATTTAAAGTTATTTATGTGAAGTTAAGCAGTATAATGCATACTTTACGCCCGCGATTGTTGGAGAGTGGTTCCTAGGTTTCTAATGATGATAATTTCCCGGAAGGATAATGGGTTGTTTAAATTCAAGAAAACCAATCATTTATAAAATACATTTGAACAATAACAAAGAGTTCTAATGAACGAAGTTAAAAATATTTTCTATTCGTGAACTCATTGGGATATCCAACTTTTATAAGGTACAAGGACAATTCCAGTGAGCACCTAACTTTAAATATAGGTAAAAATATAACGTCAGGAATATACAAATAGATAACCTATTTGTAGTAGGTTATCTATTTGTAGGTTAGTAAGTAATAGGGAGGTAGGTAGGTTAGTAAGTAGGAACAAGCATTTACAGTGAAATTGAAAGTTGGATTAACTATAAACGGCTAAATATTTCTGTGCATTGCAAATATTTGATTTTCCGATAAAACATAATAGTTTTTTGTCTCAAAAGTCTACATTGAGCACAAGGCATTAGCTCGAAATAAGTGAAATATAGTACGTTTTCCAGAGCTGGATGCAAATAAGCAGACAATGAAGATCCCCCATCGCGATAATTAACCACCTTGCGAATCCGGAGACTCAATTTTTAATTAATTGAACGCTTACTTCCACGAAATGGTATTTTTTGTAACGAAACGGCAACTAAACCGCCAATGTGGAGGCCCTGATTGACCCACGTACTCCGATTATCGATTCCCGTGGACATACATTTCCTTCTGCGGATTCAAGGTATTTCATGAAAATTCGTTTGATATCCTCCCAGGCTTGGACTCAATTTACGAACGGAATAAGCATTACCTGTCCCGAGAAACAACAATCCACGAGAAAGATCCCACTCTCGACCTTCGCACACCATCTCGGCTCCTTGTAGGAAAAGAGAAGCAAGGCGTTGGGGAAATGGCGGAGAAATAAGGCTCAAAACTGATAACAGAACGGAAAGGAACAACGTAGGCTCTTTGGGGTCGGTGGGGATTTGGGGGGGGGAGGGGGTGCTGTAATAGGAAAGTTTTCGCGGAGCTGCCTGAAGAGTAAATGACGAGATGGGAAACCTGCCACTCTTAATAATCAGCGAAGGCGCCTTAATGGAATCGCATCGTCATTCATTTGCTATCGGGGCTTGGAAGGTTATTCCGGAAGCAGTGCTACCCTCTCTCTCTCTCTCTCTCTCTTGCCCAATTACCAGTTTTCCTTTGCTCTACAGTAGAATTATGGAAGTAATTGTGGAGGACGAAGGAAATGGAGAGGCTGTTAGATGGAAATGAATTTTTGGGAAAGGGTCAAGCAGTATTCGAATGACAGCATCAAGTTTTGAGGACCCAATTATCAGATGCAAAAATATGTCACTATAATTTTGCGGACGCTGACCATATCACTTAAGTTAGATGCTTGGTCACAGGAAAACTCCCTAGTTAGAGTTAATAAGATGCCTACGATTTAATATATCCACACATTTAACAAAGTCCTTTTCAGAATACATAGTAGAGAATGATTTAAGATCACTGATTTAATTAAAAGAATTTAATAGTTAAATAATTTAATAAAACATTGAATTTCGTTTGTTTTGCACTGCATATTCGTTCAACTTCTTTGGGAGATCGTCCCGAGAAAATCTTTGCAATGGCAAGATGTCTTTTTTCCGAAAAATAATGAAGTAACAGATAATAGACGAGTGAAATAAATAACGCGATGGAGATATTGAGGAGCTCATGAAAATAGATAAAGGTAAGAAATTTTTGGTGGAAAAAATTGTTAGTTTCTAATAACATCCGATGCTCTTCGCTCGAATAAAGTATTTCTCACTTTATATAATGCGCTTCAAATTAGATAGTGGAACTATAATAAAGTATTATATTAAAGTGTTATTCCGTTCCCTTTCCATATCCAGTTCATCGAAATTCAATGAAAGTATAATTCTGTGTCATAAACACAGTTGGTCAAAACAATGTCACTACCGCTAATGTCACAATGATCATCCAAAGAATGAAGATGTTTGTTCAGGAAAAAAATATCTTTGAATAATATAGGTCTGGAGAGTATCCTCATGACCCATTCCTTGATTTTAAAATAGTAATCACGTAACAAAAACAAATGTAAAATTTTACAGGTCTAACACGAAAAAATGCGATAATGAACGTTGCAAATAAATTGTTTCCCATTCAAGAAGAACAGATTTGGAAACCAAATGACATTTCCATTGACGAATTTGAATGCAGAAGAACGGCAGGAAATGCGTTTTTATAGAATAACAACGTATACAAAGGTATGCATAAAATCTTCACCACAAATCGCCACGGATGATGCCGCATTACAAAAATACAAAACAAAAATTACCAAGCATTGAAATAAATGACGTTATAAAAGCCGTTAATATCTTCACTTAGGATTCAATTCAAGACTCCAAATTTTACAAGATTTACAGGGTACGTTCCGAAAGTAATGCAAATTCAAAAATTAATTTATTGAACATATTTGCACAAGCACTGAAAATTCTTCAAATTACTATCCTTGGTCCTCTACTCATTTTTTCCAGCGATTCTGCCATGACCGGTACGTGCCTTAGAAGGCGTCTTCGGCGACCTCTGGCAAAATCTTCGTCATATCTGATTGGAGCTCTTCTATGGACGAAAAACGGGTTCCTGCTTTTCTCATCCTGATGACCCTTTTTCTCTTAGCTATTGTATCATAGTTCAAAGACACTTTAAGATTCGATTCTAATATTAAAAACTGATACGTACGGGATTATTACGCTTGATAATTGGTGTATCTTATGATATTTGATAAATATTTGCCGCTGCAGCTTCTCCAATAATGCAATAATGGTACTGATTCGATGATTTTTACGCTAGAGCAATAGAAAAATGTTTTCTCGAACGTTTTACAGCAACAATTATTTTCAAAAATGTTGGATCTGTAAAAGGTAAGTGGTGTCTTCTGTTAAACTCAGAAATAAGGATAAATAAAGATGCACGGCCAATGAAATTGGTATTTTCAATGAGCTTAGCACTACCGGTGGATCTATACTCACTGAAGTAAGTTAGGCTGGCAATTACCAATAGCTTGTTTACTTGACTCTCAAGGTTTCGCAATATTCACGCGGATAAACAAACTTAGACGGCCAACAAAACGGGGCAACAAATCTATTGAAAGAAATATATCAGATATATTGTGAGAAAATGCACGTGGAAATTTGAGTTAGCTGCGTGCAAAGTAGTTAAGTGCATGCATAAACTGGATGGGATTATATTGATCGCCATATTGTAGTTACACGGAATTCGGAGTTTTCATGTTGTAAATACTACTGATTGCGTTTATTCACTCTGAATTACGGATACATAGCGCCATTAGACTCATTTATTAAGGAAAAATTATTTTAATTAATCTATATACACTTTAGCAGCATAAGAGAAGGAATACGCCTTCATGCTGTGGAACAACAATCGTTGCGAAACATTTTGAATTTATGCTCACGGTTTTCTATAATTTGAATGTGCACAAATTAGATATGTTTGCTGCACAGAAATAGGATGAAAGAAGAATACACTCCCGCCAGAATGGAATTATTTTTTTCCCTTCAACGACATAATCCGACTAGTTTTGCGCTAGCTTTCCTTCGGCTGGGTTGAATTTTTCATATTTACATCTCCCCTGATAATATACGAAGAAAAAAAAAGGGGAAGCCGATATCGATCCTTCCCCTGCGGACCAGTCTAGAAAATCCTTAGACTTACGTAAGGGACCCTCTATTTACTTTTTTACGATTTGATTCTTGAGTAGATAGGTAGATTTTTCAGATTTTCAGACCAAGTAGGAACTGATGACACATGATACATTTAATCCTATGAGAAAACGGGAGTGAATCAACTTAAAGACTAGCATCCTTCAAAAATGGGTTTTCTTTTATTCCACGCGGAATGTGAACACTTCGTGAAACCTTTCACTGCATTGCCCGGGTATAAATGTTTGAGGGCGTCGCTATCAATTGCTCTTGTTCGCCTCCCGAAAGCAATAAAAAAGCATTGCAGCGTAGACATTCCACGTTTGAATCAACACGGGAGCTACGTTGACGAACACACATGTGCACTTGATGTCCTGCCTCTTGTTTGCTGATCCAAGGGGGTGGCGGCACAATAAAACCAAGTACGTACAAGCGCAAGGTACGCAAAATGCTCCCCGGTGAGTCAACAGTATAGGTGAAGAACATACAGAAAATTTGCATTTCAAAAGAAGTTTTTATCTGACAACCTACAGAATACTTATTGAAAATCCTACCCCTCTACTTTCATGTTTCCACCTGCGGACACTGCACTGGCTCTATCCAAAATCTTTCCCAAGGCTGAAATGTGCCCTACTGCGAGTATTTCTCTGCTTTTCAAAAATCGCTGTCAAAGAAAAGCAACATAGTAAGCAAACCGTAGTGAGAAAGGGAGTTCATTTTAATTCTCACCTCCCTCTACTGCCATTGTTTTACCTACCTACCATGACGTGTATGAGGTAATTGAAATACCAAATTCCGCCTCCAGTTTGTGCCTTTAACATTTATTTTGATTCTTTTATTTTGTTGAAAATCAATCTAGGAGCTCAAGGGTCATTTATAAGTGAATAAAGTCACCCAGTATTTGGGGAATAGAGAGAGAGGCCCGGGCCCAGTACACTCCGGGAAAGTCCGCTCCTGACCCTACTTTTTAACCTGCTATTTCTACGCTTCCATGTCTGGCTTAATCCTTTTCAACTGGCCCCCATCCTCGAAAATGCATCCCAAACCATCGCATTCTGTCAAATCATCATAACCATAACCATTTAACTATTGAAAAAAGAAAATTTAGAATTTTCTTTATTGACTTCGATGTCGTTGTAAATATTACATTTCACAATTTAAGAAGTTGGTGGGTTCATCGAGGAAACGGAACATAAAACTTTAATGTCCGACAAGCATCTTAAATTAGATTACGTTTGGACATTAGCGATGAAGAAAAAAAATTGCATTTGATTTTATGTCGAATTAGCTTAGACTGAGGACAAAAGAGGGTCAGCCGACGGCAGTTTGAAGTAGACTCTTCTGAGAGAGGAGTGAAACAAACCCGAAGTAATTTTACGCCGTATTTCTTTCATCCCTCTCTAACGAATAAGTAAAGAAAAATGCCCAAATCACGCCATCAGTATTTCTACTTTTGTAAGAAAAGAGAGTTATATATTGATGCTATAATTGAATGATACAGGAATGAACACATAAATATCGCATCAACGAGACGAAAAGTCGTACAATCACGTGTATTTGAAACAAGTCCCATTATCTTGAAGGGTTTATGTCTATACTGCAAACGGAAAGGTTTTGTGGAGCCCTAAGACCATGAGGATCTCAAACTAACTATGGCCTTTAAGTCGCCCTATCGAGCGGAACTGAGGTCCCAAATGTCGCGGACACGCGTCCATTAGTAACGGGATATCATTCGACGAAGTCAGGAACAGGCAATTCTCTGAACTGTCAACGGAAACAACCAAAATGAGTCTTAAATGCTGAAAATAAAGTGACCTCATTCCAAAATCCCATTGGAATAACCTCCGTGTGTGATGAAATATTTAGAGCTTAATCGTAAAGTGAAACACGCGACATAAGCTTCTAATCTAAACGACACGCTTTTGAAACCCAATCAAACGTATCCACTCAGGAGTGCTTGCGTTATCTCATGCATAATCCAAAAAATTATGAATCGGAAACATGGGCATATTGACTCAGAACGAAAATATGATTACATAGATGGAACACAGAACGTAAATTTGATCACGCGTGACAATCAAGCAGTCGGAATTCACAAACGCGTCCCCAAAACAAAAAACGTAGGAGGAGGAGAATTAATTGGATACATTCCACGTTAATTAATTAACGAGATTGGAAGGTACATGCCATCATCCGTCGAAGAGCGTATTTGAATAATTCGCTGTAGGTCTTATTTTAACTCAGTTAGGGATATTTCCTCGGCATGTAGCTACGGGATATTCATGTCTGTCACGCTCAATTTTCCCGAGTGGATAAAAAATGACCGTACTTGATGGTTGAGCCATTGATACCGATTTAGATTCAGAGCTCACTAATGGAACTAGATTACAACACACGTCCGTAGATTAGAACCCACGTTGAAGCAGAGACGCGAACGATCACTTAAATGCGCCGAATTATTGATGGAAACTAAGTGGATATTACTGAGTTTTCCGTGTCGACTGTCAATCATGCGCGATTTCTATTACATCGACCTTGGCAGCAAAAATCCGACGAGGACGGAGGGAACGGGTATTGGAATTGAGTGAGGGTTGTTGGTTAGGCGGCAGGGGAGAGCTCAATAGGAAGAGCAGGCCTCTGACCCGGAGTGCGGGGGCGTCCCAAGTGGGGCCACTTACCATTGCGGTGTGCACGTCTTCTTACTAAGGGGAATGAAGAAAGATGCGCTACGGATGCGAAACGACGAAAGAGAGCGAAGAAAAGGAGGGAGCTAGTGAGTTCCTCAAGAATTGTGAACCCAGATAACACTCCTTCAATAACAGCCTATATAGCGTGGAAACTCTCGGTGAAGAAGCAGACATATGGAAGATGAGGGCGTAGTCGAGGTTCACGGGGTGGCCGGCTATCGATTAGAGAAGTTAAAATCGTTAATAAGGTCGAAAATTATCGTTTTCAAAATACTTTGGAGTTTCTCCACGAGCTCACCTTCACACGGGAAATAGTTGCTGATTTCAATGCAATATTTTTACAAAACAAAATATAGGAATATATACACACAATATATATATATATATATATATATATATATATATATATTCTTTGGCCAAGAGATGGCGTTAGAATGTATATATATATATATATATATATATATATATATATATATATATATATATATATATATATATACATTCTAACGCCATCTCTTGGCCAAAGAATAGGGGCACTTGGTTGCTTAAAGCATCGCAGATTTCGGTGTAAATTACGTTTCCTGGATAGCTCAAGTGGTTAAGAGCCTCCACCCGGCAAGTGGAAAGATCCGGTGTTCATATCCCGGTCTAGGAAATATTTTTGCATTGGTCATCTGCTGGATTCCACCTTCCCCACCTCTCCTGTGTTCGTCTTTCATGTGTGTTCCTATCCCTCTTCCTTATATGTGTTTCTATATAAATGAGTGTGTGTGTATATAATATATATACACACACACAGTAAAAAAATACGATACGATAAACTAGAAATACGAGAATATTTATCGATAGACCCATTTTTATTACCTAGCTTGGCACTATTATATTTCTTAGTCAGCATTAAAGAATTATTCAATGTAAACTCTATATTTACCATATTCTTTACGTAGCTAGTAAAAAAGACACTCTTTCAAATATAGTTTCCTTGAATTCTGGTGGATATTATTATATAGTAGTAGTAGTTTTTAGGGGAGGAGACTGACAGCTGAGGTCATTTGCGCCATTAGGGATGGATAAGAAAGGATGAAGGGTGGAGAGAAACCCAGCGTCGGCATTAGCCTCCTCTTAACGAAAGGCGCCAAGGGGTCCGTAGCTTAACGTCCTATCAGACGGACGGCGTACTCACTCAAAGTGCCTCTTCACAAAGCACCTCAAGCTTGGGATGGGATACCACTTAAAATATCCGCCACCTCTAGGATTCGGACCCAGGCCCTCTGGATGGGAAGCCAATACGTTAGCCACGGCACCATCCCGATCCTCATATTCTTATAAAGTAATATAACCTGTAACCATTTTTCATATCGTAATCCAACTAGTAATAATATCCATATTGACAAAAGTGGAAACCTGCACAATAATAATAAACTGATTTTTATTTCGATTATTGAAAATGATTGCTTCACCTTTACCTCTACCTTGACACTTAAATTGCACGGTTTAATCAAAAATGTCTTTCATGTGTATTCGTAAGTCAATTTACAAATTTTCGATTACAGTCGCAGGCATAACAAGTCTTTGAATTCCTTACTATTTTTGTCATTTTATGGATTGGGCATTAGAATATTTTGTATCAGTTTAAAAACCTTTTTCTATTTAATAAAAAAATAGAATAATTCCTGCATCCCACAAATTAATCCATCGATAAACGGTTTATGTGGAACCCTTTGATTCGATTTACGGTACCAATTTCGTTCCAATTACAATACCAATGATAACTAATCCCGCAGAAATTATTTCATGCAATAATAGCAACCACTCTGTTGTTTACTCTGGGTCATTAGAGATTGGTCCGGGAAACATTTTTTGGGATGAAAAATTTTATTTTGTTTCAGACTTCTGTTTCTGCTTCACAAAAGACAAGTACATTTTAGAACATTACGAAATATAAATCACACATTAACACGTAAAGTTCCTCACTTACGGAGTCCAAAAATCCTAACTTTTTTAAAATAATTGAATGAAATCGCTATGGTTAATTTACTTGGCAGTCAAATTTTAAAAAGAACACAACCTGTTACCAAGTCAATGATAGCCTCAAAACCAAATAACAAATATTTAATTGCCCATGTTGTATCAAATGCAATAATCTTTTAATACTGCTGAAAAATATCTGGGTTGGATACACGTCTCGGAGGAAGAGCATGATGAAAACTCTAAAAGAGTCATAAGAACACTTTGAAACGAGCCGTCATATCACGGGTTAGGCCATGGCACAAAGATTTGAAAAGGCGAAATAAGAACCATTTTTTACCCACGTCCAATTAGATAAATAATTAAGGAAGCACAGTGCGCCCCAGTTTCCGGTTTCAAAATGGAATTCAGGACAAATCCACGTTTTCATGTTTGAGCGGCCATTCTGATTCAACGGCGGAGGCCACTGAAAACGATGATTCTTTTCTCTCGGGGTCATAAAGAAAGGTTTTAATGGCCGCTCAAAGGTCTCATCACTGAAAATATATTATGACAAGAAGAAAAGGAAAAATGTACTAGGCGATTTTAATGAAGATGCAGACACCGTGGTCTACCGGTTTTATCTTTGGAAGTAATGACGGCACTCAAGAAATTCAAATCAGTGAGTGCGCATTAAAATCAATTGACTGCATCTCAACTCACTTTATCATGTCTCTTTTTTGAATACTTTTGAATATTCTCACTCACAAAATTTCATAAATAATTTTCATTGAACACGGGATAAATTCCAGGCATGTCGAAAAAAGTCCTTTTAATGGTAATCCCTGGAATATGACGATAAACTGGAGCTTTTTAAGGCCGAAACAAGTCTAAGAAATTTAATTTTAAAAGAGATGTTCAAGCAAATTCGTACGCCAAATTTTGTTTTAAGAATGTATAATGAAAAGTGGGGACAAATATTGTTCCTGTGAAGGAAACTGAGGGACATAAATTACGCCGCGAAATGAAAAAATTCGAAGATGAGGAACACAGCTTGGACATTTAATTTACTCAGAATCTGTCGGCAGCCAAGCAAATTCCACTTCAAGACCATTTTCAGTGAAAATGAGCAGTGAAGCATACAAAATGAGCACGGCGGACAATTATGCTAGCAAAAATGAAGGCATAGATCATCGTGCCAGAAAGTTAAATAGCGATTGAAAAATTTTCTCGGAAAACTTCAATTTATGTGTTATTGTACAAGGTAATACTGTAAATTGCGTATTGAAATTTTCATGATTTTTTTTCAGGCGTGTTTATTCAACTGGATTTCTGCAACTTATGGATGCAGTTTGCCTATGCTATTATGCCGGTGGCAGGCATTTTTTGGAAAATTATCAGAGCCACATACGGGCCTTGATCAACCGCATGAGTTTAGCGGACAAGCCATCGTTAGTCCGGCAAAGACAGATCGTCTTGGGATCTGGCAGTTAGCGCTCTAGAGTATTTACCTGCATTCCATGTCCACCAAATACGCCACCCATTACGGGAGGATACTTTACCCGAAGAGGCAATTGTCTCTTCAAGTTGAGGCTGGTGGAGGAGACTTCCAGACAAAAATTACAGTCCATTACAGGCTAATTAAAGAAATAAAATTAATTAAAAGAGAGACCCTCTTAGAAGTGACAGACTCTCCTACGTGAATACATAACTTCAGAACCATTGACATTGAACGAGAACAGATCGAACCCTCTACTTTGTGAAAGGAAACATTAAAGGAAAAATAAATATCAAAAACCGTTTTAATTGTGATTTATATATTTGAATTTTCTTAAACAGTCATTTAAATTTAACTATTCAAAGTTACAACTAGCTTTACACCACTAAAGTCGTCGCTAAACCAGTTAATAGATGAACCATTCTAACCTAGTGACGAAAAACGTGATTTAAGGCCTGCCAGCGTATATTTTAACGAAGTTACACTTCTTTACAGCAAAAAAAATTCGCGCCATGCGATTCATATTTCAAGTACTTTAACCAGAGAATATGTGTTATCACTATAAGATAACAAGTTCATTATTTTTGTTGCTATTACGAATCGGGGTATGAAACTGTAGAAAAAAATTATATACAACTCAGTTTACCTCTGCTTTCCATCATCTAGGACTCACTCACGTTTGGCATTATTCAAATTAGGACGGCGAAAAGTTTGCGGAGACAAATTGGATGAGAGTTTACGGACGGTTTGAAGTGCGCACGAACGGAGCTGATTCTCGTGAGGAAAACGGGAAACCCGAGACGCTCCAATTTTGTGACTTATTTCTTAAATAACAGCGGCCTAATGACGTGAGCACTTTCCTAGCGTTATTCAAAGCTTGACTTTTGCGACGGAGCCTCAAAGCGGGCGAGCGGGTTCGAGGCAAATTTTGGAGAAAGGGAGAAGCGAGCAACAAGATGAAAGGGGCGAAAAGCAAATATTAGATTGGGACACAAAACACGAGAGAAAAAAGTCCTTAAATTGAAAGAAAAAGTCAGAAAAAATTATGAACTTCCACAGAGAGGAAAATATAGAAATTCTTTGGCACAAGGATTGGACAAGAAAAGTTACCGATAGTATAAAACTAGGGTGAAAAGAATGAAAGGAGAGTATAGGAAATTCGGGGTAAAAAAATGATAGGTTAAGCGGGATGATTGGAAAAGTAAAGTAGCCATTTCGCTGACTGAGGAAACGACTTCATCGACTTTTAGTCGGATGTGTGTGTGTGTGTGTCTGTGTGCTGCATGTGTGTGTGTCGGTGTGTATGTGTGTACCAGAAGACTTAATGTTTTGTATCGGAAAAGGAGACTGGGACGGAGAATTTATAGAAAAAAGTTAGAAGATTTCCTGAGGTCTACCAAAGGTAGGGATAATGAAGAGCGCGTAGGAAGGAAAAGGAAGAATCGAAAGAGGATTTCCCCGAAGAACGAAAAGATAAGCGGAAGTGTGCCAAGAGGATATTGGGAGGATCGAGAATGGCGATGAAGGAATCGGGTGGTTGAGGGTAAAGGGATTTCCTCTCTCGCCCCCAGACCCCTCCTGCCCACATCCACCCCACATACTTTTTTTCGCGAACGAATTCGCTCGTCCCCGCAAAGTGTACGACGACTCCTATGTCTGCCATCCCTTCGAACCTCCCTAAGTATCCCTACATCTTTCTCTGCCTCAATTTGGCATTCCTCCGTCCTTCGACCTGCCCTCAGCTCGTTGCCCTGGGTCCTTGGTCTCGAAGGAAATCGTCTCTCCCGCCCGAAATCCATCCCCGCCATACACCATGCGAAATTATGAACAATCATGCCGTTGCAGGTCTAATGGGATTGTCAAATAGCTGTGAGGGGATCGTAGCGTTTCGCACTTCAGTCATTTTCGCCGTTTAAGCAAATATGTTTCCTCTTGGAAGCTGTAGAGAGAAGATAAGGATGGAGGAAAGCCGATTGTCGGAATTAGAAACATGCAGCGTTTCTCGGGAAAATGCAAATATTCGGTACTCCTTGAAGCTATACCGAAACGTACCGGTCAATTGTTTCCCTCAAATTTTTTAACTGGCCCCGAAACAGTTCTGAAAGATCCCAAAGAAGTCTCCATGAAAACACGAATATTCAAGTGGTTCTATTTTATGGTTAGAAATGAATTGGTTGATACTACAATAATATGTTCGGTGGTCATTAGTCGGGTCCAAATTTTCAATATACCCATTTATACACGCATTATTCCAGTCTCATCATCATGAAATATTTCTTTCATAAGTCCCCGAACAAATGGAGCAAAACACTTCAACATCTCGAAATCTAACTGCTCATTTTTTTGTCACACGATTAACTCATACTTTTTTTTATTGGGCTATACAATAAAAACACCATAAACTTTAAATGTATTGACGGTTAATTTTCGTTTTCATGTTATTACATTTGTATCAACGGGTCGCGGTAGTCCAGGGGTAGAGCGTTGGACTATTGACCAGAGGACGTGTGTCCGATTCCCGGGCAAGCCTCTCTGGGCACCATCAGCTCCATCCAAGCTGTATAATTTTTCTGGTACCAGATATTCCTGGAGAAACTATTACTGGCACATGGGAAGGCACTGGCCCCCCTACCCTGATGTGTGAATTTCGCACGCCGTCGGGCTAAGTATAAGGTGAACTCTACCACCACCCTCAAAACCGACCTTCGGATTGATTACTGCGTTTATGTTTTATATTCATGCCAATATGATATTTTTAATTTTTGATGTCATCTCTAGCTTTCATAAGTTCTACTTACAGCTACCATATAATTCACTATTTGAAGGCCGGTAAATGACAACATTAACTATTTCAAATAATTATCTTTTGGGCAACTAGTAGTGTAATTTTCAAATGTCTTTCAACATTTTATACGGCTACATGTTTTATTAATGCTACATTCTTTGACTTGCATTACGAACCTTACGTGTTTTTAATTTTTCATTAAAATA
Source organism: Hetaerina americana (assembly GCF_022747635.1). Classification (NCBI taxonomy): domain Eukaryota; kingdom Metazoa; phylum Arthropoda; class Insecta; order Odonata; family Calopterygidae; genus Hetaerina; species Hetaerina americana. The sequence goes on along the minus strand of NW_027286808.1, from coordinate 2,305,203 downwards.
ACCTTTGGCTCTTTTATTTACGATGGAGGATATAATACATACCAGCTTTGTTTATTCTTGTTCTAGGTTAAAATATTTCTTTTACTGGCACTCATGTTTTCATACCTGACAAGTGCCAGGAATTAATCCCTTATCTTCTAAATACTTCCGAGGAGGAACCCGTGTCACTATCGGATTTCTACATGCTTTTTATTTTAACTCAAATGCCGCCCGAAAAAAAACATATTTGAGTTTTCATGTAGATTTGTCCATGGTGTTTGTACCATATATGCACCAACCATACCATTTTTGTACCATACCATGTTTGTACCATATATGTACCGACTGCATTTTATATTGTTAACAATACGGGAGAGTTCCGGTTTATTTGCAGTATCCTTTTTCCTGGCGTTTAATATAGAGGAGGTTGTCGCTTTATGCTTAAATAAATGCACTATGCAGAGTAACTCCAACCCGTTTTTATTCTTCAAATTTACACACCACAATTTTGCTTCAAATTTACAAATATCAAACGTATAATGATTGTGGTGGTAAGAAAATTTCAGTGTGTTTTAAATGCTCTTACATAAATGATATGTATTTTTTTATGGATCGTTAAATTAGTTTTAAAGTGTACTCCTCGGCCACAGCATGGGATTACAAAGAGTTATGTAATTGGTTGTGGGGCTAATGCATTGGTGGTCCAATTGAGTCTAACATTAGTATGTGCGATGTCATTTTTTAACCACGTGGGTTTATTTTGACGCATGAAAATTAAATAGAAGATAATTTATGCTTAAATATTAGTTTGCGTAAACACTTTATGCAACATCACTTTCTAAAATCACTAAAAATCACAGCCGTATATGATATGAAAAAGTATTAATTGATTAAAAGTTTTCTTGACACCGCCTTATCTTTGTTTCTATTGTAAGTTGACGGCAGAAAATTGACTTAATGTGATGTATTTTGTTTTTAAACTTGTACTTATATGTTAACGACGAAATACCGTACCCCCACTTCGACAGAACAGAATGTTGACTCAAACTCTTTCCTGGAAATGCCGAAACCAATTAGAGAATGTGACACTATCGGCCAAATTCTCCCTGGAGCGTTTACAGTAATTATTAATGAGCACTCCTGTGGGCTTATGTTGACCAATTTTAACGGTGAAATTTACTAGCGCATGGTATATTTAATATATTTTTTCTGTTTGCCATTTCATCGATGAGTTAACCGCGACGTCACATTAATATAATTGAATATTCGTTTTGTTTTGTCATATTGTCTTATCTTCAAGATGCCTTGACCGAACTCACCAACCACGACTAATGGTGATCTCGGTGGGTCTCCCGAAGATCAAAAAAAGCAGCATACCGGAATAAGATTCCTATGCTTTCTGCTCCCCTTCTTTAACGTTCTCTTTTTCCGAGATTCTTCAAAGTTTCTGGCACAATGCCCTACGGTGCGTGTTATCCAAAAACGGACTTGGAAAATAGGGAGACGGCCTATATTTTCCCCTCTTCCCTGTTTGAGGAAGCTCAAAAACACCTAAAAAACGATTCTATTCAGCAGAAGAAGACAAAAATATAGATTTAATAGCATAATCAACAATAAAAACTGATTAGAAGAGTGAAGAGCTCAAGGATATGTGCTAGAATAAAATATACTAGCCAATCAATAATCTATTCCCTATAACTTTAACCAGTAACGACTGTTTTTATTCGATATTCTCGTGGAAAAATATTTGTAATAATTATCCCATGCTTTATCTGCTTCTCTCTTTCTCGCTGCTACCATACTTATTAAAGAAAATGGCTGCGTATGGCATCAGAAGCTCAAGAAAATTAACGTACTATGAGCATAAACTAATAATGAGGAATAATTGTTTTCTTGAGTGTATGAGGGGCAATCAAATGAAAACCTAACGGATGAACACATTAGACCAGCCGGCACACCAACAAGGACACAACCTAACAACTGCGTGAACCTGTGAGTTGTCTCTGAGCAGTTCTTCTACCACAGCGATGGCAGTATACATGTAGATACGTAACAACAGTGATGTCATCTTTTGCGTGGACTGTGTGTATGTAATGGCGGGTGTTCATTTTGCATTTGACTGGCTCTTGTAGTTTTCCTAATGTTCACGGAAATCAGTAATTGGTGCGATAATGAAAAAGAGCTTAGAGATGGTGAAAATAAAAAAATCATTTACCATGGTGTGACGTTTATGTTGCTGATAATTTGTCGTTTTACAGATAGACGGAACGGCTCCCGGAGACACCTGGGCTAAGTCGCTGAACTGGATTTGCCTCTCGCCCTATCTACTCTGCTGTTTTTTTCAGTATGCTTTATCGGTGGAAATGCTGGAGCAATATTTTCTATTCTTAAGAGATAACCAATTTATACGCTGAAACTGACTGAATGTTTTATAGTTAAAAAGCTACCGGGGCCTTCTCAGATACAAACATCGCATAACCTTTATGCAAACCAGTTCAACCTGAGAACGTACGCAGAAAATGGAGTTTGGAAATGTTTGGAAAATGGAGTTTGAATGGAGAAACTGGAACAACCACCGCAAGAAGGTTACAGACGCGAAAGAGCAACACACTTTATGTAAAATCAAGATATCAAAAAGAATAAATAAATTTTAATACCTCCAGAAAGGTTTAATTAAAATATTTGGAAAAAATTAGCAAGGAATTTTCCACATTAGTGCTAGTTGCAATTACACTAGAACTATTAATCTTCAAAGACGCGTTGGAAAAATCTCGGCTAACAACGGGACCCGAGATTCGTCATCGGGGAGAAGTACTGCAAGAAAATGTAATTTACCATTGTCCAATATGGAGCGTCTCAGGTGATGAAATTATTATTATATAAATCGCGTTGCAACTAGGAAATTTTCCTGGTGGCAACGGTCAAGTCTGGTCAACGGTCACTTTTACAATGCACATGCATAATGGGTCCGTACAATAAGTTTCGTGACTGATTCGCTGTAGCCTCAACGGAGCGGTGGATGGGGGTCCGACCGGTCGGCTCGGTAGATGGGTCCCCCACTACTCAGGCGCACTTTGGTTCAGTCGCCTCCGGGCATGTGTTGAGACAGGTGGGTTTTTGTGACGTGTGATTGTTTGTGGGGTCGTCGCACCAGCATGGAGCGCACCGTCGAGCAACGCTACGCTGTGAAGTTTTGCGTTAAACTCGGGAAATCCGCGTCGGAGGCCCTTGAAGTCATTAAACAGGCTTATGGGGGTGATGCCATAAGCCGCACAAGAGTTTTTGAGGGGCATAAAATGTTTAAGGAAGGCCGGGAGCTCGAAGACGAGCACCGCGTCGGACGTCCGACGACCGCTAAAACCGATGCTCAGATGGCCAAAGTGAAAACAGTTTCGGACTCTGACAGGCGTTTAACCATCGCCCTTATCAGTGAGGACACCGGCCTTTCAGTCGTAACCGTCTACATCATTGTAACAGAGGATCTTGCGATGAGGAAAGTATGCGCGGTGCTGGTGCCGAAAGTCTTGAGCGAGGAACAAAAACTGTCGCAGGTGGAAATTTCAAAAGAAATTTTGGACTGCGTCCAGGAAGATGATGATTTTCTCGACAACGTTATTACCTCAAAGCATAACCCAAAAGGAGCTCAAAGGATATTGGTTTGACTCCATCGCGGCGGTTCAAGCGGGGACGACAAAAGCTCTCAATAATATTCCGGAAACCAACTTCCAGCGGTCTTTTGACGAGTGGCAGACGCGCTGAACTAAGTGTATCGATGCAGGAGGAATGTATTTTGAAGATTATTTAGTAATTGTAATGATAACTGAAATAAATTTTGATTCTTAGAACCAGTCCCGATACTTATTCTACGAACACTGTACATACAGAAGAAGAACAGATATGAGACAAAACGCTCTTATATACAATGAAACTTTCAGATTACCAACCACACCTTTACAATCATACAAGGGCTATGTTCACAGCTTACTTCCAACGCTCCGAAATCGAAATACGAAGTTGTGTAACTTTCAATGCTTTAAGAAGTTAAAAAAAACATGCGCATACACAACACGTGTTACGTTGGTATACATGCATCTATGTATATATGCATGTAGTTATTAACTTAGGTCGAAAGTTAATTTTTTTTTAATGTCTCCTTCCTAGAGTCGAACGGAATGTTCCGTGAGATATTCAAGCGGTTTCGTGACCGCTCAAGTTGAAGATTTTTTATTTTGAAGTTCAGTCAACACGATGCTTAAGGTTCATCCATGCTATCCAAGTGTAGAAAAAAGGAGAAATGATTTTTTACAACAAGCTAGTTTCCCTCCTTTGTGCTCCGGTCACGAATTCTCTGAAAATATAGCTCTTTAAAACCGTCTCGTTAGGAGTCAAACACACAATTTGGCCTGCCGTGTGGCGTGGATTTTGACTATTTCCTGCATGTCGTAAGTCAATACGATTTGACGTTCGCAAAAGGTTTGATCCTGCGTCGAATCGTTCGAGTCTTAAAGGGTTCCCATTTTAGAGTGTGTGCCTGACGCGTGGAGGTTGCAGTTTTTTCAAAGTTTTTCAATAAGTGAATGGTTAATTTCAGCATTTTATTAATTTTGAAATAACTGATTTTAAGATAGATTTAAAATACTTGGATTTAGATACACAGAAATACGTAGAGCATTTTCTTTAATTTTTATTACATTTTTTTCATTTATGATAAATGGAAACTTGTCACCGCCCGTGCACCCTGACTGTTTTTCCCTACATTTAAACTAACCGTGAAAATTGTATGTCAAATCGAAACCGAGTATGGTGTAGTAACTTACCTAAAACTGAACTAATTGAATTAATAATCCCTAAAATAGTTCATTTCACTCAATCATTAAAATATGAGCATAAACCATTTTGGTCAAGTTGTGCCATTACAAATTATATCGGATGAAAGTATTGTGCATGATTGGTAACGAACAATTAAGTGTCAATAATGACAATTTTTGTCCGACCTTTTTTTAGAAGTGTTTGTTTTTTAACAATCGGTTGTGTAGAAAAAACGCAACCAAGGGTCAGTTGCCCGCATGACGGAGATATCAGGAATGTCACAAAGATCGACAAGCTGTAGGAGCTAGGGGGACTGTTCAATTAATAATTAAATGAATTTTATCGCCTTCATGTACATAAGAAATGGATTTCAACGATATCTACCTTTTTAACTTGAATTTCTGAATTTAGAATTCAAAACTTAAGTTCATAATATATTGCCCTTCCTTAACATATTCAAATGAAATGTATATCATGAATACTGCAGTGCTGATGCACGGTTTTTTATATTTATAAACAAATATGAATGAATAAAATTAAAATCCTCTACTTTAGCCTTAAAACAATTTTAGGACCTATGAACCAGTTATAACACGAATTCACATAAATGTCAAATAATTCTTTCGGATTCCTAGACGATGTTATGTGATCACATGGCTGGCGCACCTGATTTTCGATCAGAACGTCAGATTCTATTCCTGGCGTTGAAATAATTTCGTTCATTGACAAATATTTCCTTGTTTTAATTAAAGAAGCATATATTTTTCACTTTCTTTTTCCATCACTATGCCACTTTATTTCCTTTCATTTGCTGAAAAATAATGTAACGCCAAAAAACGAACCTATGGGATCAAATAACTATGTGTAAAAAAGCTCACAGTAAAATAAATCATTCGCTTCCACTGGAATTATTCGAATGTATTTTTTAGTAATATAAAGACATTAAATGGTTTTCTTACAAAAAATACCATGCATACAACAGCAGCTTAGATGGTATACACATACGGGTGGAGATCAAGGGTCTATAAACCCGGTCAAGGAATATGAATGTGTCATTGATAAATTTCTGTAAATAAAGTGCACATCAGCTGACGACTTCCCAAAAATTACTCCTGTATACAATTTTTTTCAACTGAGGGAAATTTATTGCCAGTTGAAAGAATTATCCTTGCATTTTCTCTGCAGTTGTGCCTCCGAAAGCATATTTATGACTTAATACAAAGAGGTATATCAATTAGTAACCGATGAGTTTGATAAAAGTGTCTACAATATCCAATGAGGAATCAGCGATAAGTAAGCTTCCGTCATGCTGAAATATCTGTTCAAAAGAACCACCACGCCGAACGACTAGGATTAGTAATAATTTGTTTGAAATTACAAATTACTTTTTTTACAAAATAGAGCAAACTACCCTTTTTTGGTATGTAAATTTCTCTGCTTTTTAAAGCTCTTCATCTTTCCATTTGATGGGATTAAGACAAAAGTGGATATTAAAAAGGCGAATTTTTCCGTAAATAAAGCTGAATTAATGACTGTAACAAATACGATGAGGACTAGATTGGAGGGATCGACAACATGAATAAATATCGATGACATTAGTAAATATCATATAATGCTCAGGTGGGTACGGCGGATGGAAATTCGGGATGAGCAGTGTTAGGAAGGAGAGAGAGATAGGAGTGTTCATTACCCCCCGTGCTTTATGACGTGTACATGGAAAGAAAAGGTAAGAGAGGCATGGGAAGAGCTGGGGATAGTAATGAAAGTCGTTTACTTCCCTGAGCGCAAGAAATAATCAGTGTAATAAATATGGGATGAGAATAAATATAAAAAACAAAGGCCATGATGTTCTGGAGGAGTAAGTCTGATTTGAGTATTAAAATAGGAGGGTATAAACTAGCGCAGGCGGAGGAGTTTATCCAACTTGGCAGAGTTTTGGACCCAGATGGTCAAATTAGTAGAGACATCAGAAGAGTTTCGTCAGAAAAATAAACTTTAACTGGCAATTGATGATATTAACATGAGTAAGCTTTTGGAGAAAAGACGGGAAAACTTGCATGTGGAACATATTTTCGTGCGGCGAAGAAATGTGATCTTTGAAGTGGGATGACAGACGTAGATTGTGGATTTTCTAGATGCAAGTGTAGAGTATGGAAACGATAAAATGAACGGAAATATAAACAAACGGAGTACCAGACATGTTGGGAGAGGAGAAAGGATTGTTTGAAGCAATTCGAAGAAGGGTGGGAATTCAGAAAAGGTGGACGTAGTGCATTTTCATTCAAGTGACGGAATGCTGAAGACTGATATCGTGGGGCACGTTAGGCAAGCTAAACAGGGGAAGGAGATGGAAAGGCATGCTGCTAAGAGAGGTAAGAATTAAAGGATAGTACAAGTAGCGTGGGGTGAGAGGTTTTGTCTTATTGGGTGAGGTCAGGAGGTGTAGGTATGTAATATTCCCATCCAAAACCTACTTAAAACGGTAGACTACCGAATAGAGGTGATTGGTTTTACAACTGAGTGTACTGAAGGATGTAATACTGCAAGACTGGTTTTAGGGTACTTATCGCACTACCAATTCTCGTAAATACGAGTATTAACACTTCTGGTTGGTATTTTCTGTAGATCTCATGGTTTGGCTTTCTCCTATCATTGGAATCGAATGAGGGTTCACAGCTGGGAACCATGTGGAAAATGGGTCTCCATTATCTCAGTTTGGGGTAGTTTTCGTAATAAAGTACCGGATAGAAAGGAAATGGACTAACTCAGTGGTTTCATACAACACATCTAAAAGTACCACTCCCCAATTTTGTCCCTGTTCCACCAATGCAGCATTTTGCTCGCCATTAATAATTACGCAATAACTTTGTAAAAAGTAAGTACTTATACTCCAAAAAGAATGTTAAAACTGCACCTTGAAATTTTCAGCACATTTCCAATCATCTCCGGAATTTAGCTTGAGCGTTGTAATAGCGATGATTTACGGATCTGGCGGACGTTCCTGACCCACTTAAATCCAGCGACTTTTTAGGCAAGCTTATTTGAGACTCAGAAAACACCGCTTCGGAATTCAGGTGTTTTACTCAAATCGGATACTATTGAGAAAATGGGTGGGCTCCACTGCTGATTATTAAAAATTGACCTTTTTCCTATGAAGGCAATAAGGGCTCAAAATATGAGGGCAGTTGGTAAAATAAATTGAAGTGCCTCAGGAAAAAAGGAAAATGTTTTTGTGACCACTCCTATACTAGAACATTCCATGTCCTTTCCCTGCCAATGTTAAGGTCTCTGTGGCGCCTGTTATTTCGCAATATTGGTGAGAGCTACATATACGTGAGGACTTGATGTTTCCTGACACAGCCAAATGTGAAAAAAAGTATTGTCATATAGTAATTGTCTGTAAATAAAATAAAATGACAGCACTTATTTTCCGAGCACCCTCCAGCAATAATGTGCCTATTTATTCACGTAATATCAATGAAAGAAATTGAAGTTTTTTTTAGCATTTTAGAGCATTTCAACCGAAGGCTAAATTTCATTTCATACTCTTTTCCTTGCGCATTTGGTGCAATGATGCGGAGCCCCAGCTACACATCAAAGAGCATACGTTGCATATCTCATAGAATTTATATCAAGATACACACAATAGTTTCAGATGGTTGAACAATTTTTAGATTATACTCATATGAGATTTACCTTATATTTAACGGGAGGAAATATAACTTTTATTTTTCTGAAGAGTATATTCACGTTTCATGCCAGCAATCTACGACAAACATAGTGTTAATTCCTGAATTCCTACGTGTTTTCTTTTATTTACTAATTACGCGTTTCCGAAAATACAAATGACTTGATCATCTGAAAGAAATGAGGGTAATTATAAGTTTGAGAGTCTAAGCAAGATGAAAATAAAGTACAAAGTCAGTGTATAAATCATTATTTGCAATTACCTTTTTAAGTTTTTTTAGTTTTTATTGACTTATCTGAAAAGTGGACAACAATTTAATCCACTTATTTAATACACTTCTCGGTGAAACAAGAATTGCCAATTCAAGAAAATTATTTTTAACCGTCAATTGCAAAGCAAAAACAGCACATTTGGAACGGCTATTCTGAGCCAAATTCATTCCAAGAAATGGCATTGATGCATTATTAAAAACAAAAGTATTTCCATTCTTTTGGGTATCGAAACTCATAACCTCAATTATGAAAGCGAGGATTGATATAATAATTGATAGCGTGAATGCACGGTGAAGCCAGTTTCGCTATAATTTAACGAGGAACAGCATCAGGTGGATACGTTTTTCCAGTGATAGGAATGCATTTAATATTCGGCCGGTTTCCTCTACACATAAAAAATGTAACAATCGCGGCTTCTGATACCCAGGTTCTCCAACATTACCCGCAGGCTGAAGCGTATATAGGACATTATTTTCTAATATCCGCAACTTCCACGTATAATCGCGTTTTATCGCCATCTACAACTTTATTTCAGGCAGCTTTTGGTGTTGGGCTAAAATTACTAACTTCGAAATCCACTTTTATAGGAAAATTGGCCATATTTTATAACGCGCTGAGCTAGACAAACATTTCACGTCCGTTGTTTACGCAGTCGGTCCCCTAATTTCAAGCCTGTTTCGTGAATCGATATCCACAATCCCCTAAATTGGCTCAGGGCCCCGGGAATCGTCACAAAAATAATCTTTTTTCCGTGTAATATCGAACCAACTTCGCTTCCGCGGTATTTAATTTGAGCGTTTCCTCATCGGAGGTCGACAGACCCGGTGACGACTCTCCAAATCATTTGCCCACTCCAACGCGGGCGCTCGTTCGAGGGGGATTGGGGATGGAAGTGGGTTGGCCGCACTGTCGCAAGAAATAAATGACCGGCAAAAGCAATGCATTTTTATCGAGCCTCGCCGACTTAGGCCACACACGGGAAACCACAAGAACGCACACGCCAACGGGCCCTCCCAATGCCAGCAGACCCCACACCGAAATCTCTGCCCCTCTCTAGACCGGCGAACGCCTCCCCGGAGGGGAATCGGGTGATTTCTCATGGGAGCAACATAAATACGTGGACGGGAAATGGTGCAAGAAATGGAAACGCTGCGAGACATGAAGGCATTAGTGGGTCTAGAAAAACAGTATACGTACGGGATGGCTCATTTACATGTGCGGACAAAAATAATTTTTCATTTAGAGAAACCCAAACTTGGTAAATTCCCCATTTTTTTTAATTAAAAAGAACGTTTTCGTCAAATGGTTGACACGTCACATGCACCTTATTCTGATCGGCGAACTTCTGAGAAGTCAAACTCTTTTGGTGCATCTGACAATGTCGATTGTTCGACGAAAACAAGTGTTTTAAATAAAAAATGTAGAACTAACCAAGATTTTTTACAAAAAGGTGAAATTAGAAAAAAAATGTAACCAATTGAGAGACCCAAACGCACATTAGAGTTGATCGTTGATACTCTCGGGGGGGCAGCAGGTATTTAAAATTAGTTTTTGGTGTATACTTAGTATTTACGTTTAATTTTATAAAAGCCAAAACTTTTCCTCAAGATAACGCCACATTTCCTATGCTCTCACTTGGATCCACTTCGAAGAGCAACAGGGATAAGTAATGGAAAAGTTTACATACAAGGAGGAGAGAGATGCTTGAGAGGAAAAAATGTGTAGGAGAGGGAGGCTAAATGATTGAGTATGGTAGTATTAATGAGTGATTAAAAGATGGGAAGATTGTCATGAATGTATTGATTGGCTTGAAGAAGGTGTTAGAGGTCTGTTCTGGAATATGCAGGGGTTGGACGGACTTATGGTCTGGAATAATCGGAGGACTACAATGTGCCAACATCCACGGGATGCACAAAACGATGTAACAGAACAGTTATGGGTACACCTCCTCTGGCAGTTAGGGAGGGAAATGGGATGAACACTTAAGATAATTACTGTGATAACTAGAAAAGCTAGTTCATACTATCCTCTAGGGGCGTAATCGTACCCTCGCTCACGCACCATATTATGTGGTTTCGGCTAAGCCACATAAATCATTCCAGGAAACGGTAAAAAAATGTGAACATTATATGTGTGAAATTTTGAGCTTGCACTTATCTTACTGGCGTTGATGACTGGAAGTATATAGTCTCTCAAAATTTTATTAATGCTGATGAGTTGGAATTATTGGTGATTTTTCTAATGGTTACATATTTTAGTGTAGAATCAATTATGAAAATTATTTCATAATTGACCAACTACTAAAAAAAATCCTCTTGAAAAAGTGAAAACGCAAAAGAGGCTGTGGGGTATATTTATTTAATAATTTTCTTGAGTAATTTCCTTAATATTGAAAAATCAATGAACTTCAATATTAATGATATTACACCTAAACCTTTGCCATTTTATTAAACAGGTAGGTAGCCATTGTGGCCAAAATATTTTCGAAAAACGCAATACCACGCATTCTATCCATAATTTAAATTCTTAAACAAAAATCAATCGAATGGAATCAATTGTAAGAGTCAATTAAAATTAAAGCGTTCATATACATATATATACTATGTATATATGTACATTCAAACATGAAAACTCCCGATCGGGCGAACAAATATTCATTTACATGGAAATAGATATGAGGAAAAGGGAGAGGAAAACATATATGAGACGAACACAGGGGAAGGCGAAATCGAGCAGATCGGGGGATTGGGATGTTGCGGTGGCTAACGTACAGTTCCGACCCAGAGGGCCTAGGTTTGAATCCCAGAGGCTGCAGATTTTTGCCAGTGGTATCACGATCCCTACTTGAGGTGTTTTGTGGTGAGCGCATTGAATGAGTACGCCGGCCATCGGATGGGATGTTCAACTGCGGACCCCTTGGTGCCTTTCCACAAGAGTAGGCCAATGCCGACGCCGGGTTTCTCTCCAACCTTCCTTTCCCATGCATCTCTAATGGAGCAATTGACCTTAGCTGTCGGTCGCCTTCCCTAAAACTACTACTGAAGTAAAATCAAGTTCAATGAATACTTCCAATAAAAAATACAAGTAATGTTGTGACGATGAATGTTTTTACAATTAACACATATAAAATCTGAATAATAGAAAACAAAACTCATGGATTCCTTCTGCAAAAACTCAATTAAAACGTATTCCCACAATGAATTGTAGTATTTGCTCATCTCCAACAGGATATTCCCATGGTGGGCTCGAAAAAGCTGGAGGAAGGTCGAGTAATTATATCAAAGTTTTTGCAAGCAAACCTAGTTATTTGCCAACGCATTTCTATGGAAATATTGCTCTATTAATTATTTTTGTAGTTTAACACACTCAGGAATATTGACCTAACCAAATGATAACGGAAATATAAATCCTCGAAATATGGTAGCCGGAGCCTCTTACGCCACGAATCATGGGAGCACACAATACCAGAACTGAATAAAAAATGGAACGTGGACCAATCTTCGTTAAACATTAATCGACGCTGAGAATATGAGAGTGGTGTCAATCCAGATATCTGTGCTCCTCTGCGATTAACTCTCTCCACGATTCTGTATCATAAAGGAAAACCTCAAAGGACCATCGGGGACAAAGAAACCAGTCTGCCCAATAATTTAAGGTTATTCACATATTACATTCACAATATTGACGTAAGTACTATCAATAATTTAATGGAATTTTAGCGATGCCTACTCACTTCACAAACCTTCTTCTATAATTATTCCTGTAGATTCGAAATAAATCTGCACCTGCGATATTTTAAATTTTCATGGCCATATTAGTGCAGCCGAAAGCTGGGTTTACGTTACTATGTATCCGGTTGAACGGATTATTATAAACTCAGGTTGAAAACATGTCTGTCCACCAAGGTTTCCAGATCCCTCACTCGTGGATTTTGGAATACTTGATTTGTAAAAATCTCGGGTTTTAGCAATCCGAACATTTTCAACAGCACTAGATCACACGTCTCAAAGTATTTCGTGCAATATCTTAAAAATTCCGCACTAATAGTTCAAGCGATAAAAGGAGCCATATATTTTCTTTCATGAAGAATTGAACATGCTCATTCCGAAATATCCTTGTAATTTAGATGACTTTAGTTTTATTCTATTATTTCAAAGGAAATAAACCTCAATATTTGAAATTATCAAAGGGAAACAGCCAAGTCCCGCGTGCACATAACTTTGTCTCGCAAAGTATAAATATTTGTCAAATATGATACATTAAAGTCGACTTACAGTATGTAAAAAATCATGCCATTTATTCATTGAGATAAGTCTACTGGTTGCATCAGAGATTTAAATGTTGTTTTGAATATTTCGAAAATTTAAATTCCATATAAAGACAATTTAATGGGAGATCAATGCATTGTCTTCCACTAAAATCATCTGCGTCAAAACCGGCCACGGTTTGTTATAGGTTTGGGCTCAATCAAAAAAGATTATAAATAAATTCCATTCTTTCCTTTATATAGTATCCAATACTGAGTTTATACACTGTAGGAACTTCAAAGCGCGCAATTTTTGCCGCGAACCTGCATCAGTAGGTGAATAAAAATTAAGCAGTTCTTACTTCACTCGGAGCATACCTTAGATAGTAAATCAATATTAATTGAGATGAAGTATTCTCCAATGCCTATTCTCCTGCTCTCTTCTTACAATGCCAAATACAAAATAAAAATTAATTAATCTTAAAATAAGTTTGAAATACTCAAAAGCGTCATAGATTTTTGTGAGATTTATAAGGTTTTATTCGGGGAGGGCTCTCATTTTAGTGCAAATTATAGGCTTTATGCTTCAAATATGGCCTTACTGGAGATGGTAAAGTCTTCTGAACAAAATATTGTGTTTTCCCATGCTCATTTAATTTCATTCATGAATCAAATATCCAAAATAAAAAACAGGCTCGTTTAATGGGTAAAATATCGTATGCTGGACTTAAAATCAATTTTCACGAGTATCAATTTTCAAGGTAAAAATCTATACACATACAGTCACATCCATTATCAAGGCTATTACAACTACCCATTTTATCTTCCACTGTCCAATTAATTTTAATCCTTCCAATTTATACCATAATTCAGATTCCATTTGCACTGGAGCTTCAAAAAACTCATTACAAACAGCGTGGAGCTTATTTAGTGTAATCAGGTAAAACTCGGAAACTCACTGATTATCTATACTCATGTGCGCTTTAAATGAGAATCCCTGTCATAGAATGGAGTGGAGCTCCTAAGGGATCCAATAGTACGGGTGAAACATGACGGCCCAGGCTTATTCCGTAAATTGTTCGACGGGACCTTCAAAAGAAACGAAGCAAGTGGCATTATCCATGACCAGCAATTGATGCAACGTGATCTCGTCGTGAGTGTTAGATAACCTCCATCAGTTATGACCGAGATGATCTCGACGGAAAGTTATGAGATAGGGTTAAAAAAAATCAAATCGGAAAATACTCGGGCGCCAAAAAAAAACGGGACTGCTGTGCGTGTGGAGGAAAACAAATTGTCCATACGCATTTACAATTCCATTTAGGCTCAAAAGGAATGTCGAGCTGATTTAACTGAACCATTCGTGGGCTTTGACAGGAGGTCACGAAACCTTCAAAGTCGCTTGCGGCACCGCGTGACTAGAGCGAGCTAAATGAGCGAAGATCCGTTAGGAAAACCGCCTGTTAGGGAAACCGCCCATTCTCGCGCGACAACTCCGCATTGCGTCCCACAACCTCGAGATCATCACACCTCATTTTTCCTCATTCCTCTCTTTTAACTATATTCCAACAGCTTATTTCCCTGGGGAAAAACAGCTAAATTTTTATTTTTCTCTAGGCTTAAAGTGTGCCTTTTCGCGTATTATGCCTAGCCCTTACCACTTCTTATATGGAGTTTCTGACGAAAACCTCGGATATGGGGGATAAGAGAATGAATACGTGATTAGGAGAGTGAAAAGGGGCCTGTGACAGAGAAATGGTGGATAAATTAAGGCCTCGGGGGAAGTATGTATTCTAAGACCCTGTCTTCTGGATTAAAAGTGAAAATATATGAGATTACAACTCCGTATATTATCAGAGTAATAGGGTCCGTTTTACGAGTTGTGAGCGAAATAGCCCGAGGATTGATATAATGAGTAGCTGATGGATAAAATGTAGCTCGATAAGAGAGATGAAAAGAAGAAATGTGAATTATGAATGGATATGCGGGAAGGTAATGCATACTATTAATAGCTGAATATTTCCGTTAAAAGCCAACGAACTTCCTCCTCTGAGGCCGAAAAGCCCTTAAAGAGGACCTTCTAGTATCTAAGATGAATTTAGCAATACAAGACTTGGGGGGGTTTGATATATTTTGTCTAATAGAAGTATCCTGTCCCAAAGCCCTCAAGTTATTATTTTAAGAAGAAGTGTGACTATTATTCATGTTTCTAGTAAAATATGATTTTGTAAAAGGTTAGCTATAAATATGCACATATCTTGAGGAATAAGATTAACTTTGCAAAATTCACGACAAAATTATTAACAAGGTACTACCGCTTTCATCTCACTAGTGATCATAGGTGACCTATTCGCGTACTAATAGTATAAAACCTGAAGATGTGGCCAATTTGATGAAACCGGTAGTACCATGTTAGCAATTGTTTTGTGAATTTTAGAGTTTATCTAATTCCTCTAAATGAATGTTCACAAGGTTGAACCCGATACTTTTGCACATATATCTATCTAAGATAGATATTTGAACGAGACAAAAGCCTCTCGGAAGATTAAAATAGTGCAGTTTGAATGATTTTTAATTACCATTGGGTCAGTGCTCTCACATGACCGTAACGTGACCCTTTGCCCAAGTGGCTGAAACTGTGCCTACGGAGATAACCCCTGGATGGCTTGTTAGTGGAAAATGAACGCCCAGCGGTACTGTATAAGTGTTTATAATATGAGTAATACTTCAATTCCATAAACATTGTATATTTTTAGGAGAGGATGTGATACCTTCTCATGGTAACAGTTAATGGTGAAAGTGAGGATCTAAGATTACAAATTCTATGTGCCCTACAACTACATCTGTGGTATCACAATTCAAAAGACTGACCATTAAATGGAAGTTTGGCAAATGGGTATATATATTCAAACAGACAGCTAATTTAATATTAAATAGAAACGGAAAGAATTAGTATTAAAATATCATTCCCTTTCAAATATACAGGAGTTTACATTAATTTGATGTTGATATAATTAATTTAATCAATTAATAATGAAATAACCTCGGTATAGTTTCAGGCAATGTAAGGTTGATGCAACAACCCGAAATTTCACGCGTAATCCAGCGTAGTGAGTGAGGCACCGACCGAGATCTGCGCTCCCAAAGTGATTGCTTTCTTCCCCTGATTTACTCTTCCCTTTTCCAGCTACTGCGCAAGATCGGTTATCCTCCCATTTCAATTTTGGGAAATAGAAAACGGCGTTTGCCTCACTCTGCTCGGGAGCTACTCAGTTATTCGAAAGGGGAGAGGACTGAGCGAAATGGCCCGAAGAGAGCGAAGGAGGGAGAGGTGAAGGAAAAGGGAAGGGAAGGCGTCATCAATATTTAAGTAAGCAGATGAATCATAGAGCTACATTTCTTAAATCTTCAAAAGGCGAGTCTCAACGACAATTTAATCCCATTCTGCAAATCTAAAAGAGTGGAAAAGTAGGAAGAGTAGCTTTTGTCTTAAATATAAACCATGAATTTTTTTTATAATTTTTAAGAATATGTAGCAAATAATGTCAAAATATTCTTTCTGCACATAATGCTGCGTGTGCACGCTACGAAAGACGGCAAAGAAGCGTCTAGGTGTGTCTACATACATAAAGACGAAAAATAACTCAGTAAAGGTGAAAGGTAAAAATCTATTTCCCTTTTAATTGATGGAAAAAAACTACCTATGAAAGGGAAATAAAGTCTTTCGATCTCCATACATTGCTCTTTATTTCTATTTCTCATTAATTTGGTACCAGTGCGATATACATACTTCTAAATTAAGGAGCAAAGGGGTTGCCACAGTTCAAAGGTGAAATTCCCTGGAAAAAAGTGTCACATGAACAAGAATTTCTCTTAATGATAATTATAAAATAATGGAATTAATTACCTGTATATGTTTTTAAGGCCCTTCTTAAGCATGTGAAATGTTTCTGAAAGAGATTGTTCTGTAAGTAATGTGGTGTTGTAAGAAAACATGAGGCGTAACATTGCAGTGTGCATTCAGGGACTGCCCCAAAAAGTAAGTAAAGTAGCTACAGTCTGCGGATCGAGGCTAGACTGTACCCCTGTTCAGGTGTCGCGTCAGAAATTCAAGATACCACTTTCCAAGGAGCAATTATTTGCGATTAAATCTTACGTTAAACTCGGAAAATTAGGTTCGGAGACCAGGATCATGGTTAAGGATGCTTATGTAGATGGAGAAATGTCTCAAGTAATGGTTTTCTGCTTGCACAGGATGTTCTGAGAGGGTAACAAGGAGGTTGACGATGACATCAACAACACAGTGAGATGAAAATGTGCAAAAAGCAAGACACATGCTCAATTCTGATTGACCTCCAAGGGTCAGAATGCTATCAGAGTATCATATTCAGAAAACCACAGTTTATTGCATTCTTACAGGTGATTAAGGCATGAGAAAGGCGTGCGAAGATGATCCCAAGGCGCTGTCAAAAGACTGCTTGTGTGACGATCTTGTCTTGGACCAATATGAAAGTGACCCAAATTTTTAGAATAGGTGGTTACTGGTGACGAGACATGGGTCTTTGAGTACAACCCTGGTACAACACCTGTGAGTACCATTTTAGAACACTAGTTCATGTCAAAGAGACTGTGACGAGGCCCCTGATCGAGATTCCAGTCGACGCCTTTTAGGAAGCGTACCAAAGGCGTGGCAGAGGCGCTGAGGTCGGTGTGTTGATGCACAAGGGAGCTGTTTTGAAGAGTTTTAGTCATTTGTACTTTGAGCTGTTATAAAGTTTTCCCCCGATTTATTCTAATTATATTTTGGGACAGACCGTGTATTACCTCTTCATGCCTTATTATTGTTCTAAAATATTTTGTAAAAATTCCTTTGAACCTAAAATATATATATCATTACCATTTTGATTTTTTAGAAATAACTAGAAAATTACTGAATGATTTGGTTTTGGATCACTTTCTTATTGCACAACGTGAGACTAAACGATCATTAATTTTGAAATACGCCTAACCAATTATTTCCGTCTTCGGGAGATAAAAACTAATATTAATAATTTTTTGGTGATTTAGGGAGGGACGAGATTTTTTTACGTGGATAACAATGCCCTCTGCTTTGTCTACGCTTTCCGAATCAACTTTGTAAGAGAAAGGTCCAAAACGCTATCAAATGGTTTTGGTATAACCTGCAGCATGGACAACAACCTTGACATCTTGGAAGCATTTAGTATGTGTCCTGATAACCTCTGGGCTATAAATTTTTCCATCCCTACCGTGGAAAAATATATCCCCTAGAACAGAGAGAAGGGTACATTAGAAGAAAAATGTTAGCATCTCAAAAATGAGGCAAAATGTTAGCAACCAAAAACTGCCAATAAAACTATAGAAACAATAAACGAGGAAACCTTGGTTTACATTCGAGATGATTAGGTAGATAAACAAGAGAAGAAAAAGGAAGGATCTAAAAACAGAACAAGGTAAAAGGAGGCATAACAAGGGAAAAAATAAGCTGAAGGGGCCAACTAATAAGGCAAAAGAAGCTTGATGGCTAAGAGCGTGTATACGGTATTGGATAGCTAACAAAGAAGGAAAAGGGGGAAATGGATAAACTCTGCACAGGAGGAAAAGTACTATTTGGGAGTATGCAAGAAAAACCCGTGAACACTACCTAATATTAGCCTGAAAAAATTATCAATCGATTCAGTAAAGACTAAATAAATATGTCAATAACACAGAGTGCATAGATCAGTGTGATAAAAGCAGCTACGTCAGCAAGTTTGGTAGACAATATGGCATCGATGAGGATAGCTAAGATACAGGCACACTTGACTCCATGTTGGAGAGGAACTGAAAGGAATTGAAATCGAACAAAACCGTTGGGGTTGATTATATTCTTGTGAAACTACTGAAGGGTCTATGAAAACATGGAAGGAAGAGTTTTATGTCCTAAATAGGAGTATTTATGGGAGAGGATTTGGTTGGAAGACTCAAGTTTAATTCCATGCCAAAAAAGGGAAAGGAAATCGATGTGAGGCCTGCGGAACAAGAACTTTGATACTTCAGGCATCCAAGATGGTATCCAAGGATCGTTAGCCGTAGGCAAGGATCATTAAGAAAAGGATAAAGAGGAGGGAAATTGTGTACTTAGAGGAGGATCAGTTTGAGCTGAAGGAGGGAAGAGATGCGCTTGACTCCGTAGCATTTATGAGGCCTTAAAGAGGAAGGATTATAGAGTAAAAATAGGATGAATAGTAGATGTATATATGTAATAGGATTTTGAGTGGAGTAAACTTGGTGGAATGATGAATGTATTTTAGAAGATAAGAAATACTGAGCACCAACATCAAACCTACTATAGAATATGCCACACTCAATGGCGGACTAGATGCCTAAGTTACACTTGATCCTCAAAATCCAGCTATTTATGTGGATCAATATATAAATTTCGGGGAGTGGGTGATCCAATCAGAAGACTACTTGAAAATGTAATGCTTGAAAGGAGCAGATTGGTGGAATAGGTGTCTTAATCACAACCTGTAAATGTGTCAGATTGGTCAAGTATGTTTGACGGTTACATTTTCGGGACGAGTATTGTTGGAAAGAAGCGGTAAGGTGTGGCTATCCATGGTGACCTGGTGTTCTCTACATATACACAAAGGAAATAATAAGAGAGGCATGGGAAGAACCGAATATAGGTATGCAAACTTGGTAGACAATTGGGGTACTCATAAAATTAGCATTTCTGATAAACAATCTTTACTTATCCAGCCAATCAAATGGCTAAAAATGTCACTGAGGGCATTAAAAAATCAGTAAGATGGTAAAGCAATGGGACGAGAATCAAAGTAAACAAGACGAAGATTAAGATGTTAAATAAGAGAAGGTAAAATATCTGACATATCCAGGAAATTTTTTGGACCAATATGGTCAAAATAGTAGGGGTTTTAGAAGAAAAAATTCTTTTATAAAGAGGAGAGAGTTGGCGACAGGTACGTTGAGTTATGTTAATGAAAGATTAGTTGGAAATGGAGCATTACTTCCTACGGTCCGGAAACAGCTATAAGTAGTCATAGCCATAAATAGCCTTCTGTACAGTACATGGTACTGTACAGAAGGAGCCAAAAAAGAAATAATGTAGAGAGAGGAGAAAGGAATGTCTGGAGAAATCTCAACCGGTAGAAATAGTGTAGGTTGTCAGGTTTTGTCTAGTTAAGCGAGGATTGAAAATAGCGATGTCGGGTCTGCGTCGATCCAAAACCTAATTTTACCGATTAATTAACTCTTAGTAGTCTTACTAAGAAAACATCGTAATCATGGTATAGCTTTTTCAGTATCCATGCGATCCTTTAAGTATTTTTTCGGCGTTCTTCATAAAGGAAAACCAATGTGAGCTTCCATGTATTTTTCACTTAAAATTCAACCTTCTCTTTTAAATTCCATCTGCATATAGCAATGCATCATCGTAGGTCTTTACTTTCGTTTCTTTTTCAGTTGGAAGGATTCTTATCGATGCTCATTTACTCAGGAATGAATATTCAGTGTTTTCAGTTCGTGTTACTATGCTGCAAATTACTCCTCTTTTAGAAGATTTCTTGAAGTTTCTTCAGCAAATAAATTACCTATCATATAGCTGCTTCAATGTTTCTACTTGATTTTCCATCGGTAATGAAAATAAATTTCTTACCATTCATTCATTAACCTATAGCTAAACGGATAATTGTTTTGTTTTTTTTGCTAGCTGAAATATTATTACCGCAGTAAGGCATTTTCACTGGTTGATGTAATAATAGTTGCTGAGCATTTTGTGGGTTACATCGCATGACTCTCTGTTTCAAGACGATGAATAATCAATGTTTTATGAATTTGATAATTATTCCAATTACTTCATGGAAGTTTAAAATTGTTTGATGTAAAGATATGAATCTCTACTTCAATCAAGCAGTTCATGGAACGAGAACACGAGCAAGTAACTCTTCTGTGAATCAACTCTTTCAATTTTTCCGCCATCAGAGTTTTGAATTTTGTTTTTACGGCAAAAAGAACTTCATCTTGGGCCTTATTATCCCTTCCAAACTGTTTGTTTTACAAGATGAGAAAAATTTTAGCCAATAATATCCTTAGGCGGTGTTACTCTATCTATAACCAACACAATTTGATTATGTAAACTTAACCAAATATACTCAACCCTTCACCGCTTTGTTTTAATCGCAGCATTTATGCGGAGTTCACCTCTATTTAAATTTAATTGCATAACAAGCTCATACAATCTGATTCGGTCAAATTCTTTTCTAATGCGCTACAATTTCCTATTCGTCGTAGACTACAAGTAGGTTTTTCTACCATAGTGTCTATTTCTGTATCGAGTGTATTTTGCTGAAACACGGTCAATAATTTAGGATTCGGATATCGTAATTTTACTTTTGGATCCTTAATTCATCAAATGTACCTTTCTATGACTTCAAAATATATACATACTGCGCTCGAAAATCCTCTTGGCATTCCAAACCAGCATCTTTCGCTGGGCGGCTCAAGATAGGACGGAGGGATCAGATCATCGACCCCTGGAGCTCACATTCTGTCAATAAATAGCATAACTGAATTTCCACGACTCTACGTCCGGAAAGTCCATAGGAATCGAAATGAACGCGCCAATGTCAAATCGAAGAAGGATGAGAATAGCAAAACAGCTGAAATTGGAGAACGTATGGTAACCCTGTTAAAGGGAGGACACGTTCATCCAGCACTGCAATCTTACCCAAGTCTTATACTGAAAAATATATACGACACGCGGGAAAAATGATGAAGATAGAGTTAAAAGCATATTTTTACAGTTCTCGAATACGATTACCTTTTTTCCGGAAAAATAATCGAATGAATTTAGAGAATAAGAGTTATCGAAAGCTACCAGAATCTTTATCCTATATACTTTAATGTGCTCCGGGAGGCTCACCGCTATACCTCATATTTGAAGCATTTTTTGTTGAGATTTTCTCTTTAATTTTCAGATTGTAGACTCTCTTGTTCCACACTCAACTACAAAGATTTGAATGATCGATGGTTGTTATACATTGGACCAAATCGAACTCATAATTCCGACAGCAGCATTTAATTAGTTCCCCAATGATTTTTATTGCCAACTGATGCAATCCAATAAACTGCAATTGCCGGAAAGCTGAGAAAAGCATCAAAATCGACTCCCGCACGGTGGATTTGGATAAAAAACACCTCGCGAAGCACACAACTGCTTGCAGTTGCCAATAAAAGCAAGGCTAAAATGCAAAACCGAACTGCGGGGGCAAGCGCCGTGAAAATGTGGACTGCTGCCCTTTCTGCCGTGCTTACAAAAATTTTCTTCCCTCTCAACTTCACCGAGGCCTGCTTCTACAGGGCATGCCACGCCTGATGTGAATGAATGAACAGGATACGTGTTTAATAGTCAACGGGAGAATATTCCAGTACTGAAAACGGAGATGAGGGGGAATGAGGAGTGAGGGTAGGGGAGTGAGAGAATGTGGCGCGGGAAGGGAGGTTGATCTGGGGCGGACGAGAGAGAGACGGTCGCTTGAAGGTCGCTTGAAGCGCATTGGCGTGCGATGCAAGAGAGAATATTCTATTAAAGGGACAAGGGAGGGAACAGGTGGCAGGCGCCGGGTCGGGAAGCAGACGGGGGGAAGGGAGGTCGAAGGGGGACTGGGTGGAGGCTCCGGGGGTGTGGGGGCCCTGGTAACGAAAAGGGTGTGTTTAGGGAGGTGGCGGACGCCTGTGCACGCGGAAGGACTGAACAATGCATGAGGGAGCGTTTGAGCCGCAAATGTTCACTTTATTATTTTTTTCCAAACTATCGACCCGTTCATAAACAAAGTGCATATTTTTCATTTCGAAAATAACCCGTCCCGCTTCCCCACGTGACCTCACAAAATTTTTCCTGCTGGTATGTTTTTAAGACTAAACATTAGAGTAAACCTCCAGCTTTAAACGGAACGAGAAACTGAACCAATATGATAATAACACATAATTCTACTTTTTCCATTCAGATACTAATTTTTTACATATTTTGTATTTTTTTAAATTTGCTTCTTTTAAAAGGAACCATGGTTGTTCATCAAATAAAAAAGATTGGTTAAACTGTGGATCATTTTGTTTGCTGCGGAAAATATCGATTAATTCGTAATTATGGCCGCGAGCCAAATGATGAATTTTCAGAATATTAATAATTATTTCTGCTACTCTTTTTCAGTTTTTAATGTCATTATAAATTCAATAATTACTAAAAATAACATGTACGTATTTCATTACAAAAAGGGTCAAGAGCAATCCACTTAACGAATTGGCAGTCCCCGGAAAAGGAAAATTGTTTTTAAATCACAATATAAACAGAATTTGTAATATTTTTCTTTAATTATTTAATATTTTTACGAGTACTTTGTAATCCTTAAATATTTTTGGGTATTAAGAGCATAGAAACGGAACTACATACCACTCGGCAAAAATGCATAAGCAGCCGAACACAGATCCCATTAGATGGCCACGAATGGAAGAATTTTGAATGCATAAATTAAGACAGTTGATTGCCATTACTTAAATAAACTTAACCATTAAATTGGTGGGTACCTCTTTTGTGTTCAAAATAAATCTTTTCCACTCATATTCCTACAAACTATTAGGTATAACGTGGCATCGGGGATGAAAAGGAAAGAGATTATGAATTATGAAACTGTTTTTGAGTCTTATTAAAAAATCCTGGAACGGAGTGAACATTGAGGCCGAAAGACTCAGAAATGAATGTATTTTCGTTCACAGAATGTAGGATATTGTTGATTGTAGGAAATCATTCGAGTGTCCTCATAACGCTAGCCCCTTCACATGAGTTCCAGCGTAAATTAATTATGAAAAAAATTGGCACTTACGCATTTTGATTCTATAGGGCTCCGCGTTGTAATTTATCCTCTTGTGCGATAATTTCTACCCCGTTCAAGTGAACATATCCAGAACTTAGACCTGCAGATGCCTCCTGAAAAGGTAATATATTGTTGCCACAAGGACAACTGAAACAATCAGGCACCTCAAGTGCTGCACGGCAAAGTCCTGAGACGCTGTGGTTGCCCATGCTATGGGTTGTACTTAGAAAAAGAGATAATATCATCATGAAAGACGGTATTTGGTCATTTATCATGATATTATCGATATTAGATCTAAATCAAAAATAAAATAATAATAACGAGCAGTCGACTTAAAAATCAGCAACCTCATAAAACCGCGCCAAATAACTTTTCATTAACTTTTATTTTCCCTGAAGGAACTAACCATTATTTCTGTCAAACAGAAATTTCCCTAACGTACAAGTGTACAAGACACTTGGACCTATAGGTTTTCTTCTAAGATCCAAGAGTAGAAGGAAACACCGATTTCAAAACATACTCATAGTTTCTGGAATACAATTCGATACGAGTCAGGATAGGTGCTAGCACGTACTTTTTTGGTCAAATAAGAGGAAAGGCTGAGCAAACAGAACATTCATATAGAGTTCACCCACTTCAGTAATGTACAATGGTGGTTGTGAGAAATTTAGTATCGGAAATCATTTGCTTAGAGAACGCAGATATTGAAAGCCGATCTGAAAGTGAGCACGTAGGGAACAAGCTACTTCATCATCTCTCAATCAACAGAACTCGTTACTTCTACATACGAGCAGAATTTCAATACCTACATCAAGCCTAAGAACAACGTTTATTCCATATTGACTTGTGTGGGAGTTCGCCTTTGTCAATTCAATGTAAGCCGTCCCAAAAAGTGATTTGCTCGAATTGAAACAAATGACGACAAATTCAGCAAGTTGAATAAACCTGTGTAAGATTTTAAACTCGCCCGCAAAATATCGGAGGCTTTTTTTTTAATTCCTAATCTTTTTCCAGTTACGCAATTTCCCCCGGTGGCGTGTCAACAACCATTCACAAATGGATGCAGGGGATTTGGGCAGGGCGGAGGGGGGGAGGGGAGGGTTGTGGTAGCGAGATTTGTTTACGGACGAGAAGGCGTTTTTTGGCTTTCGCGGGGATCGTCGTTCCCATTTAAAAAATGGGAATGACGATCGAGGCACGATGAAAGGGCTCACTCAATCCTCACCCTTGCCATTCACGTCTTTTGCGATCTATAAACCAATGAACCTTGATCCAGTGTGTCTACTTACTCCTCTATTTCCTACCCTCATCCTTCTATTTTGTTCCCAACGCCTGCCTCCGCAATTTATCGTCCCTCCTCACTCTCTTTCCCACCTCCCGAAGGCCCGACTTTGTTGGACGACGAACTTGCGATATTTTCCTTTAAAACTCGATGAAAAAACCTCCCACACGACCTCCAAACTATTTGGTTCCCCATGGGCCCTACTTCTAAACCACTAATCCTACGTACTTTGGTAATCTTTTCATTTTTTCTTTTTCCCTTTACCATCACGGCCTCTTTCACTCTCATCCCCTTACTAGACTACGTTCTTCCTCTCAAGCGACTGAAATTGGCGTGCTGTTTATAAATCGTGCGACAGCAAACCTTCATAGTTTTTTCTACAATGAATCGTTGAAGAGTGTTGAAAAAAATAAATTGAAGCTGAATATTGTCTTTATTTTTGTTTTTCCTTTCAATAAAAAGGAAGTATTCCCCACTGTGCAGGAAAATTGTTTTCACGATCCACTTCATCGTAGTAGTAGTTTTTAGGGGAGGCGACCGACAGCTAAGGTCATTTGCGTCATAGGGGATGGACAGGAAAGGATGAAGGGTGGAGAGAAACCCGGCGTCGGCATTACCCTACTCTTTACGAAAGGCGCCAAGGGGTCCGCAGCTTAACGTCCCATCCGACGGACGGCGTACTCACTCAAAGTGCCCTCCACAGAGCACCTCAAGTAGGGATCGAGATACCTCTGAAAAATATTCAACACCGCCGGGATTTGAACCCGCGCCCTCAGGGTGGGAAGCCAGTACGTTAGCCCCCACACCATCTCGATCCCCCACTTCATCGTTTAAAGGGAATGTTCCACTATGAGAATCTGTCTAATAACACTGAGATCTAGGCACGTTTTTTTTAAACCCCCCAAATGACCCGGCCCCACACGAATTGAAAAAAAGCAACGAATGGTTATAAGGTGCTCACGTAGAGGGGCTTTCACCATTATGACCTTTGTGAAATTTATCGCCAGCACTTTCGTAAACGCATGCACAAAGCAAAGGATGAATCTTATTGCATACTCGAACACGCACTTCATTTGAAGACATATCGGTTTATAAACAGTTTTTGTATTTGTTTAATAGCATACTGCAGATTTGATTAAGTATTTAATCATTATTTTACAGTAGTTTAAATGATCATTATCGACCAATCGTCACTGGTTAATCACTGTGATTCATTTTCAACTATCATTGAGGTGCTAGACGTGCAAAATCAGGATTCCTATTAATCACAGACTTTATATTCATTTTTAGCTCCGTTTAATTTTCCTTTTGGACTAAATATAAATCAAAAAGTTCATAGCTATAACCTCACAGTAAGAATAACCCAGATTACGCGATAACGCGATGCATCCAATGATACTCATTAGCTCATCAGATTTTAATGGATTTGAGGTTCGACCGCCATTTTTAATTATACCTGCTACGTACATCTACATTCACATATGGTAGAATGGCAAAATGATGACTAGGACAGAAAAATATTTCAACTATTTCAGGCGGGGTAACGCCCTCGTCCGCCAGCTCAGGGGTCGCGGTTTCGATTCCCGTCTAGGTGGGTTTTCTTCCACCCAGGGCTTGTGTGTTTGTAATTGTCTTTGAGTATGTATGCACAGGTGTTAGGTGGAAGAAGGGACTATTAAGTCTCAATCTCGCCTCAATAAAAGTCATGAAATAAACAAATAAAGGCTTTATCTAAAAGGATTCACTATGTGAGTTCCGATTCCTTTTCAGGATTAGTGTTACTACTATCTACTGATTGAAACCCTGCAAAAGACTGTCAAGAGACGCAAAATAATATGAAGCAGAAGATAGACTGATTTGGTTCATTATAATATTACTCAAGGTACACCTGTTTCCGGAAACTACCATCAAGAAACTTAATACATTTTAATAAGTTTAACATTCACGAATGTCCGCAGAAAAAATTTCGATTTTTTTATAAATGTAGGTATCTCAATGATCACTGCGGAGAATTATACAGCACCATGTGTTCATCTTAAGAAAGTCCTCGTGAAGAAAGAGGAGTACATGAAATAACAGATAGGTTTTGCGAAACGAGGTCCCCAATCATCGGAAATAGAATGCGGAAAGCCGTATTTAAATGAAATTTGATTTAATCCTTAAAACTCTTGAATATGCAAAGTCTCTCAGTAGTCCCTTCAGGGGGCAAAGACGTAATTCAATAAGTGTAAGAATATATTCAACTGTAAAACCGCAAGAGCTTCTGGACACACCACCACTCATTCCGTAGAAAATTCTTACAAATTTCGTTCCTTTAATGGCTTATAATTAAATTAGTCCCTATGAAGAATTTAGCATTAAGGTTAATTAAAGACGCTTTGGAAAGTTGGATACATTTAAAACCTCATCATTTATTAGCTAAGCTCAAGTGAAATTTTTATCGGAAAAACTCATATTTGAGCTGTTCAAAGCCCTTTTAAAACATATCTTCGAATACCAAAAACCTACACATACCTTAAGTTCATATAATTTAAAAGTTAAAATTAAGAGATTAACTTGAGATATGTGCAGACTTAATCACTTTCGCGAATTAAAAAGCAAAAGAGACACATGTAAGACATCCCATATAGGAACCCACTATTTCGTGGTAAACATGTAGTGAGGAAACTAGAATTTATGAATGGCTTTTGAGACAAAGGAACAATCCCAATGCACATTGCAGTTATCTGCATCGAAATCCATGAATAAATCATCAAGCCTCCACTCTGGGAGAACGTATTAACTCAATGGAGGATCACGTGAAGCAGTGGAGGTCACTTTTCATTGCTCACCCTGAGTAGTTGCGGAAGCGTCTCCTTCCCGTACTCCTCTATCATGCCGTTGGTGGCACCCAACTGCTGAACATAGGCGTTGTGAGCTTCCACGTAGGCAGAGAGGGACGCGGCAGTGGGTGAAGCCGCACAGGCTGCATACGCCGCCTTGTAGTCTTGGCGACACTGAGGGGTAAGCATACCAAGAGTTAGATTTGTCCCTAACTTTATTGTGCAACTCAAATTAATTACACATAATTAACGCAGCAGCAATACTTTCCACACATAAATGTAAAGATCATATTAATTCTCTTAATTTTACTTATCTTGTAACTACATTAATCCAGCAGAATGGAGGGCCTTCTGAGGGTTTATTTCATTGAAGCATTTCACGTGCTTAAATAATATTTAATCACGTCAAAGGCTGTGCAGCAGTGATAATAATAGTGATTCATTGGGTACCACTCTATTTATTTTTGCTCTTCAGACTCCTCTAGTGATCTTGCGTCTATTGGGGACGTGACAAGCCTCTCTCTTGGCTCGTATTAAGACATCCCACAAGGGACCGCCACAAGAGTTAACACTACGCTCATATCCGAGATGGGACTCGAACTCTAAGGCATTTGTGCTTGCAGGTGAGCACATACCCACCTAGCTTACCCGATCGACCTTTTCATGACAAAATTCAAATGCATTTAGAGAAATACCACATCCTATACCGTTTAATTATTTCCTGGACTCTATAAAGGATTACTGTCTGCTCGTGGGGTTTGGAAGCAATCGGTTTTACTCTATACTTTTTCAATAGATGAGATAAGGCCCCAATTAGTGCTTTAACTGTTTTACCGAAACGAAAAAATAACTGTCCATCATTCCAAAGCCAGCGTTGGATAATTTGTACATAAAATACAATGTTTCGACCGCACTAACCAATTTTTCTCTAAAATCATATAGGTGCCCAAGTGAGATTCCAAACATATTGAAATGGTATTCATGTCAATGTCTTGAATATATATAGGTAATCTACTCATGATCGATTTCCTTTACGTTTTAGAACTCTTACCTCACTATAGTTAAAAGAAAGTGCGGTAGAGAATATATCCATAATATGGAAACACAGAGAGAACACCGTTTGATATGTATCTCAGAAAGTAAACATAAATCTCTCTTTATATTGAGAAGGACATCGCGCTCCCTCTTCTCCCCGAAAGTGGGATATTTGTGTCCGTTTAGAAGCAATCCCGAGGTTCCTAAACTACGACGACAATGACTTCTTAGTCATAAATAAATTGAACGGGTATTAAGGGATTTAAAGCTAGGATGGATAAATATGAAATGATAATTATAAACTTAATTAGAACTATTATACTAAACTACTGCTAAATTAATAACACTTAGCTATTAATGATTTTTAACAAAATATAAACCTACTGCATATAAGGAATGTTTCCCATCGCCTGACCTCTTGTCAACACGCATAATCCTCTCACTGCTAGGTAGGTAGAAAATTCGATGCCGGAGAAATTAGCTACGGTCAAATGTTTCATTTTTAGAAGTCATTTTTTATTACGTGATAGTGCTTTAGGCATAAAGTGAATTGTTTTCTAGAATAATAACCAGAACTTTACAACGAGAAAGAATTCAATACATTAAAAATGTCTTCATCGTTTCGTACCAATTGGAGCTCTACAAAAGCTATCTATCGTCAATTATACCAGATCAGTAAATGGTCTGGGGTTGCTGTTACTGGCCAATTTGACATCAGATCAAAATTGGATAAAAGCCTTCAGGGGGTTGTTGTCCCGGACGACTGGGTTCTAATTAATACGAGGAAACTCCCAGTAATTGGGTTTTTAATAAGAGATTTTTAATATAAAGTGTCACTAGTAACTAAAGCATGCAATTGCGGGCAATAAAGTGGCTTGGACTGAGCGAAAAGCAAGCTGAAGTTTTCCCAAATGAGATCCTGGGAATTTTCCATCTCTTTCAAAAGTCACATACTCGTAACAAAGTCGTTATAAATAGAGTTTGAAATCTGCTTGTAATATATCTTGCCATGGCCCATGAAAGCCTATCATAATCCTTCAGAGAAAGAATTAAACGATTCGTGCCGGACTCACCTTCTGCAGCACCTCCTCAGTCTTGGAGAGGATTGTCTCGAAGCTTTCCCGATGGGTGAACACTTTCCTTGCCTGTATCTTCCGATGGAAGGTCTTCTCGAGCAGGGGACGAGCCACCTGGCGGCCGAGAACGGATGCAATATCCGAGTGCGCCTGGGAGTCCACCTCGACCTCGGCGAGGAGGGTTTCCCACGCTGTGAACACAGTACTTTGGCACGCTGGCCTGGAAAAACGTAAGTGAAGAGGGGAAAGTGGTGAAATAATTGGATTGTTTCTTTCAATTTTTTCATTCCAAATCAGTAAATAGGACTACCAATTAAGGAAGAAAGCAAAAGGGTTTTCAACTGAGAATCGTGTGAGAGAAAGAGGAGAATTACGTCTAAAAAATCCACTGCAGGCGCTGGGCACACACAAATGAAAAAAATAATAAGGAATAAGAGAAAAGAGCCCCAAGCGCATGCACTAATTAGCATGGGGATTTCAACTTTCGGTGCGAAGGATGCGGACGAAGTCAATGTGATGGCGTCATTTTTATCCCTAACCAAACTAACTGCTTCAATTATCATCCACATGGCTGCGGCTAATTGTTCTTCACCCTATCGATGATTTTTATCACGAATTTCTCGTGAACAAGTCAGCCTGTGGACAGGGACATCTCTGTGATGGTCTCGTTGGAGTGTTGAAATTATGAGAAAATGGATAAAAATAATGAAGCAAAATGCCTTTAAAAGCGATCTTTTAGGCATGGAGAAAATTTAAACCATCTGAAATAATATTGGAGAGTTTGAAGTGACTGGATGACTAAGACACAAGCTCCTGAAGTGTTTTACACAGTAATTTGATAAAATATTTTCGCTTGTGGACAGGGACACTGCATTCACTGTGAGATATAAAAAAGAGACAGCTCCTGTGGCTTTAATTCATGTGAAACATGTACTTAGTAATACCATGACTTGCCAATTTTTATATTTTAATACCTTATATTTCAATGTGCATTTATCCTCTTCCACTGCATCAACAATACACGGGCCTTGAATGCAATTTCAATGTAAAAACTCAAAATTCAGAAAATATACTCTACGTTAACGCTTCGTTGAATCCAAAATTCCCATTTGTTGGATTATTCCAAGGAGTTTCATTTGTGTGATACCAAATTATGGTTTCCATCTTCGCATTTCTGCCCCTGACCATTAAGGAAATGACAACTGATTGGTGAGTATCAGCCAAGGGGCACCAATTACATTGTCGCTTCAAATGATGTGGAGCAAAGTTCCTCGAGATATTTTACTAAATTGAACCAATTTCATATGCCAACATTCACTCCAGGAAAATCAAATTTTGAGTCGGAAGATGAGAAGGGGCACCATCCATTCATGAGGCACGGAATGATTGCTCGTTCATCCTGCTCATCGCAAGGAACTCTCACCCATGATGGCAAACGTACAGGCTTGAGCAAGTTGAAACAAATAATCTTACACATTGGATGTTCTAGGCCGTGTGAGTGGAAGACAACATGGCACATAAACCGCCGTAAAGGCACCCTTTAAGTGTAATGTGGTTAGAACTTAAATGGCTGCCTTTTTTAATCTCAAAAATTTCAGAAAAGTTAATTAAATTTTTCATTTCGTGTAATTAACTTTTCGACTTTAACTGGCTTCATTTCAAGATGGCTTCATTCCGTCAGAGTTACCAGCCATATTTGGCACTCGGGACTATAAATTCGTTTTCCCTTTTAAAACGTAGGGCAGAGATAACACTCTACTGTGACTGCATAGGTATATAACATGTATGTATACACACACAATTGCCGCCATTGGAATAATATTCTCGTTAAAAACACTACTGAGAAATGCAACGAGAAGCCACTTCATTCAATTTACTAATGCGACGATAATGACCATAGATCTGCGAATTAGTCGTGGAAACTAAGAGACTGGGTAAATGGGCCATGTACCGTGTCCGACAGTGGGGTAATTAAAACCTCTGCTGTCGTCATCTCACAAAATCACTGCGAAGAAAAATTGATACTTTGACCGAAGTAACCCTTATCGGTGCTATAATATGCTCTCAGAGGGCCGAGAAGATGTGAACGACGTAAAGCGTGCCGGACGCCCGAGCACGTCAGCAATAGACGAAAACATTAATGAAGTGAATAAAATACTATTGGCCAATCGTCCAATCACCGTTATAGAAGCTGCTGAGGGCCTAAACATATCGATTGGAAGGTGCCATTTAATTTTCACCAATGATTTGGGCATGACACGGGCCGCCGGGAAATTCGTACCATAATTGCTCAATTTTGACCGAAAACAGCAACGCTATGAATACATTGCTAGTGAGCTGTCCTGGACGACCAAAATTTGCTCCAGAGGGTTATAACTGGTGAGAAATCATGGGTTTATGGTTATGACGTGAAAACTAAAGCTCAATCATCTCAATGGGAGCTGCAGCACGAGCCAAGACCGAAAAAAGCGCCCCGAGTTTGGTCGAATGTGAAAGTTTTGCTTACAGTTTTCTTCAAATGCAGGGGCGTGGTGCTTCATAAGTTCTTGCCACAGGGTAGAACGGTAAATAAGGAATATTCCCTTCATGTTATGCGCAATCTGCGCGAAGCAATTCGTCACAAACGTCGGTTTTATGGAGGAAAAAAATTGGCTTTTGCACCATGAAAACGCCCCTGCTCACACATCGTTACTTGTGCGCGAATTTTTGGCCAAAAACAGCACACTAATGATGCCGCAGCCACCACATTCCCCAGATCTGGCCCCAGCGACTTTTTCTTGTTCCCGAAACTGAAGAGGCCCATTCATTGGACGACGCTACGCCACGAATGACGAGATAAAGATTGCATCGAAGGCGGAGCTGAACAAGATCACAAAAAATGATTTTTTGAAGTGCTTTGAGGATTGGAAAAATTGTTGGCACTTTTGTATAATATCTAATGGGGATTATTTTGAGGGGGAAAATATAGATATTCATGAATAAATAAATAATTTATGAAAAAACACATAGGTCGTGATACTTTTTGAACATGCCTCGTATATCAATATACAGCGGGTGAAAAGAGAGCCAGCAATGAAATAATATTAAACCAATTTCGTCGACAGGGCACACGGTCAATTAGATCAGATAATCAAAGATGTTCCTGGAGGAATAATACATTATAGTGATGGAGGATTGAAATACGATGATAGGCGAAAGTAGATAAAGTAGTGAATAGAGGACTAAGTTTTTATCACGAGGAACAAAAAATGACCGCGGGGAGAGAGCAATGGAGTTCCGCAGGGAATAGGGTTCACCAAAATGAACACTTGGTTTAAACGTCACAATAAGATTTACCATGTATGAGAAAAACCCGGGGTTTCGAAAGATATTATTAAGACAAAATTATAGTTGGGCACAGATTAATGAACAGCGCAATTAATAATTCGCAGTTTCCCGGTAGTTGAATGGATTCAGATCATAATTTGAAACTAATGAAGGGTATACTCTCGGTTCTTCACCCCGGGTTACTATTTCTATTACTGCCGACGTTTTGAAAACCGACTCGGTCATCACCCTCAGAAGTTCTGAGGGCTGAGTTGGTTTTCAAAACGTTGGCTGTAATATATAGAGATACCAATCGTGTGGAGGACCCGAGAGGATTTCACTCAACAGATTCGCCAAGAAAGCACCAGATCTTTCATAATGAAGGATAGTGCCTCATTTAAATGGATAAGCAATAAATGATGGTTAAGGAAATGGGGTGTACAAGCATTAAGCGGATCGACAAGGAAGGAGTATCAGCAGATGGTAGAGAAACACATGAGTGAGAACAGGGAGCTTGGTACTATAGCGGAAAAATGGTAGCATCATAAAAAGGACATCGAAAAGAAGCTACTATATGAATAACAAAGAAGAGACGGATAAGGAAACCATGGGTTGCGGACGAGATGATCAAAAAGATAGGCCAGAGAAGGAAATGAAAGAGAGCAAATACTGAGTTAAGCAGAAGAGTGTACAAAGAGCTCAATAATAAACAAGCGGGAAATTAATTACGGCGAAAGAGGTCTCGTGGAAAACGCTATGTGAGGACCGAGGAAAACTTACAAGGGAAGGGTGAAATTGTTGCGTTGAATATGAACGTGAAAGCAGGGTCAGGAATTAGGAAGAAAAAATCGTTCAAACAATCAAATTTACGCCAGAAAAATTAATTGAACCAATTAGTGTACAAAGAGCCAGGTCACAAAACATATTCGAGAGAGTTATACGATATTTTGAGATGAATGATATGGTAATAAATCGTAAGATGATGATATGGTAAAGTGCAGTATGCTTAGATATACGTAGAAAGAAATTAAGGTAAATATGGATAGCTTGGGTGCATGCACACCTTGCTAGGAGATAGAAATGGCATTAGGCTGATAGAAATCAAATAGGGCCGTGGGGATGGATATCATTTCCATGTTAACAGTAGCGTTATTAGTTAACATTACCTTCTTAGGGTTTAGAAAAATATGAGAGAAAGAGTTTTATAGAATTTTCGTAGCATTTGTAAGGGAGGCATTTTGCTGGAAAATTGCGAAAAATTCAATAGGTGATAGGTAGTATTGATCCAAGCAAAACAAAGTTACAAAGAGGCCAGTTCAGGGTGCGGCAACACAACTTTCTTTTTCCAATGGGCTTTGCTTTGTTTTTCATTGTACACATAAGAAGAAGAATTGCATCAGGTAAAGAAGCCTTCACAAGAAGGAGGGAATTGATGACTGAGATTTTGAGTAACACTGTTAGGATTAAACCCTATAAGTGTAAATATATATATATAAATATATATATATAAATATATATATAAATATATATATATATATATATATATATATATATATATATATATATATTTGTGTGAATTTGTATAATATAGATGTGTGTGTGTGTATATATATATATATATATATATATTGCATCAGGTAAAGAAGTCTATATCTCGAATCTATAGTCTATAAGAAATCATATATACGAGGGTCATCCGGAAAATAGTACCCGTTCGTGAAATAAAGACACAAAAGTAAATATTAACAAACATTAAAAATTTTATTTGAAAGAGGATACTTTAAACTACTTCTCAACATAATCTCCAAGCAAATTAAGGCATTTGTCATAACGTGTGACAAGTTTCTGTATTCCTGCTGCATAGTCCTTCGCCGCCAGCTCATTGAGATACGCGAGGGACCCATCTTGCACAAATTTTTGCATAATGCAGATGGTGTTTAACAATTTCATGAACAATTGTTCGAGAAACATTGGGAAAATGCTCACAGATGTCATCAATTGTGACGCGCCGATCGTTCCTCACGAATTCGTCAACTGAGCTCACCAGTTGGTCTGTAATGACAGACGGTCTCCCCGAACGCTCATCGTCGTGTGTGTTCCCCCTCCCCATGTTGAAGTTGCGACACCACCGCCGAACAGACGACTCGTCCATTACATTGTCTCCATACACCTCCTTTAATTGGCGATGAATATCACATGGGCGAACGTTTCTTGCATTGAGGAATTTAATCACTGCCCTCACTTCACAACTGGCGGCGTTCTCAATTTTTTTAAACATTGTAAACAATCACAGAAACAACACAGGCAATGCTAGCGTCACGCAACTTGGCTCAGAGAAGGCAGACAAGCCACTGAAGCTATCTGACCTCGTCCAGCGGCTACTCGCGTCGTCAGCACTTCATGCGGCACGAACGGGTACTACTTTCCCGATGACCCTCGTGTGTGTGTGTGTATATATATATATATATATATATATATATATATATATATATATATATATATATATATATATATATATATATATATGTGTGTATATATATATATATATATATATATATATACACACACACCTATATTTAAAAAGATTTAAATGCAACATAATCAGAGTGTAAAAATTATTCGCAATGACTGGGATTCGAACCCAGATCCCTCAATATCCGGTCGAGTGCTTTAGCCACTTAAGCTACCGAGGCGTCCTCTTAAAATCTGAAATTTTGGAATTTTTTAAAAAGATTTAATTTGTTGAAGGATACATTTTAAATGAGCCCAACTATGTTTTAAATAAATAAACCACAGTAATATGGCAATTAGTGCACGCACTCACTAAATAAGATCCAAGACAGACATTTTATTTCTCGAGAAATAGTAGAATAGTCAGCATAAAGCCATCAAAATCCGTTACAGCCGAACAGTGTATTAGTGAAATGCTTTCAAATCTGGGTTGGGCGCATTATTTTACATTGGCTTAAAAAGTTAAATTAATGAAAAGAATCTTAAAGCCAATCTATGCTGAGAAATCTTTTTCATGGTAAAATACTCGAAAGAACAGGTTTCTCCTAAACCTAATCCGAAACCGTTAATCCCTTTCTCCCTCCGTTTCTCTATTATGAGTTAACTTCATGCCGTATACTACTGAGTTTTATTTTTATTTGGTACCCTGCGAGCCACCTTTAGAGTGTGTGGCAGGAGGTGATTACACACCAGATTACCCTTGACGCAAAACACCTTTCCTTCCCAGCGCGGTCGGACAGGAGTTTCTGATCCCTAATAATTCGTGGGAAAAATTACATCTTAAATCTATCTTTTCTTTGCTTAATTTATCAAATTTTATTGACATGATCTATTCTACCAAAATGCGATGGAGTAAATAAAACATTCTCAACATCATTTCTCAAGACACATCCTTCCAATTTACGCAAGAGATTTAATCTGCAATTTAGCCTTTGCTTCATAAGTGATTCCTAATCTAGACCCTCTAATAATTTTGATACGCTTATCAGTTTGTCATAAGCAATGTTTCACAAATCTAGCTCCTCTATGCTGCACTTGATCAAATCCGGCAATCAATCAAACTTTGTGAGGGTCCCATGTACTTGCTGCATATTCTAACCTTACCGACGACTGCTAATGTTTCTCTTTGACCTTTTCATCACATTTACCAAGAACACTTCTAATAAATCCTAATCTTTTGTTAGCTTGTCCATATACTCCGTATGTTTTTCATCCAGGAGAGGTCATGAGTGAGGGTAACGCCTAGGTATTTAATTGAGTCTACACATTCTATTTCAGTGTTCCCAAAGCAGTAGGCGTTCGGGTGGGAAATTTTCTTTTTCCAAAAATTCATCGCTACTCACTTTTTTCAGTTAATTCTGATTACCATACACCAGCATTTTTATAACCATTAGATTATCTGCTATCGCTATTTTATCTTCGGCATTGCGGATATCTCTGAAAAAAACTACATCGACGGCAAATAAAGGTATTTTACTATTAACTATGGAATTATTGCCGTTAGCGTAAGTAAGGAATAAATAAGGTTCGATAACACTTACCTGGGGAACACCTCAAGTGACTTCTAAAGTATTATAGAGGACACTATTTATGACTACATTTTGTACCTGACTATTCAACAAATCTTTAATCCAGAACAGAATATTTTTATCTATGCCATATTCTTCCAGCTCTTTGAGTATTTTACTATTATGTTCTCCATTAAAAGATTTTTCAAATCTAGAAAAATCGCGTCCACTGTAACATTGATCTCTCCTGAAAAAAGAATAACATGGACAAAAAGTGTAAGCTATGACTCACAGGATTAACCGTTTCGGAAACCATGCTACTTATTCATCAACATTTACTAACTATCGAGGTGTCTCACGGACGAACTGGCAAACTATATATTTCATGACCTGGCATAATATGGATGCGAGAGAAATTGGTCTGTAATTGCTCGGTTCATCCTTGTCTTTATTTTTAAATATCTTGAAGGATATAACCATAAGTGCACACTTCATCCTCTTTCAAAATATACCACCATAATAAATGAAATTATTTTTAGATTTTTCTGGCTCTCTGGTATAGTACTCACCGTTCTTTTCTAAGCTCGGCATTTCTTTTACGAAAACCCTCGACGAGGCGCTGAAGTTCCTCCGCGTGAGCTTCGTAAACCTGTGACAGCTGTTGTGTGAAGTCCGACACTGGAAATAGTAAGGAGAGATATGTAAATGAAGCATAGGTCAAGTTGAGATTTATACAGAGTGGCATTAATTATTTTTGTACGATTTGAGATTGCTTCTAAAACTTCCAACTGGCAATGTTAGCAACTATATTAATGTATGAAAATAATTTAAATCATGAGGTTAAACGCCTAGAAGACATCCGATCAAATCCGTTTCCTAATAACCGAAGAAGAACCATTGAGTGACTAAAAAACAGAGGAAATGCATACAAGGGCTGAATACATATACTTCCATATCAATACCCTTTATAGACAAAAGAAATATTCAATTCTTTCAAAAGATCTCGCTATAACACACCTTTATTTATCTCTCAATTTGTCTATTAATAAATTAGATTAAACTTTACATAAACCTTCTTATTGTGAATGATCAGATTAACTAACGATAAGGGTTGTTAATTAGATTTTATAATTGATAAAGCCAAAAACCATAAAGTCATCATCGTTAGTATTTACTTTTGAAAATTCTTGTCCTGAATCTAAGCACATTAAAATATTGAGGTCCACTTGGCATCTGTGCACTTTTGATGAAACACGGATATGATTATTCTGTGTTCTGAGAAATCTGAATGTGCTACTTTAAAGGAAACTTTCCACATTTATCTTTCTGCAGGATAAAACGAAGTCCTGCATGCATCTGAACTGTGCATGACCGGTAATTTATTTTCCCAGGAAGGAATTGAAAAATAGACCCGAAATATAAAATAACTAAGCCCCCAGATTGGGAAGAAATCCCCGCCTTAACCTATTTCTATACATGAAAACACATACTCTGCCTATAAAAAACATAGGTTAAGGAAAATAAGATAATGAAAAATACTATTGAGACTTTTTATTCATGAAATTCTGAGTTTCGGGGAAGGGGTGCCCAAGTGGACGCTTTATTTCTGGTATTTGAGAAAGCCTTCGTGATTGTCTCTCTCTCTCCCTCCCTCGAAAAATATGTATACAGACGTTGATTAGAGAATTCTTACCATTATCAGAAGTCACGTCATTCGTCGATGGTTTGATTTCGTTATCGGCAAACGTAACTTGAGAATTTCCGTAAGGAAGTATCTTAAGGATCCTACCAATCTTAATACGCATATTACTCAGCGACTTAGAGAGAAAAAATAACTCCGGCAGATTGCGGGCTACTCTCTAGCAATTTAGATCAAATATTGGAGTGGTGTAAGGAATGAGGGTTGGATTTAAATCTTTGAAAATGTACGGCATTGCAGTTTTGAAATAAAAGAACAGATAAAGAAGAAGCAAATTATTAAATAGATAGGATTTAGGTAAGCATTTCAGAATAGACCAAATACTTTCGTCTTATACTGATATCAAACCTTTGATTTTGGGTAAACCTAAAAGAAGTGCTATGATTTGTTAAATGGGTTGTAGGAAAATGCAATGAAAAAGTAATAGAAAGGGGTAGCTATTCATTATTTAGGCCACATTTGGAATATACGGCAAGCAGTCGAAATCCGCGGAAGAAAAGGTTAATTAAGGAATGAAAAAGGTTCAAAGAAAATCTGAAGCGTTTATGAAAATTGCTACGAGAAGAGAACAAGTGTGAAGGGGATGTTGGTGGAATTATGTTGGGAGCTCTTGTTTCACGAAGAGAGCCGACAGGACTCAAAGCTTTCCAAAGAATGAAGTCACCGAAGTTTTCTTGCGATACCGACGGAATTATTTTAGTACATTTCATCGGCAACTTTAACAACCAAGATGAATTAAGTAAGATAACCATCATCACAAACAGACTCACGTACTCGTTTTTCCCTCATACGATACGGAAACAACCAAATCGAACCTAAATGGCCAGTAAAATAACTAGTAACTGAAAGACTTATATATAATTATTTAGCCACAATCACCAATTATTGCATGATGTATATAGGCATTCATGTTCACATATCAGCTGACATATTATTAACGTTAATACATGCATGAAATCCTTGCTTGTGGGGTATTGTGTAAATGGAAATGTAAGCATTAATTGTATTGAGATAATAATATATTCTGCTTTGAAATAGAAAAACAAGAGTTTTCTTCTGACCACGGGAACGCACATGTTTTCATTGTAAAATGAAAACATTTTATCGCAAGAGACGCACCTGTGTCAGCAGAACTTAATATTCCCGGATAAAAATGAACACAATTTCTGCATTGAAATACCAAATCATGAATATCTGAAAACAGTATGCATTAATCCTGGATACTGAGTAGATTTTTAAGCCCAGTGTTTTGCAACAAAGTCCTTTAACAATTCATCCCGCGGTTTTCATTGGACTCTCACTTTATGGTCCGCATCAGACATCGCATCATGACCGCAGTATAAAATGAATAGTGAAAACCACCATTTCCGCCGGTCCCTTACATTCTCTCGCCGCGGGGCTGACGAAAATTTAATTTTGAAATTAATTTGCGAGCCGTCCACGGTCAACGTACAATACAGTACAGCTTCCAGCTCGAAATTCTGTGTCTGCTCCACGCGGGTCACTCAAAATTAAAGGCGGAACTCATTCGCTGAATACTCGGCAGGCTGGCGCACACCCGCATTATACGATTGTGACGAGCACGATGAATTGGATCCGGCAGATGTGATTAAGAGCGAGGCGTGCAACTTTCTGGATGTTACCACAAAAGAAACACGCGATGATGTGGGAGAGAGGAGTCGATCGGGTCACTAAACCCGTCATGTGGGGCAATTCCTCGAACAATTCTCAGGGGGTGAAGTTCCAAAAAGAATCAGGGGGTGGTTAATACCGTGTAGGTTGGAACTTAATCCGTGTAATTTCCGAGAAGGGAGGTTTGTGGAAGGAGAAAGAATGGGGGACGAAACAGCAATTTCTGTGATAAGCACCACCCCTTTAAGGACAGATGCGGGCCGATTCTAGGAAATCGGAAAGATAAGGAGGGTTCGAATGCGAAAGGGAATCTTTAAACGTGCCGAAAAGCATTTGCCAATTCATACTTCCCCTAGTGGAGAGATGTCTGAAGATTAACACATTTCATTTCACTCAATGTGTTTTCGATTAGACTGCAAAGAAATAAATAATAATATTAATAAAATTAGTAGGGAAACGGGGAGTATATAGGGGAATAATGGAAGGAAAATAAAGAAGGCTCCCGATGGCATTATTCATTAATATGGAAAAAGGATTTATCGGTTTACGAACATTATTATTGACGGAATATTGCTGTCCATAAAAATTTATCACATACAAAAAATGAGGATCAATAAAGAAACGCGAAATAATGATATTATTTAAGCTCTTCACTCATATATCACATTAATTTATAAGCAAATTCCGCAGTGATGAAATATTGACAGCCCCCAAATGACAGCTGCCCGCCATGAACATTTCATTGCTGAAAATTGCACGCATCAATTTGCTTCGCTTTGCTTGAAATATTGCGGCTTTGAAAATCATGATTAATTCGGCATTGAAGATGAATAAGTATCAGACTTAATTAAACGTTCAGTAATTCCTGGGAGTCGAAAACCAATAGCGTAGTCGTACAATCTTTTCGTGGCTATTTTCAGCAAGCATTGAGTCATTTATAAATAAAAATACACCACATATATAAAATTATGCTAAAAAACTTTACATTAACATATTAACAATAAGTGAAAAAGTGGAAGTTTCACATCATGAATCTAATATTTAACTGGAAAACATCTATCTATCTACCTCATCATATATCATCATCTATCTTTATAATGTATCATCAGTTATTTTAAAGTATAGCCCGTTTTTTAAACTGGGATTAGCGACGGAACTACTTATCACAATAAAAATTATAAAATCCGTTATAAAACTGATGAATGAGGTTGAAATATGATCATCATTTCTTGGAAAGAGTAATTTGAAGAAATACTTACACTATTCATCTGTCTCCTATGGAAAACATTATAAATTATGTTTATGTTAAATCCTTCCAATGTACGCCTACATTCTTACTTCATTTAACAAACGGAAAAGTACTAACTGTAGAAACTATAAAAGTAATCAGTGACCACAAGGCAGTAAATGCCAAGTTTTCGCTACATGGAGTCCGAAATTAGAAGCCTAAGAGGAAAATGAATTTGTTTAAAGAAGGGAACTAAGAAAGAATAACATAAGGAATTGATACAAAGAAATGCTTACAAAAAATAGGGCTAAAGGGCGAAGAAATGTGACGAGTGGTCATGTAAGAAGGAGGAAAAAAAGAGCGTTAGTAACGGTTTCGAGAGACTAAGCCTCAGAAGATGAAATAAGTATTGGGTGACTAGGAAAATATGAGAAGACTCGATGTGAGGATAATGAATTTGTAATGAACGGGCTGAAAAACATACCAGAAGAAGAAGTGCTTGATTTTCGCTATTAAACTTATGTATGAGCAGTGGCATCAAGAGCATAAGACATTGTTGGGTCGTAATTCATGTTTCAATACGGTTTTTAATGAGTAATGAAAACGATTTAATGCTAAAGAAATAACCAAATAACTTTGCCTTGCCACCTAATAGAATGTTTACCGTCAACTAGTTTCCCCACACTGAAGCATCATCTGGGCTGTCCTGATGATTCCACAGCGTAGCGAATGCAGAACATTTATTTTACTTTATTATTATTTAGTGACTGAATTGGAAAGTTTGGGGAGAAATATTTAAGCTCCAAAAAGAAGATTGTTCACTAAATGTGAGAAGATTAATTTGTTGCGAATTGTACTTTTTTTCGTATATTTTTGCGTAAGCCCAAAACCTTGCCGTTTTCAACATTTAAATAGGATTTAAACATTTTAACATGAATAAAAAAGAATTGATACATACAAATAATATTTTCTCACTGCCCATCCAACTGAAATTGGAAATTAATAAATGCTTGAAAATTAAACTATTATATACGCGCTGGTGAAAGGGAATATGTAACATTTATGTTAAACTGGGCAACAGGAAAAAATTTGAATCCTTTTTTGCAAAAGTTGAACTTAAATTTTACTCAGCAAAAATATAATGCTTGAGGAAATATATGATTACGCCACAATAAATTGATAAGGCTATTTTCCCCGAAACGATACTGTAAAAATAAATATCAATATATCTGCTGAAATTTTGCACCTGCTATTGTACAACATGATTCTAAA
The DNA here is from genome assembly GCF_022747635.1 of Hetaerina americana. NCBI lineage: Eukaryota > Metazoa > Arthropoda > Insecta > Odonata > Calopterygidae > Hetaerina > Hetaerina americana. The sequence continues at coordinate 2,261,946 of NW_027286808.1, read as the reverse complement.
ACGCAATATCAAGTTTTTTGCTTGAATATTTCATATGCTATTTAGTTGGGCCAATAAAAAAAGATTAAGGGGGATTTATGATGAAAATATAACATATATAGATGTTATCACTATTATAAAAGAAGGTTTGGAGACATTTACCCTGCATAAAATTACTAAACATAATTGTCCTAGCGAGTATACAAACTGGAATCATTAATCTCTTTACAGCAACTCTCGGGTAATTATCCTTATGTTATCCTCTTAATACGGTTTTGACATATGATAAAAACATTTTAATGTACAAGAAGGAATCAAGTAATTTTGCGTTTCCACATAATAAAATGTTTACTTTCAACTAGTTTCGCAACATCTAGACAGAACAGATGATGCTACAGTGTAGCGAAACTAGTTGATATTTTTTTATCAGGAAAACAAAAGTTATCTCATGCTTCCTAATGTATCACAATCGAATTCCACAGAGTATCAGCCTCAAATGCTTCTAAAATGAAAACTATTTGGTTAGATACCTTTTTACTCGGGATATCATGTTTAATGAGATTTTAATGAGCCATAACTTCTAATTATTCCTGTTCATAAAATTAAATTATTATGTTTTTATTTTAATATGTAAAACTCCGCGATGGAACATTTACACATATGCAACGCTTAGAGAAAATATTTTAAAATGCTCACCCACTGAAAGGGTTCATTATAGTACATACCACTTAAAATACTCCTTTCGTCAGTTATTATTAATTATTCAGCTACGGCAGATGAATAAAAATGTTTATGAATTTCATGGTACTGCTTATTCAATTTGAATAAAAAATTAAATTATAGTTATCACAAGTAGCATGAATATTATTTTTCCAGATATTTTAACTATATATCAGATTAAATAAATAATTTTGCGTTCTAGCATGAGGGAATCAATTTTCAGACCTCATGATTAATATGACTGAACTTATTAAATAGTATTCTGAAAAATTAATTGCTAAGTTTTCAAGTAATTTTATTATCATGGAATTAATAACTGTAGCCGAGGTTCAATATTTAACCATATTATCAATAAAAATGACATTTCACAGTCTCGTGCTGTCGAGACTGACCCACTTCATTAATATTCATTCAATATTTGGCTGGTTTCTCTAAATATTCATCTCTAAATAATATTTTCACTGTTAAACTAAACGCCCTGAAATCCTAAAATTTAATCTGTAAATTATAAACACGGCAATTTATGGAATAAATATATTTTACCCCATAGACAGGATTTTTCTACGCAGAGTTCTTTCATTATATAATTTTTTTGAACGTTTTCATTTCATGTCTTTCCTTAAAAATGCTCCCTTCTTTTCAAATCTTTCTCTTAAAAATTACTAGCTGTCAAATTGCTTTTGAATCTGATATACCCAAGAACAAAGTAGCTAATATAAGCTACATCTTAACTACCATCAATTGCAAATTTTAAGTGCTTGACGTGGAACTGAAAAATCTCCATTATAGCAGCCCATCCAATCAAGCTAGCTCAATTTCTCAGCCTACCCATTACTAAAATCTTGGTTTTTAATAAGAGGAGAAATCACCTTAGGAAGTCTTCTCTTCAGGAGGGACAAACCTCTTCGAATATTGATTAATCTATTAACTTTATAATTAAACGACAGTATTTTATCGGTTATAAAATATAATTCTGAACACCAACTGCTATTTACTCGCGCCCAACGCCAATCAGATTAGCTGAGTATTTAAGATCGAAGCTTAGCCATCTACATATAGGCAGCATTCTCTTTCGGGTTAATGTGTAAGAAAAGCAATGAGCCGCTTGGTTCCTTTCCAGAGGATAACACAGACCTCGACGTGTGAACTTCAAAATTCACATATTTTCCATCGTATTGCAATTCACGATGGAAGATGAACACAATGAAAGCACATTAACGCAAAACTTTGTTAAAAAATGAAGCTACAAGTTCGCGGCTACCACTTTGGGAGAAACCCTACTACGGTACTATGAATAGCTTAGATAGTGACCAACTATTATGAGCAAGGACTCTTAAATACGCGACCTCGACCCGAAAAAGTAATGCGAGACGTAAAAGTCGGAAAAAGTTTGGGATCTGATTCCGGCGCGATTACTGCAGGAGGGGAGAGAGACTCGAGTGTTGTGAAATGGCCGAGCGACGTCGGTTCCACGGGTAAGCGGAGACGGTAACGACGGCAGCTGAGCATGTGATAGACGTGGTGGACGGGAGAGAGAAAGAGGAACAAGTATAAAGTTAGAGGAAAGGGAGGGCGGGTGAAAGAAATGGCGCGGTCGGAATCTCCTCATTCGAGGAGGATGAGAAATTAAATCCTCACGTAATGGGACCAAAGAGTGTGCCTTAAGGAGAGCAGCGAGTGAGGGAGAAAATGGTTGAGGCAAAGGTCATAGGAGGGGAAATGGTTTAGTCAGGAAGGACCACAGGCGAAGGAGGGCGGTGACCTCCCGGCCAAGCGCAGGTGGGAAAGAGATTCGCGAAGCGAGATGGCGTGGGAAAAGACCGGCAGAACTAGGTTGCGAGATAAGGACGGCAAGATACAGGAAAGGATCTGAAAGTTTCCGGCGGTTAGGTAGGAAGTACAGAGAAACGGCGGCAAGTAGAATGAGTTACGCGTGACGAGGGTCATATGGCTTATTATTTTATTTCAGCTAAGATGGCGGTTGAGCGAGGAGTTAAATTCATGATGTGAGGAGGGATGGCGATGGCGGACATTCATCTATTCGTCTTTCAGCCAGAGGTCTAGTAACTACAGGCTTACAGTGACAGGTTTTTCTTAATCCCTGATATATGAACAAGTATTTTGACATTTTTACGATTAACCCTGCCTAATTCTTTTTGATCAAATATGTTAAATAATCAAGAATGGATAAGATTTCAATAACACATACCCAATACTTGACATATGAATCTTTTAGCTTCTAAGCACTTCACTTTCTCAGGAAACTATTTCACACAACAAGGCATCACGGTTGTCTAATTAAAGCTTTAAGATCGGAGGATCATAATTTTTATAATCACATGAAAAATAATAATTCAATAACGCATGCAATTTTACTTAAAACGTATATTTCGTAAATGTTTACACACACATGACAAATAATAATCCAATATTACAATAAAATTTACTTAAAACAAACACGTATTTTTTAAATTTATATCTATAATTGAGGTCCAGTCGACCTCTGGATACCTCCAGGGGCTGTAAAAATTCAAGTGCTATCCACATTTTGACCTTGGCTTACCCAAGCTTAATGTGTGGCGAGGTGAAGGTATGTACTAATGGTAAATAATCGCATTGGAAGTTCTTGAGAGTAGAAATGACCATCTTCGGAAAAGGCACGTTTTCAGTTATCCTAGACTGTAGTAAATAAGTCATCGTCTATGTGGAAGTAGATAGATATCCAGTGCTGGCGATCTATTCCCTGAATCCTTCTTGAGTGGTTTTATTCCCACTCCGTTTTTAATGGCAATTCAATTCGGGGAAAGTTGCCCCCACATTAAGTTTACAACGCGTTTTTATTACATCTTATCTAAGTTAGAACGACTTGAACAACGAATTGAATGACTCTTGAAGATATCATATGACATTCTAAATAAATTGAGACACTTATTTCGGCTCACATTCTTTCACCGATTCGTAGGTATCAATAAAATTTCGCCATGTTCTTCAAAATTTGTACAATACATTTTTCGCGTAAAAACAAAACAATATGAAATATTTCAGGTATTTTCTGGTATTTAATTGACTTTCAAATATAAAATATGTTTAGTAAACAATGATTATAAACATTTTGTCAGCATAATTTATTGAACAAAATGTGATGTTATATTTTTACCTAAATAGGTAAACATATATATATATATATATATATATATATATATATATATATATATATATATATATATATATATATAAACCATAAAGGCCATATATACGAGGGTCATCGGGAAAGTAGTACCCGTTCGTGCCGCATGAAGTGCTGACGACGCGAGTAGCCGCTGGACGAGGTCAGATAGCTTCAGTGGCTTGTCTGCCTTCTCTGAGCCAAGTTGCGTGACGCTAGCATTGCCTGTGTTGTTTCTGTGATTGTTTACAATGTTTAAAAAAATTGAGAACGCCGCCAGTTGTGAAGTGAGGGCAGTGATTAAATTCCTCAATGCAAGAAACGTTCGCCCATGTGATATTCATCGCCAATTAAAGGAGGTGTATGGAGACAATGTAATGGACGAGTCGTCTGTTCGGCGGTGGTGTCGCAACTTCAACATGGGGAGGGGGAACACACACGACGATGAGCGTTCGGGGAGACCGTCTGTCATTACAGACCAACTGGTGAGCTCAGTTGACGAATTCGTGAGGAACGATCGGCGCGTCACAATTGATGACATCTGTGAGCATTTTCCCAATGTTTCTCGAACAATTGTTCATGACATTGTTAAACACCATCTGCATTATGCAAAAATTTGTGCAAGATGGGTCCCTCGCGTATCTCAATGAGCTGGCGGCGAAGGACTATGCAGCAGGAATACAGAAACTTGTCACACGTTATGACAAATGCCTTAATTTGCTTGGAGATTATGTTGAGAAGTAGTTTAAAGTATCCTCTTTCAAATAAAATTTTTTATGTTTGTTAATATTTACTTTTGTGTCTTTATTTCACGAACGGGTACTACTTTCCGGATGACCCTCGTACACACATATATATATATATATATATATATATATATATATATATATATATATATATATATACTCATATATACAGAAACAGATATAAGGAAAAGGGATAGGAACACATATAAAGGACGAACACAATAGAGGTGGGGAAGGCGGAATCGAACGGATCACAAGAGTAAAAATATTTCCTCAACCGGGACTCGAAAACCGGATCTTTCCACTTGCCGGGCGGATGCTCTTAACCACTTGAGCTATCGAGGATAGTCAATTTACCCTGAGATCCGTGGGTCTAATATGTCGCCAAGCGCCCCGATTCTTTCAGCCAAGAGATGGCGTCAGGGGGCAGTTTCACCCACCAAAGGAGAAATAGACAATACACAAGGAAAGGAAAGGACAGTGGCTTAGAATTCATACAACATCATACAGGAAAGGAACAGTGCGTTTCGTGGCACGCATAGCCAGAAGAAAGAGATGAGCCACATTGGCCAAATACACATTCAAACACGAAATCCCGCCAAACGGCGAATAAATACTCATATATACAGAAACAGATATAAGGAAAAGGGATACGAACACATATAAAGGACGAACACAATAGAGGTGGGGAAGGCGGAATCGAACGGATCACAAGAGTAAAAATATTTCCTCAACCGGGACTCGAACACCGGATCTTTCCACTTGCCGGGCGGATGCTCTTAACCACTTGAGCTATCGAGGATAGTCAATTTACCCTGAGATCCGTGGGTCTAATATGTCGCCAAGCGCCCCGATTCTTTCAGCCAAGAGATGGCGTCAGGGGGCAGTTTCACCCACCAAAGGAGAAATAGACAATACACAAGGAAAGGAAAGGACAGTGGCTTAGAATTCATACAACATCATACAGGAAAGGAACAGTGCGTTTCGTGGCACGCATAGCCAGAAGAAAGAGATGAGCCACATTGGCCAAATACACATTCAAACACGAAACACGGTTAAGAGCATCCGCCCGGCAAGTGGAAAGATCCGGTGTTCGAGTCCCGGTTGAGGAAATATTTTTACTCTTGTGATCCGTTCGATTCCGCCTTCCCCACCTCTATTGTGTTCGTCCTTTATATGTGTTCCTATCCCTTTTCCTTATATCTGTTTCTGTATGTATGAGTATTTATTCGCCGTTTGGCGGGATTTCGTGTTTGAATGTGTATTTGGCCAATGTGGCTCATCTCTTTCTTCTGGCTATGCGTGCCACGAAACGCACTGTTCCTTTCCTGTATGATGTTGTATGAATTCTAAGCCACTGTCCTTTCCTTTCCTTGTGTATTGTCTATTTCTCCTTTGGTGGGTGAAACTGCCCCCTGACGCCATCTCTTGGCTGAAAGAATCGGGGCGCTTGGCGACATATTAGACCCACGGATCTCAGGGTAAATTGACTATCCTCGATAGCTCAAGTGGTTAAGAGCATCCGCCCGGCAAGTGGAAAGATCCGGTGTTCGAGTCCCGGTTGAGGAAATATTTTTACTCTTGTGATCCGTTCGATTCCGCCTTCCCCACCTCTATTGTGTTCGTCCTTTATATGTGTTCCTATCCCTTTTCCTTATATCTGTTTCTGTATATATGAGTATTTATTCGCCGTTTGGCGGGATTTCGTGTTTGAATGTATATATATATATATATATATATATATATATATATATATATATATATATATATATATATATATATATATATACAGTAACACACAATATAGAAACACAAAAAAAGAACACTCACACGTATTTTCTTGATATTTCGACGGAAACAATCCGTCTTCCTCTGAAGATATAGATTCTATATCTTCAGAGGAAGACGGATTGTTTCCGTCGAAATATCAAGAAAATACGTGTGAGTGTTCTTTTTTTGTGTTTCTATATTGTGTGTTACTGTGTATTGTACTATTCGGCACTTCCGTGCCACGTCTACGAAAGCATATATATATATATATATATATATATATATATATATATATATATATATATATATATATATATATATATATATACCCAATTATATAGGGTAAAAGTTTGATTTTTATTTTTCCATTTTTTATAGTTTCATTCAATTTTAATTTTTAATCATTCTTAATTTAGCTACCAGGGAGTAATTAGGCACTTAATCATATTTTGCAACAGACCAGATCATCTTATGGACTTGGTCAATTTTAATATGCCATAATCATTAAGAAGAAAATGAGAAAAATTTTTAATCTCGGCTAACTTATTTTTCCATTAAAGAAACATTGCTTGCTTGGCTTGCGTATGTGAATTGAAACTTTTCATGATAAATCTTGATAGAATTTTCAAATTTAGTTATCATTGAGTGTGAAACAAACGTTGATGCAAGATTTCATTGCAAGAATGCATATTAGTAGCTCATGATTTGTTACCCATTCTCCAGATGTAAATCAGGGGAAATCGATGAAGTTTGAATATTTAAAATAGAAAATATTGCCCTTAACATTTAAATACAGCTGGGTAATAGGAAAAATTTCACTGTAAATAAAATTGGGGTCATGGATGATAAATCAAGCTGTCAGCTTTAGTAAAAAATTATCATTTTACTTACCTCGCTAAATACGTATATTACCTACTTCCATGTAAACTCTAATACTCCTAGGATAGATTTCCAAGAAAAAGTTCTGCTGAGCCTCGCATCTCAACTCACGAGGCATACATTTGAAGGAAAGAGCAGAAAAAATATGAAAAGCATGGGATGAACTGAGTTTTATGAATATTTAACCCTATTTCCGGAGAATTTTGAGGAATAAGAATACGCTATGCTGAAATAGGCAATTTTGTTCTAGAAGGTACACTAAAAAAGGCTCAAGTTTAATGAATAATATACAGCGCAGAAACCTGAAAGGAAACTACATTTAAAAAATGCTGTGCAAGAGCGTACATCCTTAAAGTGCTGAGTTATTACAATGCTGTTGAAATGGAGAAGATTCGGATTTTTTTTCAACCCATTAACTTGAAACAGACGAGCGATATCTTCTTCAAAATTCCTTGGGATCATAATATTGTAAATACTTTTATTCATCAATTTTGTGTTCCTGTAAACATCCGCGAATGCTGGATTCATGAATATAGGAATATGTACTCTCTTTGAAACATATTCAATAAAATATCACGTGAATACTCTAGTCCGGGGGATTGCGACTACAAAATTAATAGCGAAATTACAAAATTCTCTGATTATTTTCTTTGAAGGCGTAGAAGTCAAAATTAATCATTGCACGCAGTATAAAATAGTTAAGACTAGTTTCGGCTATGCAAGCGTCAACTTCTCGCATATCAAAAGACAGCTTCAGGCATAACATCGTGTAAATCCTTCATCTACCTGAAGATGTTACGCTGCAACGAAGCCTAGTTCGCAATAATAAAAGAAATTCTGTATGGAAAAGCAAAGTGTCTTCTTTCATCATTCTGGCATATCCTATCGACTAAAGACGCTAACTCATGGTGATAAGGATTGTATGGATTCAATTCATGACAGTTCCGACGTCTATAGCCACAAAAATTTAACTCGCGAGAGGAAAAACGAAAGCGAGTGACGAAATAAAAGAGCGAACAAAAAGATGGGAATGATAGGGAAAAAGCGTGAATTTCAGCCGAGAGGGACAATGTGACGGACAGGTGCTAAGAACTAGAAAAATAAGACAGGTTCAGGTAAATGCTGTTGACAATGGAAGAATTTAATATGCCTAAAAAGGCATGAAAATTGGGAGGGACGATCCAAAATTCTGCTCTTTTGCCCACATTATGACAATGTTGTTGAATCTAATGACCTAGAGAGCCATTAAGTTTTTTCCTGCAAACATTATCAAATACCGCTCTAAGGTCACCGCAACGGAAATTTTAAATTGCAAGAGATGCCTTGGTAGCTTAATTGGCAAAAATACTCAGCCAGATATCGAGATTCGGGGAAAAAACCCTGGTCACTATGAATGATTTTTAAATTTTAAAAATTGTAGCATTTTAAAGCACATTAACGGATGACTCCTTTAAAACTATTTTAGATGCATGAGTTTTTAATGTTTTCAAAATGATATTAACTACATTATTATTTTAAAATAACCGCGATCATATGCTCCATTGGAGGTTTTAAATAATATTTTTATAGATGCGCATGTTTATAATTATGCCACACAAAATGTTACTCGTCGAATTTCAACGCATTTTTTGCTTCCTCCTTAATCGCATAAAGAATTCAAACTTGGACTCTATACAAAATTTTTATCCAAGAACCAGGACGGTCCACAGGGAATATTTTCCTGGGATGGAGGTATGTCCCCTCGACCTCACCATTCCATTATAATGGACTATATAAAGATTAAAGCATCCGAACCCCTCCACATTTGCGAACCGAAATATTCCACGACATCGGGGCAGAGGGACTGTTAGATCAAGCTAGAAGGGTCGTTCTGATGGAAGTGAAAAGGGATGCGGAGTTTCGAGGGGAGGGTAAACGAGGGAAAGGCAAAAGGACGTGAGATGGAAGAGGCTGGAGGAGGAGAGAATATTGAGGCCGCCTGAGAGAGCACGGTGAGGGGCGGCTGGTTGAGAAGCGGTGAGAGCGGAGATAGCGAGGAGAGTGGTTCACGGTTGTAAAACTGTCAAGCGGAGTCCCCTTAAGGGTGTATTATCCAGAAGGAGACTACTTTGCGATATTTTTTACGGTTGCCTGAGTGCTTCCGATTGTGGAGGCATGGATTCACTGTTGCGCAAACTAAGCAACGCAAAATTATTGCCAAGAATCATGACTACTACTTCCTTTCAGTTACCAGCGGTTTAAATTAGGAAATCACAATGACTGGTGTTACCTGAAAGCGAAGAATGAAACATTATCTTTTTGTGATCAGAAACACGGTTTACTGTTTCAATTTTTCTATAATCGTAATAATTATTGATAATACATACCGGTTGCCGATACACTCATGAATTATTACCACTTTCACTTTTACACACTCTCTCTCGCTCCCAAACTCGCTATCACTCACGCAAAAGGCATTGATATGGATTCGGAGACTTGTATCAAGTTTTTAATCAGTACAATTAAGTAACTCATATTAACATGAATGGTAATTTGAGTTAAACCAACGCAATGGTTTTTGCACAAAAATACCAAATTGCATTAATAAAGGCGTAGTGTGCAAACAATGCAATTGTAAAAATGAATAGAAATACGACGATACACGTACTAAAGCGGTGGTAAAATATGACATCATTCGCAAACAATGACGGTATCAAGGAATATTGTCATTGGCCGTATGCATTATTCAGGACTTAAGAGAGTAATTTGACAGCTCTGCCATCCTTGCGCTCTCCCCTCCCTTCCCCGCTCTTCTAACCATTCACCTCCTACATTAGCCTTCCCCTTCGTGACGCCACGCTTCGCGCAAGCTGGTAGCACCAAGTTTTGTGATGCTTATACCTCAAACGAACTAATAAGGTAAGCAAAGCTCAATGCTAATCAGTCTAATCAAGTATAAAGGGTACTCGAAGCGTTGTTAATACCCTCGAATCTCTTATGGGGCAAAGATTCTTTACCTTAACGTTGTTCTTGAACGCATCAATGGTTTTAAATAATTGCGGTGGATGAGATCGTAAGTTCAGCTCCAGCAATCACAAAAAATATATGATGCCGCTTTTAATTGAACATAGTTTCCCGGGTGAGTCAATAACCCCTTTTTGACCGTGCACAATTGATTTAACATGGGAATTGAGGTATTTACCCTAGTGTTGGAAATTCTCTTGAGGGAGCATAAGGGAGCGCGCGAAGTGGTCATCAGCTATTACATTATATTCGCTGTCGGTACAAATTATTATTCAATGCTAACATTTGACTGAAAGATAGTATCAAATTAAAGCAAGTTAACACTTGTATTCAAGAAAAATCTGCTTCACACAAAGGCTAATAGATAGAGAATATGGAATAGATGCCAATTCGCATTAAAGCCTGTGCTAATGAACATTTTAGACTGCAGAAAAAGGGACAATTTCAAATCATCATTTTACTATTTCAGAGGAAAATAAGGAGCTTGTAAATTATAAATAGTGAGTGGGTATCAATAATTTACCAAAATATTACCTGAATTGGAATATGTTCAAGCCTCGTACTCCCAAATATTTTGTAAAAAAAACAATAAAAAGTGCCTAAGCACTAAATTACTCATATCATAGATAGTAGATTAAAACAAATATTCCCTTGAATTAATTATTAAACAAATATTCCCTTAAATAAATATTCTTTTGAATTTCCACAAAAATCTCTCTAAAAATGTCTTAGCGAATAATTTGATCCACCGAAACAGGAGTGCTTGGGTCACGAATTTCCTTTTCGTAAACTTCGGGCACTTATTTATATTTGTTTTCATCGCTCCTCACAAAAAAATTATTCCCGTGAGATAAATATAACTATTTTAGAACCAGAAACACATTTTTAGGACAATTAACCAAGAAACCATTTGAAATTAGGTAAATAATATTCCCCACTTAGAAAGTTTTTACATTATCCCGTATTATTCGCCGTTATCTCTCGATCGCTGATTTCAGGCTTGCGTGTCTGGTCATACTGATTTTATGGCTAAATATGTGAGAGATGGATTTATGGAAAAGGGAGACGTAATGCCTGGAGATGTAAGTATAGCCCATCTTCTACACATGCCCAATATGTAATAAGTTGACTGAAGGACGACAGATCAACTGGAAAGATTAGACTGGAAAGCTTCACTGAGCTGAATGAGGGAACAGAATTAAGATAAAATGCAACTGAAACTAAAACAGTTTCGTTGGCAAAGAGATAAGGAAGAACTAAAATAAAATTAAGTTCAAATGGCGAAAAATACAAACAAAAATATGATTTTTAATATCTCAGCACTATATTTTTTGAAGATGTGAGAGTTAGATGTGGTGATTTAAAGGCTTGCAAAATAGAAATAAATGTTTTTATAAACTAGGAAAAATTAGAAAATATGTAATTGTACATATCATTCGAATCTCTTAATGCTTTTAAGACTTGGACATGCTAGATTAAGTATACATGTTTAGTAAACTCGATGGAATTAGGGTGCTTGAGGAGTTTTAAAGGTAAAATTTATTAGAGATTATGTGAGGAATTTGTTCCTCAGTCTTCATTAATTTCAATTATATACACCCGTTATAAAAGTGCAGTTAGTAGAAACAGAAAAAAAGTCAATTCAAATTATGAAAAAATGTGATCATACTGATTTATCAGGTTGAGTAAGCGAATGAGAGAGGAACTCCCATACTGATACACCAGGAAAGAGTTAACTCTTCTCAGAGTAAGGTTGGTTTTTACAGAGTAAGCAATGAATTAAAGTGTTTTTAGTCTCTCAAAATGAGGACTATCAAGTACAAAAAAGCACACGCAAAATAATTTATGAACGCGACGGAGAAGTGAGGAGGAGAAGAAAACATGGAATTATTGAATTGGAATAAATTTCAATAAGATCTTAAAAACAGGCTTTTCTATTTGGTCCACCCCGAAGGAAAAAATATGTGAATCACATGGAAGTATTTGTTTTTTTAAAGTGTTGCTAGAGTCCTATTTGGGAAGCTGTCACAAAGTAATCCTCAGAACAAAACCTGAGATGAAGATTTTTTATTATGACAATTCTATCTCATGGCTTTTGCTAATAAGAATTCAAACTCATTACAGATAAGTCTTAGGGTGGTTGACAATCAAGAATTCTTCAGAACCGTCATTAAAAGCCCTTAATCAATGGGACAGTAACTAGTTAATTAGTCACTAGTAAAGTGGAACCCCGCTGTTTTGCGCATGCGTCATAGCTCAGTCAACTTCCAAGTGGTTGAGGGACAGCTTTTTCATTTTTTTTCACTCACATCATCTGGCGGCAGAAAATTAAATACGACACAAAAGCTTTATTATCAGCTCTATGGGAACGGGGTGGCGAGCAGTGTCACGATAATTGCTTTTAAGTGAAAGGTGAAAGAAATTCCGTCCGATGTTGCTGTCGCGACAAAAGGCGAGGAGATGAAACGAAATTTCGTTTCTTCGTCCCTCCTGGGGAGATTGGAGGACGTAACGGTACGGGGTTCTCTACCCTCCCGTCTCTCTCTCTCTATTTCCCCACTTCGCCATCGGACACGGGGCATTCATTTCGAAGGGATAAAAGCGTCATTGGTGGAAAAGAAAGACCGCTACATGAAAGGATGCTCACGGAGTGTGGGTGGAAAAGACGAAGAACTGGAGGCAAGGGCAAGTTATACGGTTAAGAGAGTCTTTAACAGGCGGGCGACAGGATGAGGCTGAAGGAAGGTGCGCAAGATTGGAATGCAATGTGAGGGAATGAGATCGAGGAGGCAAGTTTTTTTCGCTCAAACAAAATTGTTACTAATGAGGGAAAAATTAGAGCGAAATTAAAGTTGTAACTGAAGCTAGGATAAATAATAAAATAATACAGATAATGGATCGTTCTCATACAGGCTTGTAGATGAGATAAAACTCTAATTTCTGGCTAAAAGACCATCTCTTGACTGAAAGGGATCGAGTTTGTGCGAAAGCTAATGCACTGACTTCCCAACCCGTGTTTGAATCTTAACACTGGTAGAATAATGTAGAGGTATCCTATCCTGATTCCTACTTTGCTGCGATGCACATAGAGGGGAGCGCTTCGAGCAAAGTACGAAGTTCTTTGCATGGGAAGTTAAATTACGGTCCTTTTCTCATTACTACTACTGCCCTTGCATGAAGAGGGAAGCGCATTAACTTTCTGTAGTTAGTGTAGAAGCAGGCGCGAGGGAATTCCCCAATTATCCCTTCTCTATCTTTGCTCTCACGACTTGCAAACTAGGCTCTCAAGGTAAGCCAGGGGAGCAATATTTCCTGTGTTTTGGATGAGGGAACACAAAGGCACATCACATCTTCATGTCTCCCGGCGATGTAGTAGCATTTTCACGCACCATAGAGCCTTTCCGAGCTGAGCTATTGCCACGCTGGTCTACCTTTGGTTTGATTGCTATAGTCGGTATAAGACGCAATCCTTGAACGAAGCGAAAATAAAAATATATTGTGCTCACAAAACAATATAGTACATCAAAAATTGTAAACAAATGAAAAATACCTGTTGAACAAGAAACGCATATATCATTGCAGTGATCTTACAGTTTTGATCAATTCAAATTTCTCCATGACAAGTGGTTATTTTAAATAATCGTTGATTCGTCTGCCATTTAAATAGATTTGGGTGGACAAAAACTTCCAACACCTACGTTTCTCAAGATCAACCAAAATATTACGTGATCCCACACTGCAATAAACTCTTCATTAATTTCGTATATATTCTACCTCCATTCAATCTGTCCAACATTCCTATCCTCTTCTACCCTCTTCCTCACCGATCTAATATTCTTCTCTCTATCACCGTCTTCAATACTCTATCACCAGTTAAAATTTTCTGCATCCAACTTTCCTACGCCCTTTGAATTTCTTCCTAATTCTAATCCTCCTTTCTCACCATGCACGCACCACTTCTGTATTGATTTATTTAAGAAGACTTATTGCATTAATATTCGCTTTTTGCAATATCACTTCACACAACAATTACGTCAAAGTTATACGCAATCTTCATACTGGCCAAAACACATTTTCAAGGTAGGGGTACATAAAATAAATGATATGCTGCACCAGAGGAGTTAAAATAATGCATTGGCCCAATCCTTTTGAACTACTTAGTGTATAAGATCATATGGAGATTCCCTCACTTATTATGGGATTAGGAATTAATTAACAAAGAGACCATAAGAAATAAATGATTTACTGCAATCAGGAGGACTGAGACAAGACTTTGGCCCAGATAGGGAGCCTAGAGGCCTTGGCCCAGAAGCCTTAGGTGAGATCCTAACATCATGGGATAGAGGATAAAACATAAGGCCATCATCAAAGCTTGAAACGGAGGCAATACGGGCGTTTTTTTCAGAAACAGAGGGTGAACGAAGAATACAGCTGTTCAAATTTCATCCAATTGTACAAAATTATAATATGAAAAAACTAATGACAAATCCCAAAATACGGCCTCCTGGTAAGGGTTTATCCAGTACTTAAAGACAAACCAATACAAAAAGTTACCCTTTTTAAATACCTTGTAGTAAACCGCTCATGTAACAACATTCCTACGATTTATCGAAGGTAGCAAATTACAGAGCAAGGGTTTGGTCTGATAACTTCGAGAGAGACCTTTTTTGGAGAAATCAGAATATGTGTTAGGATAATGAGGTAATCATTCAATAGACCTTCTTTAGATCAATCATAACTTGAGAAACAAAAAATAACAAGATACAAATATAAATTCCATTTCGTTCTGAGAACTTCCGAAACAAAGACATTAAGGACAGCAGTCGGAAAGTTGTTAAGATACCGATCAAAAATGAAAACGTGGCAATCCAATCGCGACTTTCGCAAAATTACCGCCAATTGTCCTGACAAGGCAGGACGATTGGCGGTAATTTCAACGAAAGCACTGATTTAAACGAAAATAATGTAAAGAAAAAGATTGGGGAAACCTGCAAGTCTATTAGCTTACTTGTAGGCAACCTCTTTAAATATTCTTAAAGAGAAACTTCTTCCTTCCAGTAACTTCGGAAAGGAATAGTTTATTAGATTAAAAACAAAAAGAAGAGAAAAGAAAAGCAATTCTTTTGCCGATATGTTACCGTTAAAGTTTTCTTTTTCGATCACAACTTTTATTATTTTATCATTTATAAACCTACATACTAGAGAAAATTTAAAAACAGCAACAATAACCCGGAAAAAAGTACCTTAATTATTAACGGTTTTCACCTGCATAACATGAAATTAGTCGATTTAAACTAAAGGACAAAATGAGTAAAAATTCTAGGATTAATTTAAATTGCTCAGAAACAGCCACTTTAAATTGACTCCCCGAAAGATAAGAGTGTTACTGAAGGAAATTGATGAATTCGGGGTGAATAATCAAACAAATGAATAAGCACTTGGAAGTTAAACGGAGGATGCCAAAGTTAAACTAATAGGATTATGCATGAGACTAAATAAACAGAATAAATAAATAGAATGCGTGTGCATGAGGGAAACGGCAAGAATGAAGGATAACAAAGGATTGTATCAATAGATTGACCTCTCCGGTTAAAGAGAACACAATTGGCGACAGCAAGAATGATAAAATTTGTAATGCAGAGAAGGTATCTGTAGTAATATTGGTGGAGTACTAAAACTGAAAATAAACTAGAACTCCAACAGCTCGGCTTCGACTGTAGAGTAAGGATTTTCCAGAAATTGATAGTTGTTTCCCTTGTGGAACCTCTTTTCCAGAATCATAATTGGAACTGTTTCGTAAATATTACGTTAAACCGTTTACTCATATGTCAATCTTCGGAAGTTAACGATAACAACCGACCGTCCTCCTCTTTACGTTGTCTTGTTCGTTCAAAACATTTCGACAATCTTTTGCTGCAGATAGCCTTTCTTCGCAGATTTATCAGCCGTAATGAGCAAAAAGTAGATAGGATAATGAATTACAAAATATGTTTGTAACCAAGGCTTCTATTATTTATTCAAACAAAATTCATGACAACAAAATTTCTCCGTAGTAATTACGCAAATATTTACTGCCAAGGGCACAATTTTTCTTTGTACTATTGGGATTTTCTCGCTGATCGAGTTCTAAATAAAGAGAGTTTGGTATATAATGATATTCCACTGGTCATAATAATATTCCCAAACACTAATTTTATTATCAAAGACCTACATCCAATCCGCGGAAGTGTGTGAGAAAACCAATGAGATGACAATATAAAATTTCTTTAGCTAGCAGGGCCATTGGAGAGAAGACGAGTTGCGGCGAAAGAAGGCAAACGAGTTGGAGGAGGAGACAACGAGAGGCACAGCGAAGGAATCGGGGGAAGGATTTGAAGGAGGAAAGTATTTAAGTGGATTAGGCGTCACGTGACTGAACGAGGGAGAATAAAGGTTCCGATACCTCAGCGGTCCCCGAAGTTGGCGAACTCGAGCGCGAGACCCTGTCCAAAACCCCAAGAGTACCCCACTTCCCAGGGGGTTCCGAGATTGAAGGAGACAGGTCAAGATTAAGTCTTATATTGGAAATGGGAGAATGAAATTAACAGGCGAGGAAATGGGAAAAAATCAAGGATAGAGGATTTAGTAGAAGAGATTACAATATAGTCGATCACGTTAATTTTTCTCCAAAGAGAATGATGCACTCTGGCCGACAATCGTCATTCTCTTCAGTTATGTACTACTTAGTTATATTCCTTCTTCCAAACGCAACCGTAAGATGATGAGGATATTATTTCGATAAAACTTAAGTAAGGAAAAGCGAGAATGAATTAATCATCTCAAAACAAGAAGATTCTCCTAACTTAACAAGCTAGCTCCTAACTAAGCAAGCAAGGTTAACTATCAAGAACATATTTGAAATAAAGTTAAAATGATACGAAAGTGATATAATAAAATCTGAATATCCAGGAGGGAATGCAAAATGATAGTCGCGCTATCCTATATATATAGCAAAGACCATTCACATATATACATATATATATACATATACACATATATACATATATATATGTATATATATATGTATATATATATATATGTATATATATATATATATATATATATATATATATATATATATATATATATTATAGTGCTTTCCAAAAGAAAGAAAATTAAAACGCATTTTATTACTCCGTTTAGGCATTTGCAGTAAGTGAAATTAATGTTAAGATTTATGGGAAAAATTGATCACATATCCAGAAAAATAAACAAGGTAAAGAGTGAGGGGCTGGTCCACTTTAAGGTATAGAAAAGAAACAGGAGATAGGGCGCTTTTCCCAATAAATATACCTGCTTTACTTGCTTCTATTGATGACTGCTATTTTATTAGCTGCTGGAATTTATTGAAATATTAATCAGCTCGAATTTTTCAACTTTATGCATGCTATTCTTTCTTTGAAGATTACTTTTCATCATTCACTAAATATTGCCAAATGGAATGGGAAATAGCATTTTATAATGATGATGCCTTTTAAATGCGTTTATATTTTAAGGTTCACCGAGGAAAATAAATCCAGAATAATTTCTTTGAACTATGGAAGGGACAACATAATAGTAAAAACAAGATATTCACCGTTTTGAGTCCAAAAATATGCATATGAGTAGAATACGTTTTATGAAAGAAAAAGTGTGTGCTGAATAATAGTCACTACTTTGCCATTTTATTAACATTCTATAACCCTTTTCTTTAATAGAAAACTATGAAACGTAAAATTAAGCTTTTACAATAAAAACCTACTTGCGGGTAACTATGTTACTACCAAATCGATGACAATATTTGTGTTAAATAGCTTTGTACTACAATAAGTTTTGGAGAAAGCATCTTATTAAAGAGTGTATCAAGTAAATTACTAGAGATCTCTCTAAATATTAAATATGAGAACGCACATAAATGAAGGAATTCCTAATACCGACATTATTTAGTGAGTAAAATATAATAATTAAGTCCGACGAAGGACAAAACTGAACAGACGAGGGATATTCTAAGATTACGGAGGATTAAGGAGGAGAATACTCTACAATCAAATTTGACCCATACATGACAGTCCCATTCCTTGTGAATTTTGGCTTAAGGTATTTTCATAGATATATCATGGCGGTTTTGTTTTTGATACTCATCGTTAAAAATCAAATTAGAAATGTATATCCGTACATAAGTACTGAAGGCTTCCTAAGGCTCGAGAAAGCTCAAGGAAAGTAGTCGCAGAAAGCAGTTTAAACTAGGAAATATTATTATTAATTTAAAATATGAAATGTTTATTATTAATTTATAATACAAAATAGTTAAGACACATTTACAAAGTAGGTAAACTTAAAATAATTACTCATGAAAAAGAAAATTAGGAAAAGGATATTCACTTTTGGAAAAAGGTAATACATTTTAAGGGGAAACTTTCTATAAGGACTTGCCAGTGAGATATATAGAAGTATTTTAAGCTTTAAAATTATATTTTTAAACACCAATGGTGCTAAAAACTTGACTGCTTACAAGTAGGCAAAAAATTATGATAAATCATAGTTTGATTTCACATACAAAAAAAGAAATGTCAATAGGCTATAAGAAGAAAGTATCAACTCAAAATGAAAAGGAAAGGATCCAGAGGGAAATTTTGCGAACAATTAACCTGCCAATCCATTCATCAAAGATTATGATAATCATTAGAAGAACGAAGAGAAAAGCTGAAGAATATTTAAGAGAAATTAATTTGGATTTATTGAAGAAGGCTGTGAGAAGCTCCTCAAGTTTTAAGACTGGTCGTTGATAGAAGAACATTAAAAATATACCAACCGACTTTTATTGCCTTTGAGCTGCCGAAGAAAGCTTTTGAAAATACAGATTAGAATACTAGGAAATGTGGTCTAAATTTATCTTGTAATGAACATCAATACGGAAAATGAATACACGCATAACATAGAGAACTGATGACTTAGGTCAAACGTGGTATAAATAAAAACTAAAAAGAGGATAAAATAGTAGAAAGGGGCAATAATGTAGCAAGAAAGTTCATTAATGTACATTATCAAGATGGAAATAAACAAGCCAAAGGAAAAGTCTAAGAGATACAGTCAAATTCATAGAAAAAATAATAGGCAACTACGCTTTGCAGATTATATTTACAGGGAAGAGAGAAGAATTAACCGGAAAATTAGCGTGTTTAGTAAAGGAAACTAAAATGGTTAGTTTAATTTTAAAAAACAGAACACAAAGATTATTGACTGAGTTAAAATTAAGAAGATGGTTTTCAAATCTCTCTGGGGATGGAAAAATTTTATACAAGTTATTTTTCCATTAATAGTAGAATCACTGCTTATGTTGGAGTCAAGGTGATTGCAACGATAAAACCCAAGGAAAGATGGATTTACTACCTTGATCAAAAATTTCCCGGAATTTATTCAGAAAATTAAAAATACAAGTTTATTCATCTAAATCTATATTGTCCCCTTCAAAGTAATCCCCATCGACTGCAACACACTTATGCCAGCGCTTGATCCAATCCTCGAAACATTTTTTATATTCGGTTTTCGGTATGTCCATCAGTGCTTCCTGCGATTTTTCCATTACTTCCTCTCGGCTGCTAAAACGCGTTCCCCGTAATGGTTTTTTAACTCGATTGAACAGAAAGAAGTCACAGGGAGCCAAATCAGGTGAATTCGGTGGCTGTTGGATGGTATTTGTTGCATTTTTCGTCAAAAAATTACGAATAATGATAGCACTGTGCGACGGTGCGTTATCATGGTGCAAAATCCACGAGTTTTCTGCCCACATTTCTGGTCTCTTTCGGCGAATTGCTTCACGCAAACGTCTCATAACGCCCAAATAATACTCTTTGTTTACTGTCTGGCCTTCTGGCAAAAATTCATGATGCACTACACCGTTGTAATCCATTAAAAACGTCAGCATTGCCTTCTTTTTTGACTGAAAACGACGTGGTTTTTTTGGTCTCGGCTCATTTGGTGAACGCCATTCACTTGCCTGATGTCTGGATTGCGTGTCGTACTCATAAACCCACGTCTCGTCTCCAGTAATGATCCTTTTGATGAATGTGGGATCGGATTCAGCCTCGCAAATCATGTCTTTTGCGACGTCAACACGGTCTCTTTTTTGCATGAAATTGAGGTACTTTGCTGCTACACGACGGAAACCCAAATCATTTACCACAATGTCTTGGGCGGATCCATAGGCAATGTTCAAGTCCTCCGCTATTTCTCTGATGGTTAATTTGCGGTTATTGACCAACATTTCTTTTACTTTATCAATTTTTTCACCGACTTTCGATGTCGATGGTCTGCCACTGCGTTCATCATCTTCGATTGACTCACGACCACTTCTGAACCGCTCGTGCCACTGGTAAACGACCGTTTTTTTTAGAGAATCGTTGCCGAAACACTTTTCCAACATTTCCAACGTCCGTGCGCCACTAAATCCGTTTTTTACGCAAAATTTAATACAAGTTCGTTGTTGCAAATTTAAATCCATTTCTGAAATTGTAAAAAATCGCCAACACACACAGAGATAGATGTACTCTTGGCTACGTAACTTTTGCAAATGTCAAGTTATGACACTAAGATTTAAAGGGAATATCAACAACAGATGTACCAATTTAACAAAAAAAACAGAACTCAAATCGGAACAATGGGAGCGCCACACGGTGGTTATTCCGGGAACTTTTTGATCAAGGTAGTATACCTACAGAAATTTCGACGTACGCCTCCCTTGGAATATTCTACTGGATACTTCTAACCCTGGTTGCTGACATCATTAAATAATCGAGGGACAGCGAAGCAAGGCGCCGGTGGCGCCCAATATGGACATCGTGCCGCTGCCAGCGGACACTATAAGGACTCCTCTCGACCAGCAGCTGGAAAATACTTCTTCAAACCCTGTTCATACTGCCGGCGCTCTAAATATGGACGTTTCCATGCATCAGAACGGGCCGTCTGCCCCTGCCGCGAAATTCAACGACGACTGGCGACACGTCAAGGATCCCAGAGGAGCCGGGAAGCGTAGCGCACCATTCCTTTCCATTGAAGAAGCAACTAATAAGCGCCCGGTAAGTACGAGTAATAAATTCTCACCGCTCGTCACGGATCCGGACACGGACAACTCTTCTGCTCCCGTGGCGATGGAGGCTGAAAATTCATCTGCACCATCTGGATCCCCGGCAAGCCGAAAAAAGGAACCACGCCCCCCGGCACTCATCATATACGATGTAGTAGACCACGCGGCCTTGCTGAAACTTGTCCGATCCAAGGCAACGGACAAGTCCTTTACTGCAATCCATACAACCGACTGGACGAGACTTCAACTAAAGACTGCGGCTGATTATGCGGCCATAAAGCAGCTGTTGGTGCAGTCAAATGCACAATTCTCGACCTGGGGCCCGAAATCCCTACGAGCCAATTTCTACGCGGTTCGTGGACTTCCGTGCACCTACCCAGTTGAGCTACTGAAAGAAGATATGGACGCCATGGGGATTCCGGTGGAACGAGTGCATCTGGTGCGGCAGGGAACCTTCTTCCTTGTCGTTGTCAAGGAAAACCCTGAATGGCAAACAAAAGAAATGCTTGCCATAAGATACATCGGCAATTCCCGTGTCAGGGTGGCAAAATATCAGCACAGGGAGCCACAAATGTGTTACCGGTGCACCCGATTCGGACACGCATCTTCCAACTGCACGGCAGCCCCGCGATGCTACAAGTGTGCTGGTGCACATGAAGGCATCCAATGTCCGGATACGGAAAGGAAGAAGACTTGTTGCTGTAACTGCGGAGGAAACCATCCTGCATTTTTCAGGACCTGCCCTGTCTACGCCAAACAGAAGGAGATGAAGATGGCTAGCCTCCGGAGGAAAGGCGCACCAACCCAGGGGGCGAAGAACACCGCCGCTGAAACAGAGCTGCCTTCTCCTCAACAGAAGACGCTTGGTACCTTCAACGCGTCGAAGCCGAGAGACCCAACCAACGCAACCCAACGTCTGACCATGTGCAAGCATCTTGACTTTCCTCCACTCTCGACGCCGGCTCCGGTCGCCAGGGAGACAGCAGAAGAAATAAAAATTCCTCTTCTCCAGAAGAGGCGGGCTGCAGACTCGCAGATGCCGACTCCAACTTTGGCTACATCCCTCTCTTCCATCCTGGAAGCATTGACGTCCTCTGCTGCGCTATTGCAACAACAGCTGCAAGCTTTAACTGTCGCCCTTACCACTATTTTCCCAAACCAAAATGGACCATAGGCGAGAATTAAATAAATCTATCATCCTAGCCACATGGAATGTCGGCGGCGCATTGAAGCGAAAGACCCCTGAATTGCTTGCCTTTCTACGGAAGGCAAGAATCTCAATCGTCTGTCTGCAAGAGACTCATCTCCGTCCTGGAACTTCATACGGCGTTCCAGGCTATGCAGTTTACCGGGATGACCGGCAAACAAGAGGAGGGGGCACGGCGGTCCTCGTTTCGCTTGACCTGGCTGCGAGAAAAATTGACCTACCAGCTCGACTGCATCTAGAGGCGACAGCCATTGAAGTAGATACTTCGATCGGCTCTCTCACAGTGGGGTCACTCTATCTCCCCCCAAAACGACCTCTAGCCACACAGGATTTCGAAGTCATCTTCTCCGGGTCACGGCCGTCGCTTTTTCTCGGGGATCTAAATGCAAAGAATGCTGCATGGCATTCAATTACACCGAACCCTCGGGGTGAAGCGCTGCTCACATGGGCTCAGAACAACGGAGTACGCGTCGCGGGTCCACATGGGCCAACGCATCAGCATCACGGCAGGAGCGAAGACGTCTTAGATATTGCGCTGCACCGTAGGCTCACGAGTTCGCTTTCTCTCGTGGCGACACCGACGTTGGACAGCGACCACTACCCAGTCTGCGCCTATCTGGGATGCTGCCCAACGTTACTTCCCCCACGGCCGGTGCGATGCCTGGATAAAACAGACTGGACAGGGTACAGGCAGATCCTCTCCGACATTTTACCGGAACAGCCGCCATCACTGACGTCACAAGCTATGCTGGACGAATATGCTTCTGTCATAACAGCTGGCGTGGACCAAGCATTACAGAACACCGTGCCAATAAAACTGATCCGCCCTTCTGGACATCTGACGCTGCCTCATTCCATCCTTCGCCGCATCCGCGAAAGAAATCGGCTTCGACGACGATTTCAAAGAACCAAATGTCCCGCGGATGGGGCACGGTTTAGAAGAAAACGAGCCGAAGTGAGGCAGCTCATCCAGGACCACAGGCAGACGACGTGGGAAAGGAAGGTTGCTTCCCTCCGAACCGAAGATGGGAGCATCTGGAGAATGGCAGCTTCTCTTCGCCACAGCATTCGGATCGACCCACCGATCGACTCACCTGGTGGCCCTCTTATCACGGAAGACGAAAAGGCTGAATTTGCAGCAACTACGCTGGAGGCCACTTTCACGTCGACTCCGGATCCACTGGTACCGGATGATCCTAGCGACTTTCCTGAAGAGGATGAAACAACGGAGGAGGGCACCATGACGGTAACGAAGGTTACCGAAAACGACCTGAGAGCAGCCCTTGGACGACTACGCTGCAAGAAAGCACCAGGAGAGGACAACATCCCGAACGAGGCCCTTCGACAGATGCCTGTCTCGCTCGCAACTCACCTGATTACGCTCTTTACGGCCTGCTTCTCCATGGGACATTTTCCGGCCATCTGGAAATCGGCAAAAGTCATCCTATTGCCGAAGCCGCCGAAGTCCGCTAGGAACGTAGAGAACTACCGCCCGATCGCCCTGCTAGCGACCCTGGGAAAGCTGCTTGAGAGGGTACTGCTGCCACATCTCCTGAAGCACATCGCGGCCTACTCAATCTTGCCGGCATCACAGTACGGTTTTCGAGAGGAACACTCCACCACACACCAGCTCGTCCGTCTCGTGGAACAGGTGACGGCCGGATTCAATCGGCGATGCTGCTCAACGGCGGCGTTCTTTGACATCAGGAAAGCCTTCGACCGGGTATGGCACGCTGGTCTCAGGCGAAAACTTGCAATACAGCGGTTTCCAAATTGGCAGCGCCGCTTGCTAACATCATACCTGACAGGAAGGACTTTCCGTGTCGCCTGGGGACGCGCGCTGTCACAGCCGAAACAGGTCCACGCAGGCGTGCCGCAAGGATCGGTGCTCGGACCGATACTTTTTAATCTATATACGGCGGACCTCCCGGTAGACCTTGGACGACATACCATGGTTGCCCTGTATGCGGATGACGCAGCAATAGTGACCACTTCGCGGAGAGCACACATGGCGGCAACATACCTACAGCGAGCAGTAGACAAACTGCTGGAGTGGTACGCCCTGTGGCGAATCAGCGTCAACAGCGCAAAGACACAGACGATTCTTTTTTCACCTGGAGGACTGCGAGAACCAGGAGAAATCCTCGTGGGCACCGAGGAGGCGCCATGGAAGGAAGAGGTGACCTATCTAGGCGTGATACTGGATAAAAGACTGACATTCAAAAGTCACGCCCTCGCTGCCACCAGGAAGGCAAGAGGAAGACGACTACAACTCTCGCCGCTGCTGCGTTCACCGTCCCTCTCTATCAAGACAAAGACGTATCTGTACGTGGCGGCAATTCGCCCAATCTTGATGTACGCTTCACCGGCATGGAGTGGCAGAATGACTCAGACGGCCTTCCACCACTTGGAGGTAACGGAAAGAGGGGCACTCAACAGTGTACTTGGGCTTGGCTGGAACTATGCCGCAGAAATTCTCCACGCCTTAACTGAAACTGCGCCCATTGGAGATGTCATCAAGACTCGCGCGACGGCCTTTTACGAGGAGCTTGAAGGCAAAAAAGAAGAGCACTTGCGGTCGATCGGCGGCTTAAAACCTGTCTCCTGGGAAAGGCACAAACGCCCAAGAGCAGCAACGGGACGGGACGACGACCAACCACCATTGAAAAGGAAAAGGAGTTGATTGGACCTTCCTTCATCGACGGGCTAAGAAGCCGCAAACACAGCAGCTGAATGATTAAATCATCGGGCAGCTGCAAGCCAAGCGTCAAGAGGGAACGTTTTGGCAAAAAAGAAGACGAGACGGACGTTGGAAATGTTGGAAAAGTGTTTCGGCAACGATTCTCTAAAAAAACGGTCGTTTACCAGTGGCACGAGCGGTTCAGAAGTGGTCGTGAGTCAATCGAAGATGATGAACGCGGTGGCAGACCATCGACATCGAAAGTCGGTGAAAAAATTGATAAAGTAAAAGAAATGTTGGTCAATAACCGCAAATTAACCATCAGAGAAATAGCGGAGGACTTGAACATTGCCTATGGATCCGCCCAAGACATTGTGGTTAAT
Source organism: Hetaerina americana (assembly GCF_022747635.1). NCBI lineage: Eukaryota > Metazoa > Arthropoda > Insecta > Odonata > Calopterygidae > Hetaerina > Hetaerina americana. The sequence continues at coordinate 2,236,312 of NW_027286808.1, read as the reverse complement.
GATTTGGGTTTCCGTCGTGTAGCAGCCAAAAGACCTCAATTTCATGCAAAAAAGAGACCGTGTTGACGTCGCAAAAGACATGATTTGCGAGGCTGAATCCGATCCCACATTCATCAAAAGGATCATTACTGGAGACGAGACGTGGGTTTATGAGTACGACACGCAATCCAGACATCAGGCAAGTGAATGGCGTTCACCAAATGAGCCGAGACCAAAAAAACCACGTCGTTTTCAGTCAAAAAAGAAGGCAATGCTGACGGTTTTCATGGATTACAACGGTGTAGTGCATCATGAATTTTTGCAAGAAGGCCAGACAGTAAACAAAGAGTATTATTTGGGCGTTATGATACGTTTGCGTGAAGCAATTCGCCGAAAGAGACCAGAAATGTGGGCAGAAAACTCGTGGATTTTGCACCATGATAACGCACCGTCGCACAGTGCTATCATTATTCGTAATTTTTTGACGAAAAATGCAACAAATACCATCCAACAGCCACCGAATTCACCTGATTTGGCTCCCTGTGACTTCTTTCTGTTCAATCGAGTTAAAAAACCATTACGGGGAACGCGTTTTAGCAGCCGAGAGGAAGTAATGGAAAAATCGCAGGAAGCACTGATGGACATACCGAAAACCGAATATAAAAAATGTTTCGAGGATTGGATCAAGCGCTGGCATAAGTGTGTTGCAGTCGATGGGGATTACTTTGAAGGGGACAATATAGATTTAGATGAATAAACTTGTATTTTTAATTTTCTGAATAAATTCCGGGAAATTTTTGATCAAGGTAGTATTTCATTATAAAAAAGGAAGAAAAATCGCCATCCGTCGTGAATGAGGTTTCATTTGCACGATAAGTTTTTTCTATATTCGCCATTTGCACGCCCAAATGAATTAAAGTAGTAGTGATGTCAGTAATACTTTTTCTGGTCATATGTTTTTATATTAAAAACCATCCAGTTGAATATTTAGTCCTATACTTGCACGAAAATGACCTCCACAGTCGCTGCACTCAAAAATCTCTCCACATTCGTTGATTTTTTTCAGATCCCACTGGCATGTAAAATGTACCATTTTGCTAGGAAATGAATTACGGCATTAAGCTATTGTGCGATTCATTAACAATTAGACGATCGTTCGGTGGATGCAACTCTAGTGCAAACATCTGCCTGGCAAACAGCCATCGTCAATTTTCCGCTTCGTGTTTTGAGGCAGTTGAGATTCCGGCACAATCTCACCGAATGTCTTCCCGGAAAAAAACTAGTCAATCGATCGAATTGATGGGTGACATACCTTTGAAAATCACCCTAAGTCTTTGGCGTCGCCCCGTGACGTAGTGCTGTGCTGTGACAGCCTACTGCCGCTTCGATTCTTGACACTCCGTCCCCTTCCATTGCCACTCGCGAAAATTTGTCCAATCATGTGTAATATGCTCCCTTGTGCAAGTCATGCGATACCTTCCACCTGCTATGACATCGCTCTTCAAATGAATATTGCATCCGTTTCCTTCTGTCTGCCACAAGACGAATTTCATTTGCCTTACCTCACCATTCATTATACAGCAATCCCTCTTGCCTAAGGCCGTTTTCATTGTCCCTTTCCTTCCCGGTCCAACCTTCCCATCATAATTCCATTCATCCAGGAATCATATTCCTCTTCCTCGCCTCCCCTATCCTCCTCATAGCGAAACGATATCGAAATGGATCCGAGGCACGCGATATGGATTGACACGAAAGTATAAGGCGGTCCCACGCCGTTCTCACTGACGTCAATGTTCCTCCATTATCATATTTAATCGACCCGATTAGTCCTCAATCTTTCATTGCATCCTTGCCTTCACCGCTCTCCTCCCCCCCCCCCCGGTCGAGATAAACTGGTCACGCTCGCTCTTGCCTTAAAATGCTTAGCAAATTCCTTCGTACGCTGCGTCCCAGCCCCGCCTATTTCCCCGTTCGAACATGTATTTATTTCACTCTCTCTGTCCTCCTTCCATCCATAAAATTTCTTTGGGAGATGATTTGTTTCGGACATAACCCGTCAAGTGCCTTTCTCATCACGCCTAAAATACTTGTCATGTGACTGATCACAAACACGATTATACCAAATAATCCTATAATAAACTGACCATCCTTTGCCATACATTTGTGAAAAATGATATCGTACAAAGGTTTAATAAGTCACTGATAAATTTCAAAGAAACTGCGGGAGATGCCGCAACAGTAACCTTTAAATGAGCCATTCTCAAATGTGCATTTCAATGCAACAATTTCAGAGTGTAAAAATCCTTCACTTTGACCGGGATCCGAACCCGGATCCCTCAATGTCCGGTCGAGTGCTTTAGCCAGTTAAGCTATCGAGGCGTTCTCTTAAACTGGCAAAAGCACTCAACCGGACATTGAGGGATCCGGGTTCGAATCCCGGTCAAGGCGAATGATTGTTACACTCTGAAATTGTTACATTGAAAGTCACTGATAATATTTTCCTCGCATTAAAATGTCCAGCCAATCAAGTGTCATAGTTACAAAGAGAAAAAATCACCTAAGGAAATATAAAATGTTCTGCTGTTTCTCACAACTGATTCTGTCAAGACTGTTGTTGCAATTAAATTTCACAGTCCTAAGTGGTGGAGGGAAAACAGCCTGGTACCGATAAAAATATAAAAATATGCAATTTGAATGACTCAATAAATACATTTTAGCATATGGTTCATACCTGAGTTCAAATTTTGATTTTAAATATGGTGACAATTAAGTGCTTGGTAATAATTGAACATCCACTTCTTGACACCTTCATCCACGTTTCCTTGAACGACAAAAATATTTCTACTGAGAATATGTTTTCTCATTGTAAATATACATAATAAAGAATTTTTTTTCAAGTATACATTTCAAATTTATAAGAATTCATGAAATCTGGAAGTGATTTTTTAACAGCGCTCTTCATGTGTTCACGAATTCTCGGTCCTCGTCTTAAATTGATTGCTCAAATTAGTCCATATTACATAGTGTTAAGCGGGTCTTCCCATTCCCTCTGCTGAGCAAACTGCCAGTTTCATATTATAATTCTTCAAAATATATCCGATTGCTTTCCGCTTTATCTTTCTGATGCTTTTATACGATCCTGGAAACTTCCAAAACTTCCTCATAGGCTACACGTCCACGGTCACTTCCTTTGCCACGCGTTTTTGAGTTAGAATAAATTATATTTTTCCCCAATTTTTGCAGGTCGATGAGTTAAACATTTTTCCAAATATATACCCACTGGTATGCATTTCGCCACAATGCATGAATACAGCCGTATTACTTATAACCGTATTCTTTCACACCCATTGGTCAACGGATTTGGATAATAATTGAAACATTTTTGCTAGTAAAATATGCTAAATGTGTCAACATGACAAAATAATGAGTTTCAATCATTTTCAATATCCATGTCAATAATGCTGTCATTATAAGTGTACCATAAGTCATAATCTATTATATCAACCTCATTAATGTAAGCAATGCAAAACTATCTACGCCACGTGTGTACTTGAGTTTGTAATTATTTGTGCGTATTGATATGAATTCCTGAAAACTGAGAGACACCAAAAACAAGCCGCTTTTTTGGACAAAAGTCGCAGTTCCTCCATCTGGATCCAAACTTCGATTTTTGCCTCCTCCGCTTCCCACAATTTCTTTCTAACCCAGTCCATTTCCCAAATTTACAGCACGAACACACCTTACACTACGCCTCCGCGTCCATTACTCTCGGGTCCGCTTCTCCACATTTCCGCGACTATCCTTCGCCCCTCATCCAACATTTCTCCCATCCGCTTATTAGCATTTCCTTAGCTCATCATTCTCTGTCTGCAGTGGCGGCTATCCCGTCGGGTCTCCGCCCACACCTATCCCATAATCCTTCCCCTGTTCACTTTCTGCTACAACCTCCGCCAAAAAAGGAGGAACCTAAACTTTCATATGGGGAAAATATCATACTCATACCTCGCAATCCTGGTTGAGACTGCTTCCAATCACCAATTTCTTCACATTTGAAGGCTCATTCTCCACATCAAAATACTGGCTTTCCGGTGGCGCTACGTGGGCGCCATTAAAATAATAGTTTGTCCAAGGCACTTAGTAAAATTGAACTCACTTAACGACGATTTGATTAACTCTGTTTGCAAGGGTACCGGATCAGATATCGTGGTAATTTCGTCAACAATTATGCTGGGTCTTAGAGTTGTAGCTCGATTTATTTATAAATTTTAGACCGACTAAATATTATTTTTTGTCGAACACTTTAGTTTAAAATTAAAATATTGAGCGTTGACAAATGACTAACCTATATAATTCAAATGAAGCATAATATATTAAATCTATATTATTGATTTATTGGAATGATATTATTTTGCAATACATAGTCTGCATTTAAACAAATGATGGACCCTACATTTTATATTTAAACATTAAATAACCAGGATATAATCAAATGGTTCAAGACTAGCTATTTTAAAGGACACTGTAAACATGGAAATTTTAGATTTCACTTTTTCAAATCTGGAATTAAAATAAATAAAAATCTTTTTAATGAAAACTATATAAAACTGCTGCCTCGATGAAAATGAAGTGACACAGAAGACACCGAATAAATTTTTACTGCCGACTGGTTTCACTTCACTCAGGATTAACGGAACTACCTCTCAAATAGTTACCGTGATTGCATCGCTCCAGCGAGCAGAAAGAAGGCGGCTCATTGTAATTCTGGGATTGTTCTTGTGGGTAAAGGGGGCTTTAAGCACAAGGCATGTTCTAAATATCTGCTTCTAATTATTAAAAATCAACAGAGCGGCCAGCAGGATATTTTTACCATAGCAATTATTTATGTGATGATCAATTTGTAATCGTCTCGTTCGTAGCATGGAAAATATTTCTAATAAATAAATAGGAAATATAATGCTTAAATGTTACAATACGCTATAGCCTAGGGTATTTAAAACATTTAAAAATTCAATTCCCACTCCTTGGCCAATATGTGCTATATCTTTGAGGACAACTACTGCTTATGTAGGTCAGGAATAATCACGGCTAGAGTTATCACTGGCTTAGGCAAACTGGTTCAGGTACTGCATTAAGTAGGGGAAATATAATGTGAACTAACTGATATTCATATTAAATATCATGAATATTCATTATGTGGAATAATATTTGTCGAATGAAATTGCAGGTAACTTGGTTATTATAATACCTCAGCATATATGAAGTTAGAATTCGATTTATAACCGCATAAACCAAGTAGCAAATGCGAGAGTAGACTGAAAACTAATGCACACACGCTAATAGAGCACAAACAAAAGGACCTTCAGAATCACTCTTAGTGACATAAGGAAGTAACATTCCCCTTCAATGCGCATGCGCTCGTTTCAGGTCGTTTCCTTCATCCAGTGTATTTCCGAAAATCGGAAGAATGGAGACGTGTTCGAGTGCTATTTCAACGCGAATTCAACAGCGTGCTGTTATTGAATTTTTAACTGCCGAAAAGGTTACTCTTATTGAGATTAATCGTCGTTTAAAAGCTATTTATAGTGATGATGCTGTTGATAGATCTAATGTAAATCAATGAGTAGCGAAATTTCGTGGCTGCAAGCCTATAAAAGTCAAATATTGTTGATGAAAGACGTAGCGGACGCCCGATCACTGCCACAGTCGATAAACATCGCACACTCGTCAAAGATTTGATTCAAAATGACCAGTGAATCACTCAAAAGCGTATTGCAAACCATATTGGAATATCTAAAGAAGACGTTTGTCGTGTTAAAGGCAGCCTGGCGTCAATAATCTTGCAACATGACAACGCTCGTCCACAAAATTCGCGCGCAACTGGAGAGGCTCTGCGAAACTTGAAATTTGAACCGATTCCACACCCTCAATATTCCCCCTATTTTTTTCCTCAACTCAAGAGACACCTCAAGGGTAATCACCACACCTCGGATGATGAGGTGAAGGCAGCTGTCAAGTCCTGGACTCGAGAAAAGTCGGAAGAATTTTTCATTGACGGAATGAAAAAACGTGTTACACGTTGGGAGAAATGAGTTAGCCTTGACGGTGACTATGCTGAAAAAAAAAATATTTTATTTTGAAACTTAAAAATTGTACTTTAATGTAATTTTTGCCCAATATTGCTATTTGTTTGTGTTCTCGCCCTACAAGCATGTGTGCATTACTTTTCAGCCTACCCTCGTAGCATTGCATGAATGGTAAAAATATCAAAAATAGATGAGAATGCGAACTTTCTAAAATATAAGGTTATTAAAATAGTCGATTTATTTCAATACTCGTATTATGTTTTGATGCATGGAAATTACCCTTAGTTAAATTCAGTTATTCGAAGATAAGCCATTCATTGTTTGTAAAATACACCATATTGACCAATTACTTATAAAGGTATTTTTTTACAAATAGAGGTATTTTGCCCTCTTTCAATAAGTTCTTTCAAAGATGGCATCTATTTGTTGTTGGAAAGAGATTAAATTAAAAGAAACCACACAACATACACGTGAGCTCTCAGCAATTAAAGTCTTTATAATGTATAGACTCCCGTATAAGAATATCATATTAAATCATTTAACTAAAAGTGTCGTTAGAATGAAATAATTCTTTTCCTGATTAAATATCCCTCGACTTGGTTTATGTGTTTTATACAGTTTTCTGACTTAATTTTATTCCATATTTGTTATAATCGGGTGAGAAGATGTGGCTTACACATAGTTGCTCACTTTGTTTGTCATGTTGGAGACGTATTTCACTTAAACTAAGCTTGTACCTGAAAAAATCAGACATTACCAGCGACCAATCAACTTAGATTAAAGACAGAAATGAACTTCTCTGTCGATCCACATATCGCTATCTAGCATAGAAGACGCACCATCTCTTTGTGGACCAGTGAACCTATTTCCTTCTCAAACAGGTTTCTAGTTTTCTTTTAATATCTTTCGCTATCCAATCGCTCTCCTCACGACCCCTTCTTTGCGCTCTCTCCCACCCCTTGCATCAACCACATCGCACCACTCCATGGGTGCACCACGCCCCGGTCGAAATGCTGGGATCTCGCGTCGAACTTGAACTCGGGCTATTCCCAAGTGACATTTAATTAAAAGCCATTGTCGGAGGGCGATCAGGGGTTTTGCGGTTTTGAATACCTGTGGGTGGGACCCGCAAGCGACAGGCCTGCCTCTCGTTGGTGGGCTATGAATGGTCCGCACCTTCACAATGAAGGAAGTGGCCAGGGGGAGCGTTGAATCAGGAGAGCCGAGCGGCGAATGAGAGACAATTCGGAGACGAGGGATAGGGGGACGTGAAAGACGAAACAGGAAAGGAGGGGAAGAAAAAATTGAATGAACACAGAAGGAAGGGGATATCGAACGGGAAATAATGGGCAGGAAATAAACGGTGAGTTAATTAGAATGGACGGTTAATTAGAGGGAATGAGATATATGAGGCGAGAGTCGTATTTACCACGACCTATTAAGGGATCTCAAACCTTCATGTTCTCTTTATTAATCTGACCATGTCCCTCGTCTCAACCCATCGCAAGTTATTTCCCGGAAACGAGAGAACGGATTTCAATTAAAATTCGGGTATGTAGGTGACCTGAGAGGAAAGATCTTGAGTCACGGGAAATGTTAAAACTTGACTTAAGCAAAAGTTTTTTTTATTAATCATCTGACACATAAAAAACTATAAGATTTGAATGTGACCAGACCCATTCAATTCGAGTACTGCTAAAACTCGTTCAAAAACAAAGCGTATAAAATCGGTTCGTAGAAATATACTCACTTTTTGACTAAACAAACTAATGTATCGAAATATTTCATAAATAAGCAATCCTTCTTCAAAATATGCTTCAAGTCAATAATAATTTTAGACTGCTTTAAGTAAATTTCCTTAAAAATAAATTAAACTTTTTTGGGCGCCTCCAATTGATAGGTGCTGCTGAGGTGGAAGAGATGAAAAATTCCTTGAAAGAAGAAATTAATTATTCTTTTCTGTACCATATAATTAGAATTAAGTAGTCATATTCCATTTCTGCTGAATCATATCAGCGAAATTTGATTACATACATTACATATCACTGAAATATGCATTACATACATCGTAAGGTAACAACTGATTTTGTATCTGAACATTGAGCTCTGTGTTCTTAGTTTTGGGATAGTTCAAAATTTGCTTTGTTAACTTTTACTTCCAATCACTGAGCATACATATATAGTTGATCAGAGCTAACATTGTAATCGATTAAAAAATTGTATTTCATTTATAAATAATGCGACCTTTGAAGCTGCCCACTAATTTAAATCTTCTTCGTGTTTTTATGGGATACGAAGATATGCCAAGTGCTCGATTCGGAAAAATAAAATCTCATTTCTGCAGACGGCGAACGCGATTTGTGATCGGCATTGAACATATTATTGATGCTGAAATTGCGTGACTCGGGAATTTCATATCGAATAATAACCTGTGATCTTAGTTTTTATATACATTTTGAATCATTCTTAGTTGGAAAAATGATGAAGGATTCTTCAGGATAATGTTTAACTTCATAGGGTAATTTTTATCCCAAATATATGTACTTAAATTTTATTATATTTATTCCAACTTATGGTTGTTTTCCAATTCTATTGGGATGATTATAAATGGGTGCAGAGGTACATGGCTACCTAATCATTTAAAAATAATTAGCATTCCCTGAAGTTTCACAATCCCTTATAATGTACTCAATTAGGTTTTGCCTATGTAAAGCCACACTACCTCTTGCCGGCCCCAGTGGTGGCGGGGTAACTTCCTCACTTGGCAATCCCGATGTCAGGGGTTCGACTGATTCTAAGTGGTTTTTTTCCACCTAGGGCTTGGGTGTACGTAATTGTCAAGTTGTTATATAATTGTTAAGTAAAAGTCCAATGTAAAGTCTGAAATGCTAATTTCGGACTAATGCAAAATAAATTGGTGCTTTGTACAATGGTTTACAATTTATATCACTCTTCCCTCATGCAATCACTCAACAACTAAAACTTTCATTGTTGAAAGAGAATAAAGTGCATAAATTTGACAATTGAAGCTTGATTTCATAGATTATGATTTTCACTTGTGTATAAATAATCTCTCCTTGAGTTTTGGATTTTACATTCCTGCTTGCTGTTTGGTTTTTGCCTTGATTTTGACCCATGAGACTGCTGGACGTCGACCGATGAGAATGCTCATAATCACACAGACTTACATAAATTTAGCCAAAGCTCATTAGCGTGTTATTGATCTCCTGAGGGGAGGATCTTTAAATGTTAACTCACCCCTGAACAAAAATAGGTCCCATAAAAATCCCACCCATGTTGACAGTGGACTCAAAAGGATGGCCTTTTGATGATTCCCATGTTCCCAAGACCTCCCATCGGATGGTCGGATTCCTCATAATATTTTCGTCGTTACTAATTCGAACTTCTTCGAGTGACAGAGTATTAAACTCAGTCGGAGGGTTGATTTATGCGCGATCCAGTATAATGAATGCATTTTAAGTTTGATTAGCAGTGATAAAATTTGGCCCTGAGATAGAGCGTTACCAAGCTAATCGCTCAGGTGGATATTAATATATGGGCTACATAGGTTACCCACGAAATATTCTATCCGTCAGAAACGAGTGGGGTAGAAGAGTGGTCACGAAAGAGTTGAAATTACGTAAGATTAAAGATGACAAAGCGGACAGTATCTGATGAATTTCAATAGACGTAAATATTAGATCGTGGACGTAATGATATACACGCCAGACTTATGTCAGAGTCGCCTGAAGTCTATTTTTTTTAATGATAGCTAAATGCTAAAATCTAAATCAAAATGCAATTTTGAAAAGTATGATGATATCTCATTCCATTAATCCGTTAACTCAGACATATTATATGGCCACGATATGAATAGCAGGAATGAATTTGAATGGCTATGGATACTAATTATCGCGGGTACCAATTAAAATTATTCACCGTTCAAACAAGTTCACTATGGTTCCACAGCAAATAAAGGCGAAAATTTAAAAAAATTAAGAAATAAAGAAAAAGATATGGATCGGTTTTAATGGAAGCGTTTAAATTCCAGATGAGCAATTGTTACATATGGTGAACAGGATTACTAAATAAATTTAAATTAAGGCCGAGAAATTTAAAGAATCGCGACGTGAGACTTGGGATATGTAATCTCAACGTGTAACCCTATAAGAGAACTGTTGTGTTATTGCAACCCAACAGGAACCGAAACTAGGCGATTTCCGAAATTCCGCTGATTTCCAGCTATTACATGGTAAGCGTTCAGTGTAAATGGGGAAACGCCGTCTTTTTTCTACGGCCACTAACCAGATACTTCAATACCTGAAGCAATTCCAGTATAATATAAATCCAATAATTACTCATGCCTTAAGGAATTGAAGTAAAATAACAGTTTTCTAATGCTGTTATTTTTTTCATACGGTGCAGATTTTTCCGATAAGATCTTATCTGTTTAATTTTCCGCCTGAACTTATATTATTTATTTCTTTACTTTGTTGATTTAATGTCATTTTATGGGGATTATTCACATGTATACTGTTTTGTTATTTTTTTGTGTTGCATTAGTTTGGACTTCTATCCTGCCATGATTTTTGGATGATATTCTACTTCTCTTCATGCTTTACTAACATAGCACTGTGATTGAGTTATCGATGTCATTGTAATGCATTTAGGTTAAATTACTAGAAAAAGGCTCTTGATTTTAATCGACAAATACTATATTATTCTCTCTAACATGATGATAGTTATATCATATAACATGTATATAAATTAGGGAAAAATATAAATAACCAAACACAAACTAAAAGCCCATAACTGAGCTATGTATACACATCGACCATGGGCCACTTGTCCCGAAATTGAAGTAGTATAGTTCCGTCATTATGAATATTTGCGCAGATAAAAATATAACTTTAAGAAAAACGAGGGCATGCAAGTTGCATATTCTTAATCCATGTTGTGAAATTTCTCTTTTTTACAAGGTTGATAATACGTAGCATGAACGTTTACATTTTATATATAAATACTGCAGATTAAATAACGGAATAGCTGTCAATGTACCTAAACAGGTCAAAGAAATAATCACTCAGTAGATTTTGTTAACGCAAAGGGGGAAAAAGAGTTGTGATCCAGTTGGCATTTTTAATTAGCCATCATTTAAATGGTTAAAATCGTGGAAAAAATTTAGTTCCAATGATATGAATATTCAAGTCACAACGATTTGCTGAAATGATGGCAGTATATTATTGCATCAACCAGTAGCTCTTTTATACATTTTAGACTTGAGTACAAAAGCTAAATCCAAAAACCACGTCTCCAAACGATGTCATATATCCAAACGCATTGTGAACTACAATGAAACAAACTCCAATGGAATTACAACTTTTTGTATGAAAATAATATTAATATTTTATTTTTCTTGTTATTCGAAAAAATTTCCGACAAAGCTCATATTTCTAAATCGCTGTGGCTAAAAGATAAGTATCTATTTAGTACCTTAATAATCAGCACAGATAATGAATAGGATGACAAAAGCGGCGACGGAGAAGTATTCTATCATCAGTACCGATTCAATGAAAGCTTAGGAAATACAATAAATAATCCAGACGACTTAAAATCTCTTTCACCTGCCTAAAATTATTAAATTTAAATGATTCCGAGGAATCTCGCTTTAAGCCTATTCGCCCATCCAATCCATCATTAACCATTCCAATCGGAAAATGTCTGTTTGGTAAAATATAATAAGGTTTTAAGTTTTTAGGTTTTTTCTCCCGATGTTTTAAAACGTTGTCACTTCCATCTTAATAATACGGTTACGGTACATAAATCACAGTATTAAGTTTATTCAAAAGGAAAGACCCATTTAGATTTATTGAAATGTGTAAAAGCTCAAAAACGAAACAAAAAATAAAAATTTTAATCAAGAAAAAAAGCACTCGTGATGGAGGGTATTGGAGCTGATGTTATTTTTCTGGCAGGTTTCTTCTACATTGACGCGTTTCGGAGGCAATTCTCTTTTGCTTTCTTTCGAATGAAAGAATAAGTTATTTAGTTTCAAGCCCTGAAAATACAGTTAATCAGATGCCAAAAATGTCTGTTTCGAAAGAAGAAAGAAAGGCAAGAATACACGATCCACAATCAAAAATAAAAAGTTGGCACCTTCATTTGGAGAAAAGGGTTTTTCTTAAAATCAAAATAGTATGCTAAACAGAATGACAAATATTTAGTGATAACAGCCCAAATCATTCAGAGGCATTGCGTATTATACTCGAGCAACCAATGAGAGTATAAGCTTTAATCCTTTTAGCTCTAATAAACGATAAAACAACGTCAAATGAGCATCAAGATGTTTAATGATATTTCAAAAATCTATAATTTCATCTGCGAGTTTTAATAAAACATTCTTTGCTTATACACGCGTATGGACGCAAAATAGGTGTTACCAGCTCTATAATATTCAATTTTTTATTCAGTTTATCTAGATTCAGTGCATCTAGAAAAATCTGCGGTAAAAAATTACAGATCGTCATTTAACATATTGGTGGACATAACAAAGTAGTGGAAAACGGAAATGAAAAGAAATGTCTGCAATGAAATTTTACTTAAGCCAATAGACTGTCGGATCTTGCCAATAGACCGTCGGAATCATGACAACATTTTACAGGAAATCGTAGTCTAGAAGCTGCTTTTTAATTTCTGTCGTTTCAATTACTAAGAAATAATCTCAATAAATATCTTCGCGGAACATTATTTCCCCGCCCCATCTCTTATTAAGTATGATTCAACGATTTTTTACGTTTTTACGAACGGTAAAATTAAACGATTCAATTTTCGAAACTTGGAAGGTTGTTTACAAGATTCTCTAATATCTTTCAAAAGCAGAAATATCGATACATATTTATCTGAATCGGATTAGCATTTTTAAATAAATAAGCAGCAAAATACCTACTGCGTGAAATATTTTTACGTGTTGGAGCGGTTGAATCGTACTTACCAAGGTACGTCATTTCTAACATTATACAATGTTTAACATACTATTTAACGTTACATGCAATGGTTGTGACATCATACACATTGGGAGAAGAAACTACAAAGTGAGAATAAAAGTACACCTCCGTGTCTTTTAGCGCAGCCATCCTGAAATATCTCATTTTTCAAAATATCTAATCGACCCAGGTCAGTGGAGTGACTTCGGTCCCATTCCCCTCAACTTGGAGGATAAAAGCGCGCATCTGGGCAGCCTAGAACAAATAGAGATACAGCGCCAAAATTAAGGAAATGTGACGAATAAAATCCTCTTCCACTTATCATTCCCATCCTCCCCTTATAATTTCCCTCTTATGAGCCCACAGTGTTTTCCCCTTCGCCGCTCCTTCGCCACCTCATCTCATCCTCCTCCCCCGCCAACGCACATACCACAACAATTTCCAAACTCGTGTGCCTCCCCCATCCATTTCCATCACTGCTTGGAAATTGGTTATCAAGCAATTATGCCTGGTGATGCTTTAACCACCGAAATTAGTCGTATTTTTTCTTTATTTATTAAATAAGCCGAAGTTTATTTTGATTCCGTGGAAATTTTCTGTATCTACGAAGTAAAGTCTGCCGAGGTAATTGTATAACACTTCCATGTTCATGGCACGACTATTTCACACCAATGGTAACTCATTGGGTTCTGCCCATTTCAATTGAGGTGCAAAAATCTTTCCCCAAAAATGCTCCCTCGTTTCTGTCTTTCTTGTTTAATAATAAAATTGCGACTGGCATTCAAAGAGAATGCGCTGATCGGCCAACGATAAGTACTTGGCGACTCTTTCTTGTTCTCCTTTTATTTATAGGCTCCTCCTCGCTCGTGGCCTTGACCCGCGCTCCACGTGCCGAAGTCCCTCCCACTCCAAGTCCATAAACACTATAAGCGAGGTTTCCAACGGCGTTGATTCATTCGGCTCAGCGTTATTGCGAGTGAGAATTAAGGATGGCGTCACGGCCAAGAGACCGCGTGGAAAAAACACTTGAGGACAATGTGGCAGAAGAGAAAACAAACTCTAGGCCCCGTTTGCTTTACAAGCAAAGACCGACAAGAAATGAAACGGCTAGGAACGAACGATATGGGACGGCTGAGGCGGCGAGCTAGAATGGTGCTGTGAGAAAAAATAGGGCTTCAATCGTACCCGAGGCCAGAACTATCCCAAGGAATGTGCGAAAATATATTTTTCCATTTGTGGCTGAATATTTCTACACAAAAATGAAATATCAAAGAAATAAAATAATTTTAGACCATAATATTTTCGTCTATACTAAAAAGACTCTCCTTTTCTACTCTTTAGTATGGATATTAGATACTTCCAAGAATTGGAGCCTAACACAGTAGAACAATATTTTCGAATTAAATTGTCATAATTATAATATGACTTGAAACATTATTTAAATTTATAGTTTTAATCACGATATATTATAATTTAACAAACTTGATAACTATTCATTACAATCAAAACTAATTTAGTTGTATTAAGTATATAAAATGACAAAAAATTTTATTTTTAATCCACATTAATACTTACACTAAAAATAATATTAGCATTTATTTTTCATAAAGTTTGACTGTTTAAGCGATAACGATTTTCCGTACGAGATGTCGAGCCAGAAGATTAAAATGTACATGACATAAAAATTGTATAAGAAGAAAACTGGCTGAATATAATTAGTCATTCAATATGTTTTTATCTTTTGGGAGTGTCAACTTTCTTTTCATTACTCTGTGATTCTCACACGCACTTCCCATTGGTCACATTTAGTCACATGCAGTGCATGTCCTCACATAAACGGATTTATTATTTTTCTTTCTTCGTCAAAGAACCAAGTTAACTAAATATAAGAAGGCGACGATTAAAGTAAACAATTTCTTTGTTTAGTTGAAAACAGAATTATCATAAAATAACGATACTAAATTGATCATCAGTTTTCAAAAGTGTCATTACAGGGAAAGTAATCTAATAATGCATCGCAGCATCACAACCTCTCTATTAACTATGCAGTTGTGAATCCACCATTGGGAATAAATATTATCCATTTTATAACTTCTGTCTGCTTTCTTGTCCAATTCTAAAATCACTTTAAAATTAACAAAAATTATTCCAGGATGTGGGGGAGGCCGTCCTGGCGGCCCTTATTGCCTACAATTTTGGATCCAATTCAAGGAGGAGTCACCTTATTGGGGTCACTAAAATGTCGGAAATGGGTGACAGAGGAGGTGCGAGGTTATAGAGGACTCAGTTTTGTCGATGTTATCCCGAATTATTAAAAATATAGGACTTCTTCCGGCCGTCTAACCACCACCATTTTGAATTCTTAGGTTCACTTATACCCTTTCTACTTATTGTCCCGGGGAATACTTCTTGGGATTCCTCCTTTTCACGCCGTAGAGAAGGCCTAATGGGAATGAGGGCTGGAAAAAGGGGCCTTACTCGCAGTTATTAGAGTCGGAACAGAAAGAGACGCCAGGGCTTCCACGGGGATGAGAACGATGCACAATCGCCGCGCGACCTTCAACTCTTCCCTGTTTATTTTTCGACCCTCAATTGTCCATCTTTCTGTCTCTCTGGTGGGCGGATGATTTTCTTCTTTCCGCAGAATAGAGCCTTCAGTCATGAATGAGAAAAATTGCTCGTGAAAATTGAGTTCCCCGACTTCTTAACTCCGCTTTCCCCACCTATCTAACGCCTTCATCCCACGGCTCGGCGGAGGAACATAGGAAGGATAAAATTTTTTTCTTTACTGCATGCTCAATGCGTCTTTCCCTGGCCTTATACAAAAAAGGCTGGGACAAAGGGAAAATATTTGGGGCAATAAATGAGATGACGCCTGAGTCACGTAAATTTGGGCCGATCTGAATTTTGACTAAGCGATAAGTCTTCCACTAACGATTCCCCTTTACCCCAACATCCATCTTTAGATACAACGTTATACAGTTTAGCCCTAGATAATGCAACCAGAGCAGTTTATTTTGTCTCAATCAACCTGCAAAATGAGCAGTTCTTTGTCCTTTTAAGATTCATTCAATGGTTCACTTTGATTTTAACGGGGTAAAAGGGGATCGGGATGCTGGGGTGGCTAACGTATAGGCAGAGGAACCGGGTTCAAATCCAGGAAACAGCAAATATTTTTCAGTGGTCCCAATGCCTACTTGAGTTGATTTGTGGAGAGCACTGGAGTGAGTATGACGTCCGTCGGATCTTAAACGGACGTTAAACTGCGGCCCTCTTGGCGCCTTTCGACAAGAGTAGGGAAGTAATAAACCCAGACCAGACCCAATGCTTAGTCATAACCAAGGTACCACTACCGCTCCTTCCTTTAACCGAAAAAGCCATGACCACCGACTTTGAAGTCCCAAACAATCCACCCTTCAACATTCACCTTTTCTCTGTCCAATGGGTATATATTCAACAGCTGTGCGTGTATCTTGTGCCTGCAAGTCGGTGAAACGCGTGATACTGTGAAATAAAGTCAGTGGAAAATTACAAACTCTTTTAATATGGACATCAAACATTTCCACGAAGTGAAGCCTTACAGTGCAAAGTGTATATATATATATACATACATACATACATGAATATATACATACACGCCTAATTTTGATTCAGAAATAAATTAATCGGAAACTTGTTATGAGCACTATCATTAATATCAATAAAATTAGATGAAAAGTTTTTTCAACTAATTTACTCAATATATTCATCGTGGTTTCACCGATATCACTTTAATTCAGCATATTGTAGTTATAAAACATGCACATTCCGCGGTTTATCAACTATTAGGTTTTCTTTTTCGGATGTGCCCTTAGCCGTACTCTTGTTCCAGTCAAACTGTTACGGTTGCGTTTTTGATCTCCATGGCTGTGGAATCTAAAAACCGTTCATAAAATATTAATAAAGGTGCGCATGTTACTTGTTCCATAGTAGAATCCAGTATTATTACTATTTTTTTAAATTTCCCATTCACATATCTATAAAGATAAGATGTTATAGAATGTTTTACCTTGAAGAGGAGATACACACGTGTGCATACGTCGGAGAGTAAATCACAGCCAAACCACCTCGGTTTAGGGGAGGTTGTTGGTCAAACGGATATAGCTCTATGCATAAAAAAAGACGAAATGACAATTAGCAGCGTGAGCTAGGCTCTACAAATTGCCTAAGATCATTCTCGATCAGGTTGAATCATGAGATCATCGGGATCACCAGTAAACCCAAGGTACTTGTAAAAAACAGCTAGATTTCTAATCGAGAGTTTGACTCCAGACGACCTAGATTATCTTCCATAAAGATGAATGACAAGAGAGGAAATCCGTCTCCAGAATCGATTACAGTGCTGCCATTTTTAGAGTACTCCAACGATGCTGAAGTAGGTTCACAATCGTTGCAGCTTTTGCTTTGAGGAAAGGAAAGTCGGTTGAGCCAGGAAGACAAAATACTGCGGGAGTTTAGCGGAAATTTTATCGCCATCTTTTAGATGTTATTTTTTTACTGCACCAATAAGTGTTATAATGTACCAAAAATACTTATAAAAATAATATCAATGATTAAAATTAATTATATCGCATTACAACAATTTATAACCTTAATTTGATTAATAAAATTTAACTTCCCTCCGATTTAAATTGCCACATCACGCTATTCACATTAGAAAATGGAGGGCATATATAGAGTGAAATGGAAAGTGATAGAAAAGAAAAACCTGTATTAAAATAAGAAATAATTTTATTTGGACAGGTTGTTCCTTTTTATAAAGACGAAGTAATAAAATAATTGAATTATTTCTTGGTGTATTAAACTATCACAAATTTTATCAATAGAAAAATAATTTACCATAATTTCTAATAGGAACTGCAAAAAAATTTCACATTGAAATTTGCACCAACGCTCGAAAGAGGGAAAAGTAAAAGGATAGATTCCAAAAAATTTTAATGGCGTAGTAGTAGACTGTATTTTGAGAAATATGACACAATACCTCAAGTAGTCGTAAAAGGAGAAAAACTGGCAAGCTCGAAGCATATTGATCCTTAGTGACTTCTTTTATGTATGCTCTCTCACGTGAAGTAACGCTGTGTGGTTTTCATGACTATTATTTTTTCTCTTTGTCCAAATATGACAGAGATAAAAGGAAACATAAGAAATGCACAAAGCGGTGATATTATGGGATTTATCAAAGTGATGCTAAGAATTTCAGTCTGTGAATTAAACCTATTTCAGAAAATAACTTTTTTGTATGGAATATAGTGTATTCATGTGTGTGTGTATGTATATTACATATATATATATATATATATATATATATATATATATATATATACTATATATTTATTTCTTTGTTTTTCATTGGGCCAATTTTTCATTTTCCATCCTTTTCCACACACATACTTCAAGAGCTTCCAATCTACGCATATAGTCTTCCTTCAACCACTACATTTCCGTGCAGGGTAAAACCTGGTTCATTATCCAAGTTGTAACGAGCCGTTTCATTTCACCCTTATTCAACTCAATATTATTGATACCCCTTTCCTTGTGTAAGCTTCATAGCTGAAATCAATTCTTCTTATTATGTCACTTCTACTCATATATTTTCTCTAAAATTGCATTACCTTTGTTCTGAGTACATTGATTCTTATCACGTACCTATCGGAACGGATTCCTAATGCACTCAGAAAATTCAAGCCATCCTTTGGTTGGCTGACCAATTTGGCAAACTAAAGCTTGATCATCCGTTAATATAGCTGATTTTAAAAATTATCCACCTATTCATATCATTATTCCACTTCTTTAAAAGGTTAATCCGAAAAATATATGATTGAGAACGGTATACAAGTTTTTCAGTCTATGACCTGAGAGGCTATAAAGAATTTATTGGCGAATCTGGTATTATATTTGAGTAAATTAATGGAACAGAAACTTTTCAACGACTAGCGAGTTGAATGCAAACTAGAATAAATTTTCAGACAGTATTCTTATCCGCGTTACTGACTGCTGTATGAAAAATACGCAATAAATGTGAATTTGAATATAACTACGTAAACTTTGTGTTTCGTGAACTTGGAAAATCTATCATGATGACAAGTGTTATGTGCACGCATAAAATTAAATTTTATTTCTCATGAATTTCCTATCAACACTCGCATTCCTGTTTAAAACTTAAATTGTAGTACTTATTATATTTTAAAATGTAATTATAAGACAAGATTTTAACGAATAATAACCTCTGTAAAACTTAGGTAATATCATTGCGCACATTAATTAAAAAGTTTCTTAACATTCAGGAACGGCAAATGGAATTGCTGAAACTTTCATTTCACTAGTCGGAAGGCAAAATGATATGTTAACTGCCAACCTTTTGAAATGTTGATGCAATTGTGAATTAAAACAAGACTACACATTAGTAAATCCGAATTATTTCCTTTGGCGGAGGTAATATGATCATAATTTAAGTTAATTTCCGGTTAGCTCAAACATGAGTATGAAATGTGATTTCTCTTTGAATAGTGCACGACAAACCTGATGATAAATAATTGTATGAATTACTGCTGAATAGATCTCTTGAATTACGATATTTTGTAAAAAGTACATCATTATATTGTCTCACCATGGAAATCATCCCTTTAGTTTTTTCCCTGCTCATAAATGAGTAATAACATAGGATTGCACAATTTCGCCTATATATACGGGTAATAGACTACACGCGCTAATAAATATTTTATTCTTCGTCCTCATACTGTTTTCACTCCTATCATTGAATCCAAATATTTAATAGGCTCTTATTATCGGAAATTTACCGGGTTATTCATTAAATATTGTGAAAGTGACCGCTGGCTTCCATTTCAACACAATTACCCTTGATTTGGTCAACATTAATGAGGAAAAAACGTAATTTTGGAACAATCAGATAGTTAGTTTGCCAAATACTGTAGAGCAAGGCGAAGTAACAGGAACCATCTTCAAATGTTTATATTTTTAAAAACAGAAACGAAATTCTTATTTGTTCCTCTCGTTTTTCCCCGAAACCAAAGGAGTGACACGAAACTTTTAACGAGCGTCATTTTTTTCCGTTTCAAAACTGAACGTAGGTAACGAGGCCATTGTGAAAAAGAAATATACCTGCCCGAAGTTGTATACAGACTAGTACATTTCGAATCCTATCGTGCTGCCCTAGTTATCCAATGTCCAAGAACAACGAGCATCTAATATATACTATATGTACCCGCGCTCGCGGTTATCCATACCACAATACACCCGCCGTACTGGTCGGAGTCGAGAGCCCGTCCGAGCGCCCCGAAATTTTGCTCGCTGTATTTGGTGGCGTCTGGCCTGAGAACACAGGTGAATTTCGAATAGATTGGTCGAACATCGCCTGTGTTCTCCGCATAGTGGTCGGATTGGACGTGAATTCAAGCGCACTGCGTGAGAGAGTAGCGAAAGATTTGAGACATGCGTGCAAAAGAGAATGACGGGGGAAGATAGGACGGATGCATGGCCACGTGCGAAGGATCCGGGGTAATGTAATGGAGCACATGACCGATTACCTAGCCGAACGATCTCCGTTACCTGAGTCACTAAGTGATTATTTGAAATTTGAATGTACCCGACTCAAAGCCGCACATCTAGATTCATATGGCGTTTCGTATACCTATGACTATATGACTTAATGGGACACTGCATTTTGCATACAAGCTATGAAAAACTGCAAATATATTGATATCTATGAACTCAGGTGCAATCACCAACCGATTATTTAATGATGTTTGAATGTCGCAACATCGATGTAGTTCCACGGGTGGAAATGGACATTGACATTAAAAACTGTAAATCATGTAAAACTTTCCTTCAAAATTTACGAGTAAATTTCAAACTTTTTCCCTATTTCAGACGCAATATATCCACGAATTCCGAAATTTGCTTAAGTCAGCTAGTCACCAACGCTTTGTTGTAATGTCCATGAAAACTATAAGTATATTGAATGATTTATACGGAAAAGTACAAATTTTAAAAGAGCTCCTGACATATTGGGCCCTTCTAAAGCATACCTAGACATTTTGTGTAGATTTGTGGACTGAAATTTTCCGCGTCGAACCAGTGAAAACTGGATTTCAGGAGTTTTCTCTCAGGGGTTTATTTGAGATAATATAACTGTAAAGGATAAAACAATAGTGTTACGTTCTAGAAAATACTCATTGATCACTCCAAACACACAGACCGTTGCACAACCGTTCATTTATAGAATCTTATTATCAATACGTGGAAAGATTCATACTTATTCTCTTGTACGTGCCGATTTGGAGGCATATGAGGTAGATATTGTATTTCTAACTTTTCGTGAACTTAGTACCATTTTTACACCATATCAAATATAATTAATTTGAGTTCCGCCTCTTATCATATTATTTGTTGGGTATTTTTGGTGAAAACAAACTTTTTTCAACGACTATAGTTGTTTCCTGAAAATGATGAATTCTCCGAATGAATGCATTGGATATTTAAAGCGCCGAAACGAGAAAATAGCCAGGTATATATTGTATCTTAAACGTGAAAAGAATGATAACAAACGACAAACAACCTTGTAATAATATTAGTTCCTTTGGCTCACGCAAGGTAAGTACAAGTATGTTAGTACTTCTATGCAGAGTAACAGGTAGGCTATTAGAAACCACATATCCCAGGAACGTTAGACAAAATATTAAAAGCTCTATGCCTTACCAACTCCAATTATTTGTAGTTCCTTAATTATTTTGTAATTGTCAGAATATTTCGTTTTTTGCTTACTTTAGTTACTATCAGTTTTTATACACCAAGTCTCATAATCAGTGCAAATAACATAATTCGCATGGGCACCTCTGATTACACATATTTTCTAATGCTAAAAATACAGATAATCTATGCGTCACAAATTCTAAATATAACGTTATTTAATATCAGCGATGAAATTGGAAAAATAATCCAGGTATTAGTCAAAAATCAATAAAATCACATATTATTTTTCCCATTTCTTCCCAAGGTCCCTAATATTCCAGTGAAATTTTGCAGCAAAATGGGCATGACAAGCAATGACCGGCCGATTTTTGCTCTTATTTTTATACAGTTTTCCTGTCAGTCAGTACACATGTCATCTTCTCGAAACGCCGAGATAGTTTCGACGTCCATTATTGGAAAACGAAAATAGCACGCAATTATGGCCGATGTTTTGTGGATAGAATCCTCGGTCACTATCAACCAATAAGAGTGTAACTGTCAATAAAATGATTTTCAGATGTCCCTTGCTTCATTTGTGAATAGTTTTTGACACTTTTTAACCATGGGTTTTGTATATTTCACTCCAATACTATAAATTTACATGAAATAAAGAAAAAATATAAAACTATCAAGTACATGTAACATAAACTACCTAGAAACGAACATTTATTGAATACCTCGATTTTTCGGCACGTGAGCACACAAAGTTAATAAAGTCGGAAAAAATAACAATCAGAATATCCTTGCAAAACAACAGGAAAGGTTAATTAATTTTCTCTAATTTAGAAAAATTTTAGAACATCGAACAACTATAAACTTCACATTCTAACGATCTATTAAAATCTGTAATTGAAGCTAGAGTCCATCGTCAGATTAAGCTCACAAAAGTCATAATTAAAATAAGTATGGGAAATAAAAAGAAAAACTGGTAATTCACGGATAGCTTTCGTGTTCTTTGGATTCATTCAAAGAAGCACTACCGAAATCGTAGTTGTGTACAGCCGTCTTTACTATTCGCTATCTAGTAATCCAGCCACGAGTCGCCTCCAGTTCCGCAAAAACGAAATGAAAGGATTAACACATTTCCTCCATGTGGTGCCGCATCATGGCCTTCTTTTTTCACGGCTACCTTGAGAAAAGGGTCAGGGATGCCCTTTCGTTGCGGCAAATTTATTTGGCGCCTTCCGTTATCTGGGGAACTGGAATCAAAAGGAAGACCAGTTCGGCAAAGAAAAGGACTCGGGAAAAGCTGACGGGAAAAACTTTCCGTTCGACCAAATGGAGAAGGAGAAGAAATAGCGGGGAGGAAGATTTTTTCCAAAGGATGACGAGGGACATCCTAAAATATTCTGAGATTGGAACAGTTTGTACAAAGGGAAGAACGTGCGAATGCTGGTTGACCGAAGAAAAAGTAGAGATAGCAACAGTTCGCGCAACTGATTTAAGAACACCGCAGAGAAAAATACCCCATTGCAAATTTTAATCATTAACTACAGCTGTCTATATTTCAAAGCATCAAAGCAAAATATTGAGTTCCCATTAGGTATATAATGGACCGCGAGTGGATATCAACACCTGGAAACATCAATCCGCTGTAATTAGTGGCATACTTCAAAAATTAAAAAATCTGGGCAGAAATTTGTACAAATAATCATATGAAATAAGTTAGATTTTAGAAAGTACCCTACTCATCAAACTATAATTATAGGCCAAAATTCTTTATCACCCATCAAAGTAAATGAGATATTTAGTTCCTAATCTTCAAATAAATGTTATTAATAACTGACGCTGTAATAATAGGACTAATAATAAATATGCCTCGATGTATAATAATATAAGGAAGGGAGGAAGTATACGGAGATGAAGAGGGGCTGGTTAGACTTTGTTAGGAGAGGCAAGATATTTATTTGGTAGTTGTGGCTAACTAAAACCTACCTCAACCGGCATATTATCTAATTAATGTAAGAACACCTCAAAAACCAATCTTACATGGTAAAAACTAAGTATTCATGCATAATTCCTATAACTCTCCTCATTTTTTTCTTATTGGAAGCAGTGATCATGTGACTCTGATAGTAGATATAATCAAATTTCTTTACTTAACAGCGTGACTAAAAGAGCAGCTAATAGATCACTCTAACATAGGCCTGCAGAAATAACTTGCAAATAGATAGACGGTCAAGTTATAGGCACAGGAGCCAATCGATTAAAGCAGCGCGCAATTAGTTTACTTAACACATTTTTTGGGACAGGGGATTCCCCCTCTGTGAGTAAAGCATTGATTGAAGAGTAGAAATTTGAGGGAAGAGCTAAATGAATCCAAGGAGATGAACGGATGAGAGTCGAAGTGGGGCTAACACGTTCTCCAGAAGTTTCCACGCAGCGAAAAATGAGCGGAGTGGAAAAAACCGATGAAACTTCAGGAAGAGAGCAAAGATGTTAAGCGATATGGTATATAAAGATATGGATGGTTCAAGAAAAAGAACCCGTGCCCGGGCATAATGCGAGAAAAATAGTTTCGGGCGCCCTGAGGGTACGACGCTGGCCCATAATCGAACCTTAGAGTCCTCTCTCTCTACCCTTGTGCACAACTCCTCCCCAGAAAATCATCCTCTCGCAGCCAAGACGAGCCTTGGGAAGCCTCAGGCTCGGCATTAGCAGTATCTGCCAGTTCGGCGCCATCCCGGAAAAAAACTCACATCCTTTTCTCTCCGCATCCCCTTCAACCCTCGCCCACCTCGACCTTTCCTCGATCTCCCCCGCCCGACCGCCGCCAAACCTTGAAGGCCGACCGTCAGATAAGAGATACACGGCTCTTCTCCCCCACCCTCTATGAGGGGGAGCGGCCGCTCAGCAAGCCGGGCTCTCGTCGCGGCTGCGGGCTCCTCTCATGGTGTTTTAATGATGCTCTCTCCATTCTCTCCCGAAGAGGATGAATAATGAAGGGTCGGAGGTGTAAGCGAACCCTCCTGGTTTTAATTCGTTTTCTCGATGGTTGAAATATTAGTGCGATAAATAAAAACTCATTCAAACGTTGCTTTGAACGGCAGGGAGAATACGCTTAAATTCTCGAAAGGGGTGGAGTTATTGGGTACGTTTAAGAGATTCATAGATGTAGGTTTTAGCTCAGTGGTGGTGACCGGATTTTCGAATCATCTGGTTTCGGTTTATCATTATAAAGAAGTTAGTAGAAAATTATATTTCAGTGATATTATAAGAAATTAATACGACTGTTTGTTAAGAATGCATGAGGTCCGTATGAATCGATCATTTCGCTATAATCAGAATGATAACAGGATACACAGAGGGTTTAAATTTTTCTCAAAAAAAGCATCCATTACAATCTAGATGAGACATTATTGTTCCTTTCCTCAAACATGAGTTATTTCACACAAATTAAATAAACTGAGAACCGTGCCAAAATATTTTTGATGGAATTCTTCAAATCACTGAAACATCCTTTCCGTCCAATATAAACTGAGTGATGACCTTCCACGGACCAAAACAATAAGGATAAAAAATTAAATTAGGCACTAAATAATTAAATAAATTAAAAACATTATTTCTTGGTTCATAGATTTTTCTACCACAAGAAAAAAGCCGTTTTCAAAAAATTTTATTATTTATAAGAAGAAAGGTTGACTGTTGTCTGTTGTCTTGTTCTCTCTTTGTTGAATAGGATATTTCTAATATTCTAATGCACTAGTTCCAGATTGAGACATCATTCGCCTTGACCGGGATTTGAACAATGATTCCTCGATGTTCGGCCGAGTGCTTTAGCCAGTAAAGCTACCAAGGCGTGCTTTCCCACTCCGAAATCTTGGAATTCCGCTTAAATAGTTTGGTACGAGTTTCTGAGGTGAAAAAACAGACTCGCATAGGAGAGATTTAGTTAATTAGTCTCTTTTGCGGATTACTCAGCAAAAATGACAACGTAAAGTATTTGCCCATCAAACGCAATCCGAATCAATTTCGGATCCGAATATTTATCATTCATATGGATTTTTAAAATTATTATGATGCAACTGTGAGTTTTTTATGAAATAATGAATGTCTTTTCTTCTCATCTTTGACGATATTTTTTATGACAATAAGCCGTTACTTTTTGATAAATTAAAAAGGTAACGGTTATTATTACGAAATAATTTACGAAAGGTAACCAAAAAGTTTTTTAATTTTTAAGTTGTGTTTTTGGCTGAAGTTCCTTCAAAATGCCTCACTCTGTTAGTACACTGTCTTTTTTCATCAGGAAAAAAATAATTAGTGAGTTTGTGTTTCAGCAAAGTTTGTTCTGACATACTACGTATTAAAAACAGAAAACGCCCGATAATATGAATAGGCAGTAAAAATGTAAATCACCATCATTTCGCATACCACTTACCATGAGGAAAAAGAGAAAAACTAAATATATTTAATCTTAAATATGGGTACCAATGAAATATTAACGTAGAGCATGCAGTCAAAAAAAGTAGAGTTAACGTGAAATGCAAAAGAGAAGTTTGGAATTACAAAATTTTTAAGGCAGATTCCGAATCACCAAAGCGACAATCAATGAAAACGGAAAGATAATATGTAGCCGTGGTTTTAGACTAACGGCATGAATACTCATACCTTAGACGCGCAACTTCCAAAGTTGAAATTATCTAACTTACTCGGAAGGGCGTAAGTGAAGCAGTTCTCTCCGAAATGAAGCGATGACGCGGAACGTTTGAAAGACTTCGGGTGGCACGGAACTGCGGAATCCTAGTGGTGGGAAGTGCCGCATAACAGCATTAACGTGCTTAAAACAGTTACAACCCGGACGCCGGAGTCATTAGACGCGATCCGCCGCGCGGTGTAATTTTCAAAAGTGCATGAATCACTTAAGACAGTATAGTTGCGAAATTAAATGCACCCTACGTGTATGAAGCCCGTAACCCAGTTTACTTTTACTCTGGAATAAATATGCATTTGAGGGCAGGTGACGGTTTATTGGTTTTCATTTTACCTCCACAATATTGGTGGCAATGAAACATTGAGGCATTTACAACAAGTTTTCCTTTAAGGTGAAAGTGAAATGATGTGTAGGAGTGGATCCATTTCTTGCCTGAGAGAGGTTGGGATAAATTTAAAGACTTCGAGAGAAGTGGCTGCAGGAAGTGCTGAGAGGTAAAGAAATTCTAAAGACGGTAATGGAGGGAAGAATTCTGGAAAGGGGAGATAAAGGAAGGTGAAAATGGGCATTTAGTATGGAAATCAAGACATTAGAGAGTATGTGGAGATAGAAAATGATTAATTGTGATAAAATGGAATTTAAGGGTACTAATTTTCATACTAGACTTGACTTAGAAGTGCAGAAGTATTGTGCATTATCTAATTTCCCCTAAAATTTGAGCTAATATGTGGGCTAGTGCAATAATAACAAAGGAATACTTGAGTTTCATTAAATTTAATAACCTTAGAAAAAGTACAGAAAGCATTGATAACATATGAACTTTTATTTCCGCCACCATATCCTGATCATACTATCACCTACACGAGTTAATTCACAACGGGGAAGGAGCTTTTTCCTTTCGAAATGGAAATAATAATGACGTAAATGAAGTAAAATCCAAACTTCAAACAGCTGTAATATACAGATTGTCATCCTTGTTCTCGACCTAGGAAATGTAAGCAAATAAATTGCCCATAGAACCTATATTTCTAGAAACCTGAGAAGTAAATGATTCCGAGAATAAAGAAAATGTGTATGAACTGTGATGATGTGCTTCCGGATAAGTAAAAGTAATGTATGAAAAGGAGAGATCACGTGTAAAATTGTCTTCGTTAATAGTGGATGTTGACGAGCAAAGGGGAAATTTAATATGAATAACTACAATACTATATACTGTATCATTATGAGTATAAGTAACTGAATTGAGCCTTTTGTGCATCCTTTTTATTTGAAAAATGTATATGCTTACTCTTACTAACATTAATATCCATATTTTTATCTGTAACCCAGTCACCAAGGCGATCGATGTCATTACGTAGGATTACGCGGTCATTTACATGCTCTACCCGTCTGTATGTAATACAATCATGAGCTAAGAATCTTACTTGTGAATGTAAATTATTCGGTATATCGTTTACGTAAATTAGGAAGATTAATGGCCCTAGAACACTGACTTGTGGAACTCCTACGATAACGTTTGCCTCTTTTGAAAATACATTCCCTATATTTACTTTTTGAATTTTACCTCTAAGGAAATGTTTTACCCATTGCTTTACACTCAAATCCAATGATAACGGCTCCAACTTTAACAATAATCTATCGTGAGGCACTCGGTCGAAAGCTGCCGAAAAATCAACGACCACCGCATCAAAATCCTTTCCTTCGTCTATTGTCTCGTCAATATACTATATTTGCTTAATCCCAAAAGCTGCGTGTCACACGAGTATCTCATTCTAAACCCATGTTGGTGTTTGTATAGCCATCTATCTCTTGCCCACCATTCCCGAATGTAGTCAGCAATTCTTTTATCCGTTATTTTGCAAACAACTGATGTTACGCCTACCGATCTATACTTCTCGGCTATTGTTATACCCCCTTTCTTGACAATTGGTGTAATTTTTGCTTCTTTGCAATCATTAGTCAAGTGGTGGTATACTATAGTGGCATATAGTACTCCCACATATTTTTCCCACGTGTCTAAGGCAACGCATAGTGAATATGGTCTTGTACCGTGTCCAGATGTGTCGGAGAAATAAAAATAATAAACCGAACTTTTACCCTCAACTATGTGATGTTATCCATTATTGAAATAGAAAGAAAGACTCGTAATTTTCCACAGATTTTATTATACGGCACGACGCGTTTCACCGACTTGCGGCATCATCAGGTACAACTTGTACATCTTGTACCTGATGATGCCGCAAGTCGGTGAAACGCGTCGTGCCGTATAATAAAATCTGTGGAAAAGTACGAGTCTTTCTTTCTATTTCAATAATGGATATCAATTACTTCCACGAAGTGAAGCCTGAAACAATAGAATATATGTGATGTTATATTTAAGAAGGATAAAATAACCAAATTTGTAATAAAAACTGTATAATATAATTGTTTATCTAACAAGTATTCTGATTTAAATTTTGATTACCTGTGACCGAATAATCCATCATCTTATGAAATCATTATGTAGTAGGAAAAAAATCATCTTAAATATTGATAAAAAATATACCACTTAATTTTTTTCACCCGGAATCAAAGCTAATTAATATTTTTTCAATAGTGAGAGGAAATTTGGACGCTTATTCGACTTACCTGTCATTTGCCGAAACGCTAATTAATCATAATTAATTCCGTTTTCCTTTCTAAAAAACAATCTTGTCACCTTCACACCCACTACTCGAATGCGCGTTCGATCGTTACCCCCTCTCCATCGAACTAATTCTTCCGCTGCTTCCTTCCCATCAACACGCATACCATCACACACTTTGACTGGCCATGTTGGACTCGAGTAACCTTTCTTTCGGAGAAATTTGTGAAGGAGTGAGGTTAATTTATCTTCTGCAAGGTTAACTTTATCAGACAATGAAAAGCTCACGGTAAAATGTATTCTATATTCTATTACTTTATTAATTGCTTTATTCGATTTTAAATTCGATGCATCATTAACCTTACTGCCAAGTGTCAAATTCCGCTTGAACAAAACACAACAATTAACCAAAATATGGGAATGTTTGGCAATTATATGTCAATATTTTTTAATTTTTTCTAAAATTTGAATAAGAAATTCAGGATTCTAAATATTCATGGATAATGTAGGATTATACATAGTAGAAGAATGATGGCAAAAGATATCAACCACTCGCGGTAGATGAATGAGTTTTCAACATGTACTCGTGTGATTGTGGAGTCTGGATGGTGAGTTTCTGGAGATGCATGTATTATTGAAGTCATTAATTAAATTGGATACATCATACCTTTGCCTGACTGAAAAATTATGCCCAATTGGATAAGGGAAAAATGGTTTCTGTCGAATTTCCATACATTTCAGGTCGGAATATGAGAACATTGTGATTAATAAAATTGAAATAGTTAAAAAACGGAGTCATTACGAATATTAAGTTGAATGAAAAGCATATAAATAACACGGAAGACTATTTTTATATACAACTTATTTAATTATTATGTTTATACATTTTATTACACGTATAATAAGTCGTGAATATTGACGTAGAATACCAGATAATATTGGTTTCTTAAATATTGTTATGGCTCTTTAGAGATCCGAATGACGAAAATTTCAAAGGGGCTCGCGGCAAACATAGGGACGGAGTGAAAGTTAAAAGGTGGTATCAAATTTCAAACGTAGTAAGGATGAATAAAAATATAATAAACAAAATATAAACTTTACTTGGCTGCTGATACCTTTCGTGTTAGCAATGAGACGAGCCGATTAATGAAGTAGTTAATCGACTTCATACAACAAATGTTTTTGACATTATATATATTATCAATAAATGAAAGTTATATTAGCTGATATATCGCTACCACATTTATTATAAGAGAAAATAT
This sequence comes from Hetaerina americana, assembly GCF_022747635.1. Classification (NCBI taxonomy): domain Eukaryota; kingdom Metazoa; phylum Arthropoda; class Insecta; order Odonata; family Calopterygidae; genus Hetaerina; species Hetaerina americana. Next base: position 2,205,941 of record NW_027286808.1, on the reverse strand, counting down.
TATTTTTCCAGTTAATGCTATGGCAGAATTAAATGTTATACTATATCTTTTTAAGTTATAGTGGAAAACATCTCACTAAAAATTACCGCTTTTTTTGAAAGAAAATTAAAGAAACAAATTTCTGATTAAAGGCTTGCATTGTGTGATTGCTTGCCATTTTCAAGTTTACCACATAATTTCGCTGATTTATGCCGATGATTATTTAATGGATGTGTCACAATACAATGAAACATTCCTAGGGAACGTATTCAATAAATATAATTTTCACGTAGTCGTAAGAAAATCGCATATTTTGCGGAATTATCGTAAACCACTCCGTTTTCATAACATAATTCAAGGGTAATTCATCACTTCGGTATTTTCAACCCCACTTTCCGACGACTGGAAAGGATTTCAGCCACGAAAAAAATTTACTCATATTGCAATGTACGGCAGTGCTTCATGTGTTTTCCCCCGAGATTACAAGCAAATAATAAAAAGTGTATCTTTGAGCATAGGTCCTGAGTAATACTTGTGGAGGCATGTTGAAGCATGGGTAGTTAAATTAAATGCAATGTCATATACACTTTTTGACTCTCCTAAGTCCGTGGTCACAAACTTCATGTATTTATGAATTTTATGTTCGTTAATCATGTCAAATATTTTTTCAGCAAACGTTATACACATGCATTCAAAGTTTTTTCGTTTTATATGATGTTATATATAGTGACAGCAAAAGTATCTATTCACGTATTTAGAATATTATATGAAGGTCCAAACCAAAGGCACTATTCACCCTTGCGACGCACGGAAACACGCGGAGAGGTCATGAGGATTCAGAGGTCCCATGGAGAAGAAAGCCTCAACGGCGCATTCACAAGACCACTGAAATCCTCTGATTTAACCGATTAACCGCCCTGGACGGGTCCCCAGGTCCTTTTCCGTGGTGAAGACGGACCAGGAGTCAGCCATCCGTCAATTTCAATTCCCGAAAAGAGAAGTGAGGGAGGACTGATAGAGGAGGGAGTCATGAAAACCGACATGGAAAGTGAGAGAGAACTAGAATTCTATACCGGTTGAGGAAGATGGATAAAATTTACCAAAGGGGTGGAGAAAGAGTCAGGGTATGAGGACAAGATGGAAGAGGACCCCAAGGGGAGGGCGTGAGAAGGTACAGGTGTGCTTGGAAGGGTACTGCCGACAGAGAGATATGGGATTGCCGATGGTTTTAAGGGTATGGTAAGAAGTGTTCGGGGATGGTGGAGGGGCAGGGCCAGAGGGATGAAAGCCGGGAGCATAGGGTGACCTCCCCTATCCCACTCTTGTAACCCACCTCCCACTCCAGTGTAAAGGAGTGGCAGGTGCGGCCAGTGTGTAGGCATCTTGGGGTAGAGAGGGTGGGAAAGTATTTGAGGACCTGCGCGTACATCGAGGGGGCGGACGCACTTTTCCTACCGGGGTCGACAGGTGAGGGAAGAGGTGACGGGGTGGTGATGATGATGCTGATGATGAGGGGGGCGTGTCATGTGGGAAGCCTCTAGGGGGCCTGGGGGTTGGAAGGGACCCCCTGGGGGAATGAGCGAGGGGTGTTAAGTATATTCCCCCAAGGTTAGGGGATAAAGGACGAGGGAACACTCACTGCCCGACCATTAAGGTGGAATAATTTCTCGTCGGGTAGACCGCAGCCGTCCCGCCGGGTGTGTCGCGGAGGGTCACGTTCGGAGTTTTTCTCGGGGGAGAAGGGGGTTAGGGATGCGGGGAACCGATTACATCTCATCAAACCCCGAGAGAAGGGAGTGGAAGAGTAACTATGCCGCACCTCGACCGGGCCACACTTGACAAAAAAGAACGGTAATATATGAAATGCTTTCTGGAATGGGAGTGTTTGCCTATCCGTGCTGACCAGTGGACTCGCGCATAACGAACTCTTTGTAATAAGCTCTTTTACTAATCAAATTGAGGGTATTTGGGATTATATCCTAACTCGTAAGAGCATAATAGAGAATGAATAAGTGCCTGAAATACATATAATGGTAATATAAACCGTTTGGTTAATCAAAATATCCTGACGAGGTATGAAAACTCGAGTTTCGTCACTAAAATACTAGTAACTTTGAAAAAGGCTAAAATTCAAACCAATACAAGAGTTCATGAAAGTTGGCAGAATTGTTATGGTGTGGAACCATTGATGACTCAAAGAAAAGTAATATTTAAGGTAGATTTTTAATAAATAAATCCTTGCTAGCAGCTGTGACACGACAGCTGTTAACCTAATTAAAATAGTGAAAATCTGCGCAATCAACAATAACAATGGCCTTTCTAAGAAGTTATAATCTTGAAAAGGAAAATAGTGAAACTAATAAGCTGAAATAATTAAAAGCGGACGCTCAAAGAGTTTTGAAAACCGACTCGCATTCTCAGTATGGAAAATAAATTTGTTTACAAGTATTGAGCTTTAGTTTTTTGTTTGCGCTTTAACAGTAGAAAACTCAATTTTTCATTTCATCTACTAAGTCTATGCTGAAAAAAAAGATTCTACATCGAGGAACAAGATGCTGTGAGGTATTTTCAAGTGAGGGCCATTCTCCCTTGAAATGAGAGCCTCCCGATGGAATGAGCGCGGCTCCAATTTGGCGAGGAACACGAGGTGGAACTTCGGCGGATGGCGTAAAGTTCGAATGGTGCATTCCTACACAACGATGGTATTGTCCTTCAGGCACTATCCACGTCCAAATTTGAGACCTGGGTAGGCCCACTGCATTCCATGCTAAAAAGGCCCGCAAACCAGTATGGTTCCTTGCTTTGCCCCATTTTCGTGGTCCAGGGTATCCCATAGATAGATAGACTTCCGCGTTTGTCTGAAGTAAACCAGTTGGTTTGGAAGCGTATATTAATCTCGTCATTACTATTCAAATGTAACAATTTCTTCAATTTTTAAAATGATATTTAATTTTGGTTACCGATATATGAACTTTCATAGAAAATCACAATTTAATACCTTTGCTTGAAATTTACATTTTAATCGTCTGTAATATCAAAGACGATGAAAATCCATATTTTTCGCCATTTCTTGCCCTTTTTTTGGGTATCAAAAATTTCGTTATAGTTTCTATAGATTCTCTCGCATTAATCTTCACGGGAGCTACTCACTGTTATGACAATTATTATGAAAATATAACAGGCTAAGGAACGTTTTACACATTATTTGAAGTAAATTGAATTTAAAAAGGATTTAACGCAACCGTTAAAACACAAAACAAGTCGTCAGACTACTCAACTACTTGGTGGCTTTTTCTCTCAATTTTCGTGATGCTTAAAAAAAGTTTTATTATTTAAAATCTAATGTAAGGAAGTAAGGAACTGTCACCTTCCGAAGTTGTCAACCCGGAGATTCTTTTTCCGTGCCATTCACAATCTGTTCACTTCATCATTACTTCTCACTTTTACAGCTCATATTATTTGAACTTCATCCTTAACAAAGAGAGAAAGAGAGACGGACCCTGGGCCAAGCTCACTGATGAGCAGTCTGGAAATTCAGAAGAAACGAAAAAGGGAAGAGAGATACAAGCACGTCTATGTTGTTTCACCTGCCGACGACATGGGAGCAGTCATTGCATGAACTATCCAAGCATGATGTAAACTTTAATGATTTTAACCCAGGCATTTAAGGAATGGTTTACCACATACCAAATTTAGTATCCGTTACAAGATGTTTCTTCAGGTAAAATATATTATTTTTCAAGTCTCTTCGGATTTCTCTCCATTCTCAATACTATCATCGCTGGCAACGATGAATCGTTCCTAAGTATCAAAATTCTTTCATTTTCCAGTATTTTATGTTATTTTCTTATAATTGATTGTTTCCCAAACAAGAACTTTAATTTTATTTTCATTGATGACTTTAATTTCTATCATTTATACATTAACCTTTCTATAGAGGCCTATATACTAATCTCTTGACTTCCCGCCAATAATTAGGATAGTATCGTGTGATAATGGGTGAGAAAACACATTTTGTTTCATTACTTTATTAGCTTTTCCTTTGATAATACAGTAGCCGCATTAATTACTGCCAACTTTTCTTCATACATGCCGCCCTACATGGTTTTTATCATCAATTAAACTATGCGTAAGCATACAGCACACATTTAAAAATATATTTTTAACTCAATAATTCGGCATTAAAAACATTAAACAATAATACATCATGTAATAGTTGAAAAACTTATGAAAAAGAGGAAAACTATTCATTACAAACGTTAAACTATAATATGTTAGCTTATTTCAACTTATTCAATCAGAAAATGGTATATAGTATGCTTTATCCAGAAGTCTTTGAAAACAGTTCCATTAGTCCTAAGCAAGAACTGTTTTCAGCCATAAATGATAGGATATTTCCACAACGTACGACACTTGATACAAAATACCGGGTAGGAAAATAAAAAAAAAACATGCACCTACATGTCCCACCTTTGTGACACGTACAATGGTGGGCTTAGGAAATGGGTTGTGCCAGACATAGACAGTAAGGGGGCATTGGAATGCAACCAGGACCAATCGCAGCAGGGGACGGACGACGCTTTTCCGAGTCAATGACGCCCAAGGGACAACAATGGGTCAGAATGCACGTGGGATTGGTGTGTATTCTGAGGGAACAAAACAAAACGAATGTTTAGCCCCTCGCTCGCTCCGTGAATATGAATTTGCAACCCCAGCCCTATGAGAATCGACAAATGAAAAACGAGACTCCGCAAAAAGATGTGTTGTCATCAGCATGAAACCTATAACAGAATAGGGTCGAAAAACTGGCGATTGGTTCTTCTCATATGAGCGTAAACGATGGAATAAAAGAAATAAACGTAATTAAACGCAAGAGAGGGAAACTTTTGAATATCCGGTAGATAAACCTTGGAGCGGCATATGATTTAATTAAATTATTCATCATGTTTGTCCTAATCAGAATATTTCTATGTTGTCTCTAGTAACTATCGTCAATATTTTATATGGATATATTAATAAGCTAAAAGTTGGAGTGACATAGCTAATGCCTCGTACTTAATTATCAATAGAATGGGTCAGAGCAAATAAAAGAAGAGGAATATATATATATTCAATATGTGAGTAATCAACTTTTTAAACCAATTCACTTTTGAGACAGGTCAACGTCAAACATTGTTAATAAATCCCGTTCTGTGCGCGGAAGAATATTCACAAGGATTATTCAATTACAGTCTTGAATCGAAAAAACCGATTAACTATGCGTCATGTCTGCAGTGCTAATAATTTATAATAAATATTATTCAGGGAACATAATTTAATACGGGATACACTACATGATTACGCTTAATAGGTCTTTCTGAAAAAGAAACAGAACTACTATTTATCTTGATACCTACGTTTTAGTTCATTCAGCCTTTTTGTCCAAAGATTTATGGCTACTAATATTCTACTTTAAATGACTCAAATACAGAGATCCAGATATCAACACAGAACTGCATATCCTTTGATCTTGAACACATCGCGTTTCACTCTCAAATTTCATTTTCAGTGAGATAAATTCGAAAAACTAAAAAGCCATGTATAATTACTATCCGTACCCGACACTATCATGGGGCCTGGAATTAAAAGGATTAAAAAAACATACTAATGACTTCGTAACAAGTACCCTGATATGATTCAGTTCGTTTTATAATCGTTACTTGTGGCTTAAAATCATCAAGTTCAAGCGGTGCAGCGATGACTCACCACTCGACAACCCCAATGTCTATTGATGTTGGGTGGCCAATTGGAGTACGAGTTTGCCATTCTGAAAGGGCTGACACTTCATCTAAAAAGAAGATACGGTGATGCAGTGGATCAGGAATCCAGATGAAATGACTCGGGTAAAGTTTCAAGAGCACCGCAAAAGTCGAAGGCTTTAAACTAACATTTCTTTCGACTTTTCTCTCAAGTCGAAAGATGTTCTCCATTTACTTGCTTGATTATAGGTAATCGGTTTCATTATAGTCGCGCTTGTAAATCTAGAGGCCCACCTATATTTCTTAAGTTAATACGATAATATGTGGATGAATTAAAGTTTAATCAAATATGCGGATTACACAATGAAGTGATAGCCATCGCTAAGAAAACTCTTTACCCGATAATTACTAAGTCCGTTAATAGTACATCACTTCAAAAATATCGGCCCGTTATACGGGCATTTTTTTGAAGTGATGTACTATTTACTGGGTATCGCGGTTCAATTGCGATTGAATTTCACGGTTTGCGTAAAGTGAATCACGAAAAAGACATCGACGACTGTGCGAGTCGAAAGCATTACAAGATATCTTCTTGTGTAACCTGTAAGTCATCCAATGTAAGTGTAAGGCAAGGAATGTAATTACCAATAGAAAGGATATTTATCAATAGGAGCTTCATGAAAACTCTGCGGGTAGTTTGCCGCTTTTAATATAGGTCTTTTATTCAAACCTAACTGGCAAGTTGGTTAAAACTTGCTTTTTGGAATATTACAAGAACCCCTAGAACGCGACTTCAATTCCAGGTTCATTAGGTTCAAAAATGAACTACAAAGGCACCTTTTTCACAATAAAGCCATGGCCATATTGGCGGCCATTGGCGGCCAAAGTACTGCGAAACAAACTCTTTCGGTCTCCATAAAAAACATAATGGATCGTTGAAATTAGAGTCCTGTATCCGACCATATAGTAATTTCCTTTATTTTTCAAAGCAATTTTAAGAAAAGTAAAAAGGTGTTATGTCCCATGTGGAGTAGTGTACTTTTAATTTCATCAGGTACCAAAGAATTATTTCTTGCTCTTCAAACTCGAACCAATTTAATCGACAAGATTGAGGCTTTTTTAATTTTAACTTCTTATTAAATCTCATCAAAAATTATAAAAAAATACGACGATATTAAAAGTGGTATTTATTTTCTATCATGGTGCCTGCTGGCAAATTTATTTGTAATTATTGGCTGTAATCGTGAATGCAATTAATATATTTATTGGAAAATATAATTTGTAATATCTTAAGAAAATGTTCTGTCATTCGCGGTGTTAGTCACTAATTGAGGTATATCACCTTCCAAGTAATTACAGAATAAATAAAAGGTGTATAAAAAATTGAGGGAAGTCCATAGCCTCTTATATCAATGTAAAATATTTATCAGTATACCCAATCTTCTTCTATTTTTGGAGAGCATTTTATTACATTTGCTTTTATATGCCTCAAATACCTCTAGTAATGGGTTTTATAGGTACTTCTTGGTAATCGTTACTACTCGTCCCATCACCTTTAGATAATCGTTATTTTTTATTAGTGGATAGATATTCGTGCTTACTTTTTTCGGGTAACATCAAGGGGTACAACAAATTTTTACAGCAGCGGTCTATGCGTAAACTGGTTTGAATTTTCAAATATTTCATACTATGTCTTTCATACTATGTATTCATTTCATCTATATGTCTTTACATGACCTTATAAACTTATAAATTTCGTTGAATAAAGTCGGTATATGGATATTTTTCTCATGGAAATGTACTGGAAAGGGTTGAGTGGTGTCTAGGTGGTCTGTCGAAGCAAGTTCATAATTCTCCACAACAGATTAAAATTAGTTAGAGCGTAACGCTGAGAAAGCTTTAGGTATTTCAATTCCTTTTTAATTTTAAAATATGTTTCTTAGTTTGCAATTACATAGAAAATTAACAATTTATTTTTCCAGGCCACCACCGCCTTGGTCTCAATGCCAGTATTATATGTTGCATATTACGCATCATACCTAGATCAGAGAAAATCTTTCTACAGATAAGGTATTTTGAACATTATGGTGATTTTTTCAATCTTTCTAGGATGCCATCGAAAGGGACTAAAGGATAAAATTAATGTGTGTACCATAGGAAATAGGGATATATTTAAGGCAAATTGGACGAGTCTCATTGGCCATATTCAATGGCAATATATACGTTCGAATTTGAAAAAATATGATGCCTGTAAATTTATGTGGCATGAGATATGATTGGCAACTGCTGTTTTTTGTTAACCAATGCAAATATAATGAGATATCATAAACCTTGTGTAAGTAGGGTCAGTCAGCCGATTTGATAACTAGGTTGTTTGAGGCGTGACTTCACGGAATCCATTCATTTTATAACGAAAAACCATAACTTTGTAATTGCACCCTATTTTATTTATACGGGAGTTTTATTTTTTACAACGTTGAACATCGACGTCCGGATCGTTTCTAAATTAAAAAAGTAAAATTACAAAGTTATAGTTTCTCATTATAATACGATTTGATCAGTTTTAGGAGTTCATTAAATTTATTTAACACCAGAGAACCAATATATTATTTGCGGTCTCATCAGTCGCAATCTGAGAATTACAGGTTAAAGACAAATCTAAAGAAAGTTAAAGTAAATAATTTTCGAAAAGTGTGTAGGTTGTGCACGCTAAATTTTGAGGGTTGAAAAAATATACCACGTTTGGAAAAATTGAAAGTACTTCGAAGGAAAATATTTGCAGTGGCAACAGCATATGGAATGAGAATTGGATAATTCTTAGTGAAAGTAATTATGGAAGGGGTTAACTGCTACCCGCGATCTTTAGTTAAGATTGAATAGTATTTTGGTTTTAAGTTCTTGGCGTTCAACATGCCTAGAAAGTTGTACTTTAAAAAGAATTCCCGCAAGTTGAATTATATTCTAATATGTGACTTAAAAGGTAAAGGAATAGCAAGATCGATCAAGAAGGGGTAAAAGGAGAAGAACTGCATAGGGTGAGGAATGAGAGAAAAGTAGCAAAGAAAATCGGCAGAATAAACAGTTGGATGAATGTGGATAAACAAGTGGATGAATGCGGAATAGATAAGAAGTAGGAATGATTTCGAAAAGAAAGATTGCTAGGATACCGGAAAAAAGGAGAAAGAGAACCCAACAGTATGAATTGGGACAACATAGAATATTTTTGAACAGGCAGATAAAGCAGGACAATGATCGCTTGCCTTGTTTAAAGGAGTATATCAGAGCTCTTTTAATTATCAAGGGTTAATCAAAACACTTTAATATAGTAGGTAGTCTAGAGCAATAATAATAAATTTGTTTGACAATTCTACTGTTAGCGATACTAATTGATTAAAAAATTGACAAATAAATTTTACTACTTGATGATCTATTTATTTAAAAATAAAAAATTGAAGGTTGCCCTTTTTTTGCCTATTTCTATCATAATATCTGAGGAAAACGTGATTGTTCAATATATTTCCTTTTTTTGGACCCTTTAGTTCAGATACTTTTAAGCTAAATTTATAATCATAATAGAAAAATTACAACAGTCTACGAGACATTTTTGTCTGAAACAAACTTCTTTTGAAATTATATTTAAAACAGTAGACTAAAACTTCACGGGCAATACTTAATAAGGACTTGAAAACTTCTCTTTTCCATGTTCAAATTGTCGCAATTTTCCAAACTATTCTTTCAAAAAGCTTGGGAAATAAATTTCCCCCAGAGCTTAAAGCTGCCGCAATAAAATCACTCAAAGTTTTCATGTAGCCTGGAGGGATCGTTGCCCTACTCGCACGGTGAAAAATATGAAGAGAAAATATAACCGGGACGAAATCATTCGAGGGAGTCTAGGTAGGTTGGATAAGGTTGCAGGAGATTTATGTGCTCAATGCCGCAGCCGCCTTCCCTCTCTCCCTTTTAATCTTTTTCATGCTGCACAGCGGATTCTCTTTCCAATAAAATTACGCCTATGTTTTTTGAATACCGCCTCTGAGACTTGGCTCATATTGAAATATCATACATACTTGCTGTCGAAACTAATCCCACACACCTTTACAGGCCTGAGTTTCACGCTACCCGTTCATCGGTGAACCACGGAGGAAGGTTGAGGTGAATATATTTTTTTAAACCCCCAGCCCTCTTTCGTTTAAGGCCCTCTTATTTGTATGGAAGGAGGTCTTCTGTAGTCAGACTCGCTCTCTCTTTCCTCCCGCGAGACTCTATCACTCACTCCCTCACGCCCATTCTACAGATCCGACACCTTCCGCACGGCACGTTGACAAAGAACGGCGCCGTGCCTGAACTCCTTTACCCGGCTCGCTCCTTCCGCCCGTCCCATAGCCCCCTCATTTCCCCACTCACAAACCAGTCCTCTTCCTCTTCGTCCAAACTGCACCCTCCCCTGCCCTCGCCTGCCCGCACACTCCCCTCACACATCCCTGTACGCCATTTTTCCACCTCAACAACCCCCCAGAGGACGCTGCTCCTCCATCTCCCTCCCCCGCCTCATGGGATGCTCTCCCCATTCTTCCTCCCGCCGCTGAGAACGGAACAGCGACTTCTTCAGTACGCTTTCCTTCCCACTCGCTTCCGACACGTTCGCCTTTATCCCTTCACTCCACTTCTCCCGGGGTATATCCCCACTTCTATTCCCATCTCTCATCATCCCCTTCTCTCTTCACTCCCTTATGCCGCCTTAGAAGAGCAAATACTCAATCCCTTCCATACCACTTCGGTTTCCTTGATGTTTTTTGTTATTCTTTTGTCTATCACTCTCTCCCCTACCATTTCTTCTTGGTTTGCCCTCTTTGACATGACTGAATTAGCAGCCACTTTGATAAATTTGCTCCATTACTCATTCTCTCTGCTCTGCATCCCATTTCCTACCCCACATACGCTTCTATTTTCTCGTGTTCCTTGGTTACTTTACTAGATTGATCACCTCGTGATCTATGATTCTCGTTACGAAGAATTTCAGGTATATTCTGAGACATTTATGATGAGGAATCCATATGGAAACCAAAAAGGCTACCTGAATACGGCAAGTTGAACCTTTCATGGTAATAGGAGTTATTTGCTGAGGATGAGGATAAAACTAACATACAACTGTAATGACCTAGATGGTATTGGGAAACTTTGTGGACCTATTCACCTTTAAATACCAGTTATTGATTTTAGAAGATGCATTCAGATATAAATAGGGAGTTCTCTAATAGAAGTGACGGCTCAAAAACGAATGCACGCTCAGAAAGCTTAACGTCAAGCTCAAAAGTAGAAACATATGGCTTTCGAACCATGTACTGATCGAGTTTGAATTATTTAATTGCTTTCATAAGTTATATTTAATGCAATGATTTCAAGGTATTTTATTTGTGTCACATCAACCATGATATTAGTATCATTATAAACATTCAAGTTTGGATGATCCTTAAAAGTCATACAAATAATTTCAGTTGACATTTTTCCACGCAATATAATATCGCAAATACACGATTCGCATTCAATCTTCTCATTTTAAAAACTTCCGGGAAACGATAAGTCAATCGCCTTACTCCTTATTTATCTCCTTTCCCAAATGCTAACGCAAACGAAAGCAAGGCATTTTCATCATATCATTATTTTTTCTTATTGTGGCTTTCTTAAAATACGCATTACAGGCCATAACTATCCCTATACCCTTCCTCAGCTACTATTGTAGCGAATATCACACAGTTTCCTGTTTCTCACAACTTACCCAAAATAATTGCCTTAAATAATTTTATCGTTGCCATTTCCTTTCCACTTCTGTCCTCGGCCTTTCTCAGTCGCTTGCATAGAGTGCTCATCGCCAACAAGGCATCTTCTCCTTGTTAATTTCCCTGCGCTCGCTACACCCTTTCTGGCTCACATCTACCCTCAAAGTGGGTATTCCCCTCCTTCCCTCCCCTCTAAACGCCTTCACCCCATTTTCTCACCCCCCATTCTCAAACTACTCTCACAAAACTCGTACTCCTATATTCATGAGGCTCGAGCGGCCATGTTTCTGGCTGCATTTTTAAAATTCGTATACTTCAAGGACATTTGTTTTTAGGCACACGACGAGAGTTATAATTAAATAGATGAAAACTCACTTCTGCAAATGTAATTTATACTTTTAATTCCAGATGCTAAGAATCATCCAGGTGTAGGCATATTACCTGCGTATAAGAATGCATTATTTCTAATAAATGAAATAAAAATAATTATTTTTATTCAAATTACTCAAAGATTAAAGATGCAGACATGTGAATATAATTTTACTTGTTTTTAGACTAATTTTAATTTTAACTCATGCGTTTGGCTTGATGTGAAACGTGATGTACCTAAAAACTAATGATTATAGATACGGGGAAAAATTAAAAATAAATTTGGAAGTCTGCATTCCATTGCAGCTCGTCTCCGATTTAAGAATATAAAATGAGACTTTCCGAATATTTCCTTTATTTTAATAATTTGGCAAAAGTTGCCCTTGATTATATTTCAATGCATTAGGGAGAAATTGCTACCATCTAAAGCTAAATATCCGAAGGCGTAAAGATACGAGTAATTGTAATTTACAGAAACTTCTGTTTTCTATTGCTTAATGGCACTAAGAAAAATAATCCCTTTACAGACGTTTTTACAGAGCAACCATACAACCGGGTCGAGTGAAGTAAATGATGAATTTCAAGTTAATATGAGGACAATATTCATCGATATTGATAACCGATAGTGACACATCTTACTCTTTAAAATAAGGTTCTAACGGAGTTACTTAATAATGAAACCACCAACTATTTTTTCAATAACTACCTTTGCCGTGTTAATGAAAACGTGTGTTCGATTATACATAAACTCAAGCATCAGTTTAAAAAAATAATTTATAAAATAACTTGCTTTGAAACTAAGATGGTATTATCAATGGCCGTGAACATGTAAAGTGTCCATCCCATGGCCAATATTGAATTTTTAACAACTTGCTTTGGTTTACCAAATTTGCAAACGAATGGGACGCAAAATATCATTAGGTATTTCGCTTACCTAATAGCAAGTAAAACACACCGTTAAACACGCCAGCCTCAGGATCTGACGTTTTAATAGCGCTCTTGGTGATTTTCACAGATGAGTTGTATATTGCTGACGAAGAATTTCTTACCGATTAACCCTATTCTCCCATTCCTCTTGATTTTCCCCATTGGCCCGACCACCCATAACACCGAAATGACCTCAGTTATCGAGCGTATCCCACAATAACTAGAGCTGCGGTAAATCTAAATAAAAAATAATCCCTTGCTTCAGAGAGCTTCCCATATCCCACCGCCTACCCCCTCTCCACAACCATTTCCTCCGTTTCCTATTTCTCCTCGATCTCAACGCCTCCATCATACTTTCCCAAGACCCTCCGCCTCCGTAACAAACTCCTCCCTAAACCCAACGGGCAGAGGTAGGGATAGGAAGGCCATGGCACCGCACCTCTCCTGAAAGCCTTTCTCGACCTCCTCTCCCCAACCCGCCCCGTCAACCCCATTAGTAAATGACCTTTCTTCTCACTATCCGCGCCATATAAATTCCATGTGCGCTTTCGAGGAGCCCCTCACCAACCAACTCGCACTTTCGTTCCTTCTCTTCATTTATATCTCTACGTGCTCATTTCCCTGCTCTCACTTGGCCCCTTGTCACCATTTATATTGACTCGCGATGAATTTGCAGGCCAAAATCTCAAGTTAATTTTAATTGACGAAAGTATTTTTAATAAATTTTCGTCAGGAGTCTTCAATTTCATTTGAAATTACCTCGATAAAAGTCGTCTCGTAATAACCCGGTATACTCGTAGATGACATCGTAATCAAAATCTAGTCTCGAGCAAAGTGTTTTGAAGAATGACATAACTGATCACCGGTATTTGTATCTGCGAATAGATCGAGATCGAATTTCCGAATCTACAATGAATGTAACGCTCACATTTATTTCCAGTATTTGGTGACGATTTACTGGAATTTTAGTTAGTTAATTTTTTACTGGGATTTCCGCACGCTATTTTTCGATTAGTTTAAAGTTTAGATTATCGTAATTCTATTCCCACCGTTGTAAGCATGACTATAATGATCCCTTAAATTCCGCAAAGATTGAAAAGAATTATCAAAGTTTAATCTGAAATTATATTAACGAAAATCAATATTGGAAAGGCCTCTACTACATTGTCAATATCTTTTTGGTGGGAGTGTACACAGATAAAAATACACCTATTTAGTGGTCAGCTATGAACAAATTGATTCATTTCATTTAATTTCGGAACGCATGGATCAAATTCCAGGATTTATTTATTAAACTTTTGTGTTAAATAAATAAATATATCCTATCAAGAATTTTCAAATTCCTCTTACCAAGATGTGACTCCCTTCAGCGGACCAAGTTTTTCCTCCCCTCTCTATAACTTTATTTCCAAAAATTATTATATGAAATTTATTTCTTTTAATTCTATAATGGATCATTTGAATGCTTAAATTTTGAAAAATCGGTCGTATTTCGCTTTAATATTCCCGTAAAAACCCCCAAACTTATTTATCCCTCACTTATGTTTTCGTTCGACGGTTTAGGTTATCACAATTAATATAATCGCCGCACCTGATTATGTTGTTTTACGTCTTGCGTCGTAGAATAATTTATTTTGGGTGGAAAATAAGATTTATGTAATCAATTACTTCTACAGTGATGCCCTGAATTAATAAGAAAATTGTTCTTCCTAGAGCGGTCCACTCAAATAGCTCACTCACTGAATTTATTGCTCTACAGAGGAAATGTATCCTTCCTAAAATTATTGGCTCTAAACCCCCAAATTTGTAACTATATTTGACAGCAGTTTTTAGACAGTGTGCTTGTAGTTGATATTTCCTCTGCAATATGTTTCCCCAGAAGTACTTATTTTTTTCTCTAAATCACATTGATCATTTTTGGGGAATAACCCAAAAGGTAAACCTTTTAGAACTTTCGTTTCTTAATCAAACATTTCACCATGGTAAACTATTGCAGCAATTACACAATCTCGTGAATTACGCGATCACTAGACGGTGATAGCAAGGCTAACTAGACCAGCGGAAATAATGAACCCGTCTGAGTTGGAGAAATTCCAATTCAACGCTGGACTGGAAAATCGCAAATGAAGAAATTCGTGAAACTTAGGAAATTTAGGATATAATCAATTATAGACACCATTTAGAAGTGGTACTAAGCAAATTTCATCCGGTACTATCGAGAATAAGAACACATTTCCACCATTATTAGAAATACGAGTATTTTTTGTATTCCTATCACGTCATGACACCCCTTCCCGCAGAGGAATTCGTAATGGTAATGTTTCCGAAAAATTGCGAGGGACGGGATACATATTCTGAAAGCGTTCCTCTATTATACGTCTTTTAGATAGCCGTGCCTTTAATTAGGGCAGTCAGTCTACAAACTGTGATTCATGGTGTGTTCCTGAGGTGAGATTAAATTTCGTACTAAGAGCGGTGCGCCTCCTTTAATTTTACGGCGATATGGGGACTTTTCTCGGGCCTCTGTTGTCAAGCATTTAATATCGCACTTAAAGTACTACTGCATCACTGAGTTAGCCGACGAGTACAAAAAGCACTAGCAAAATTTCTTTGGCTAGCCATTATTGTTAGGAGATATACTTTTATCCAGATGGTTACTGTTTGCTCATTTGTGCGAAAATAAATGTATATCGACTTAATTCACCATCAAAGACACAGAACCGTTGAAAGTGTTTTTGAAATAAATTGAGTACGTTAATTAACAAGTTTAAAGCTGTAAAATAGGATGTTGGATCATTTAATTCATAATAATGGTATTCCAAACTTCTTAGTGTGAAACTTTGCATGAAATTTGCCCGACTACCTTCGCGCCCCAATTTTTCCGATTGGGTGACGGATTGAAATTTACGTATATCTGTCAATAGCCTCCCCTTTTCGGAAATGAAAATAAAATATTCCTTTTTATAAATCTTTACCTCCGACTCGTATCTGAGGTGCTTTACCGTATTAAATATAAAAATACCAAGGAATAATCGAATCAATTTCAAGGTAAATTCTTACTTATACATGATAAGGAATCATTTAAAGCTTAAACAATATATTTCTGCTACAAATTCCCATGCACAATATATTGAATGGTATTTACAAGTTGGCGAAAAGGTTAAATGCATAATTTGAAGTTATATAAATACCAAGAAAAATATGGGACAAAATACTGTTGCCAGATTCTTACCGGAATACGGGAAATTGAAAATAAAGAAGGCGAAGTGCACGAGATTTTGGAAAATTAGGGAGGGCTAGCAACCCTGAAATCACCATACTTTATCAACAGAACCGCCTCTTGCCCATCGCCAATGCTCATCACCTATCTCTATCCACCAACGCCCGGCGCTCTCATCACAGCTTGCACACCTACATCGCATGATTCCCATCTCACAGAGAAACCACCTCCTCTCTCTCTCTCCGGAGCACTCCCATCGCATCGCCGCTCTCATTCCGAGCGCCGCACTATCTCAATCCCTTCCCTCGCCCCGCTTCACAGCCGCTCTCGTCTCCAGGAAACGAGCCGAGGGTTCGACCCTAAAAAAATGCGTGCATCCCCAGCGCGTGTGGGCAGGGAAGCCTTCTCTTTGCTTTGATAACATGAGATCCCGTGTCAGTGATTCCTTTTCCATTCCGCAGTACGGCGACTCCTGCGGTCTACCGCGAAACTAAATGCGGCCCCGCTAAATTCCCCGCCAGGATATAGGGCACACGTGGAGCGAAGATTATTGTCAACGAGATATCGCAGGAGTGCAAATGAACGATTTGTCGCGATATGTCCCTCTCTTCCATTGAAAGATTCAAAAATGCATCCAAGAGACGCCCTACATGTCCGTGACTGGCGCACTCGGCTTTACTTTTTATCAGCACCAATCAAGATTGGATTTTTCTGATAAGGGTATGGATTTGGGCTTCCTACTTTCACAAATTAATTTCAAAGTATTGAATAGCCTTTTTTCTCTTCTCTCTTCATCACTTGTAGACTCGCTGAAGCCACCCGTTTAATTAATCTTTTCTCACAAATGCGTCTCATTCACAA
The DNA here is from genome assembly GCF_022747635.1 of Hetaerina americana. Taxonomy (NCBI): domain Eukaryota; kingdom Metazoa; phylum Arthropoda; class Insecta; order Odonata; family Calopterygidae; genus Hetaerina; species Hetaerina americana. Next base: position 2,189,070 of record NW_027286808.1, on the reverse strand, counting down.
ATGCACATTTGTCGACTAAAAGCGTACGGAAGGTACAAAAATAGTAAGAACGATACCAGAGTTGTGAGAATAACGATGGTTACTCTCAAAGGTCGTGTACAGAGATTTCAAACGAGATACGGAAAAGTGCGATGATAAAATCCGATAAAAGTGAACTTGTCCCTTTTGTACCATTTCTCGTGATATTTTATGCAGATAATTAGGTATTTGAATTTGCCACCCTATAACGTTCATAGGTATATAATTTGAACAATGCATTAGGATTTGAAAGTTTACGGGTGAGTCTAGTGTCTAATGTTCATATATTCCACAAAAATCGCACTACTTCTATTAGTATATCATTTCATTAATACAAGGTCGTTTCAAAAAGTTTCCGATCTTTCTTTATTGCAAAATAATACTCCATTCACAAATTATTGGTCAGAATCCCCTTCACAGTAAACTCCACCCCAACGTATACACTTATCCTAGCGGTGATTCCATCTTTTGAAATAGTCTTAGAATACTTCTTCCAGAATGGTCCTCCGTCGAATTTTTATCTCTATGGAATGGTGGCAAACCTTTTTCCAGTGAATGAGGTTTGTGGAACGGTAAAATTCATATGGGGCCAGGTCTGGTGAGTTAAGTGGATGGGGAAGCATCCTCGATGTATCTTTAATTTTTCAGTCAGGCACGAATAAACCGAGGTGCCACACTCATCTGCAATTTCCCTGACAGTCGTCAATTTGCACAAACGAGATTATTCACTTTCTCGATGTGGTGGTCATCTGTCGACGTTGATGTTCTTCCGGAACGCTCATCGTCTTCCACTGATTGCCGCCCCTTTTTGAACCAGGTGAGCCAATCATAACACGCGGTACGTTTCATAGCATCCTCACCGTAAGCCTTGTTGATCAACTCAAAATTATCTGTTCAGTATTTGCATAATTTAACGCAGAATTGTACAGAACAACGCTGCTCCTTCAAAGAGCTTATTTTCGTGGATCCAATTTTTCGCCGCTCTCCGCGAATTCCTCTTCACATTCAAAACCGTAACTTATCAACAAAACAAGATATCAACATGTTTGAAGATGGTTATTTGTGAAGTCTTCGAGGACACAACTGCTTCAAGGGGATTGAAAAATAACCAACTTGAGATGCGATATTCATAAAGTTCGCACACATTTTCAATGTGCAAGGTGCGTTCCAAAAGTAATGCAATAAAATTTCCCGCGCAGTTCCTATTGGTCGGGGTGGGAATGAACCACTTGGAGTAGGTGGGAGGGGACGCTAAGATTTGCCGCGAAACCGGTCTCAGTGCTCTTTTAAGCTGTGGATGCGGCAACACGTCAGTTAATGTAAACCTCTGCCCGCCGACCGTGTCACGTAAGACCAACCGAGCGGAAATTTCGAGTTAACTTTCGCAACGTATTGAAAATGAGCCTGATTATTTGGACAACGCCATCACTGGTAATGAAGCCTGGGTTTTTGATTACGATCCAGAAACAAAACGCCAAAGCTGTGAGTGGCACACCGACCAGTCCCCCAAGCCCAAAAAGGCAAGAATGGCCAAATCAAAAGTGAAAAAATTCTCATTGTCTTTTTCGACAGTAAAGGAGTGGTCCATTAGGAGTTATTTTCCTCAAGGACATACAGTTAACGCTGCCAACTGCGTGGATGTTCTGGAAAAACTACGAAAAGGTTCATCAGAACGAGAAAAGACATCTCCGCTACTTGTCAACTCCATCACGACAACGCGCCTTGCTACAAAGCGCTACGAGTCCGCGAGTTCCTGGCCAAACACCAGGTGCCAACGCTGCCCCACCGCCTCCCCTATAGTCCTGATGTCGCCCTATGAGTCTTCTTTTTGTTCCCTCGAATAAAGGCAGCCTTAAAAGGAACCCGTTTTTCGTCCATCGAAGAGATCCAATCAGCTATGACGAAGACCTTGAGCGAGTTCCTCGAAGACGCCTTCCAGGGCACGTGCCGGCTATGGCAGATTCGCTGAAAAAAATGTATAGAGACCCAAGGACAGTGCTATGAAGAATTTGAAGTGTTTGTTTCTGTTCTGTTCAATGAATTACTTTTAAAAAAATAATTGCATTACTTTTGGAACGCACGCTGTACCTCGTAATAGAATATAGAAACATTTATGACACGACACACCATACCAATAAAACGAATTCCAGGAGAATATTTCCCTTTATTCATTCTCTTCATGTCAATGCCGAGGAAATCCTACTCGTTTCTTTATTTCGTCAGAAGTTACTGTATCAATGTGTGTCTATGTTTCTCTCGCTGAACCTCTTCCCTGTCCTACCTGTATTCTCTAAATTTCACGGTCAGCATTTATAATTTACTTCCTTTGTTTGTTGTTCTACCATTATCTAGCAATCTGCCACGTCAGCACCAATTTAACGGTGAATACGACTATTTGGGGTTCCTTAATGGTAGCTCAGTGCAGAGATCGTGGTTCCTATGTCACCTCGACGTATGAGCGATTGTGTTGCCCTTGCGTTAGCCTGGTCTTGAATGCAATTACTACTAATGGAATTGCCGAAATGGTACCATTACTCTGGCCCACCTCCCCAACGTTAGTGGTTCTAATGAACGGGAGTAAGGCGAAACTCACGCGTGGTGCGAATTCGGCGAGCATTGTACCCTTACCGACCGCGGTTTTCTTACTGCTTTTTCCTTTAAATAACACTGAAACATAATTTTCGAAAATGTGATTTAATTATGCTTATTTTTCATCCAACCTTGGATATAATTAGATACTGAGAAATTTTAAAAGTTAGAATTCCTTCATGATTGAAATAAAGGGGGAAAATCGATTCTTTGCACACGTAAGAAGAAATGAATAGGACTCTGAGAAGTCGAAAAAAGTAACAGAAACCACTTTTATGGACGAAAACCCACGATGGACAGCTGCGTAAAGAATGGAAGAGGTTCCTGAAACGTAAGCATTTCATTCATATTTTTGTTTTATTTGGCTACTCGCAATATTATAAAAAAATGCATAATGTTAAGTATCACAGAATATTATTTCAATCTTTTTATTGGTTTTAAATCTATATGAAATAAATATCTTCGACTTTTTCCGTGAAATATATAGGTAAAAATATTTCAGCGGTTTTTCACACACCTCATCTTTGTAGGTGTTTTTCTACGTGAGTTTTGATTAGGGTCTTCATGTCTGAACTCTCGAGGCTTTTCCCACAAAATTACATCTTGTGCTTATTTCTTTTATTGTATATATATATATATATATATATATACATTCACTGAAGGTACCTGGCGTACTGCTGGCCCTAGAAATCGCCAAATTTATCTAAACTGCTTAATTTTTTTAGCATTAAATCTCTCCTTGAAATCTGCTAACGGCACAGGAAACGCATTACACTTGCTGTTGGATGATATTCCCTCCCAACCTCTTGGGTAACGTTCAGGTTAGCCATTGTGACTATTATCCCATTCCTCATGGCCTCTGACGTGCTTTAAGTTAATCAGAGAAGAAATTTGACAGTAGTGGTTTTCTCACGCTTAACCAAGATGGAAAGAGAAAAGCGAAACAGGTGAAATTGGGAAGAAGGAGAAAGAGTGATGGAAGCACGAATAGGGACAGAACGTGGAGTTTCGGGAAAGAGAGGTTCTTCGCAATTTTTCATTTGCGGTGAGCAGACGGAAGGACAGCCGAACTCCACCACCGTGGTCGAATACACACACACACAATTGAGCCCGAGTCGTTGGGGTTAGAGGGCGTGTGTGCGTGCTGGGGGAAGGGGATTTGTCCACGCGAGCGAGGAAGCTTCACATACGACACGAGTGTGGGACGTGCCTCGTCGATATTCTCCTCGCACGAGGCTGTGAATGGAGCGCGGCAACGAAGAGTTAGAAGAAGCCTGAGACATCCCTGAATCCTCTTTAGTTAGATGAATATTCCGAGGCGGCCTTTAAAGTGAGACGTGAGCCCATTAAACGCTTTGGCGGTTAAACACGACAGAGTAAACGCGAATGTTATTTCACATTAGTCTGGCCATTTTTTGCCATACGCAGCAAGCGTTGAAGACCGTCTGAGCAATTAATCATTTTATAATTAAATAAAATTGAAAGGAGAAACGTTTTGAATGTCCAAAATATATTTTAAAAAAGGTCTCAGAGGCACTCTGAGGGAAATTCTCTCTGATGGAACCTAGTAGAGAGCACGTTAAGCTTTTATAAATACATACATTTTTCTCAATTTCAGTTCTGAAAGACCAAAAACGGGAATTATTAATTAGTTTCTACGCATTACATTGAAAAATCAGACCACATAAAAGTGAAAAAAAGCAGGAGAAGAGAAAGAAGTGGCATTGTTCCAAATGTTCTCTATTAATTCCATTCAATAGTATTGTTACTCATTCATGTCTACGCAAAACTTGTGCCCTTAAAGAGTCTAACCTCATAAAAAGGCTTCCTCTTTTTATCAAGTTTTGCTCAATAACCCTCAACACTGTTAAAAATGTATAAATGTATTAATAATTCAAAAATACAATACCTATTGCCACGAAAACCCTTGTGAATCGGTTTTTTGAGAGGAGAGATGCACTTATGATAATTACGCCCGTTATTATTCACTCTCTTCTCACCCACTGTGAGGTCAACAAATGAGTTACTCAATGAATCTGTTAGATATGTTTTTCCCCTCTTTTTTTACTACTCTCCGTAATATCATTCCATATTCACATAGAACTAAATGGCATAATCTAACTGATGATAAAATTCCACCTCATTCTCTCATTTTCAAGATAATGCAAGTCCGGTACTAGTTTTTTCTTGCATTCATAGAATCCGGTGAGTTAGATTAAAAAACTAGGCGACGTAGTTTTACTTTATCTATTACGAGAGCCGCCTAAATGATTTTAAGCCTCAACATGAATATGGCAGTACTTCTCAACAAATGAGGAATGTGTTTGAGGTTGCTTTGAAAGGTACTCATCAAACTTTCAGCCATTTTCTTCTCTCAGTTGTGGTTTAACAATCGTTTGAGTGAGTCGTTGTGAGGGTTTTTCTGAAAATGGAACAAATTGAGCATCGAGCTTTCATTTTTGTTTTTGAGAGGCATATGCCCTCGTAAGCCCAATACCAGTTGGACACTGTATACGGGGTCTTCGAAGCATCACTTACGACAGTGAAGTTTTGGGTAGCTGGCTTTAAACGTGGTCGAACCAGGTTTTTGTTTTAAATTTATTTTGCTAGGCAAATAATTCCGTTTCACAGTTGAATTTGAATCAGAGTCACTATGGAGCATCTCAGCATTCATGCATGCATGCATGCTTACACCAGTTTCTTCCCAGTTTTTTTTAATCTTTATAATTAATCAAATAGTTGAAATTCCGTGGATTGCCTAACACTCTACCTTTGCCAAGTAATATATCAAAAATTAAAGAAAGAGACGACAATGCATTAAACTCGGTCAATATTACGCTTTGTGCTATATGTAATTTACTCAGAATATTCTCATTATGGCAAGCTACAAATATCAACTAGAATTACAGGAGATAATGCATTTCTCTCCACAGATTTTTTTCCTCATGATAAACAATAGTAAATTATGTTAGAGGGGATGAATCTTCCCTAGACCCATTTTCCTTCCATTAGTGAATGAAATATTCCTTGGATTGTTTCTGCCATTCGCTTATTTCATCGTGATTTAACTTTAGTTGTTATGATCAATTTCCCTGAATTCGTATTCCTATTCTGGCTCTAACATCATGCATCATCTACTTTCCATTACCTTATTTTTATGTTTTCTTCCTGAACATAATGGAATCAGAAATTGAATGTCTGACGCATGTATAAACCAAATTAAATATCTTATAAGGTCAGAACTTTTCATCTTTCTGTCTGCTTCACATATCAAAGTCGAATATAACTGGTCTGTTAATAGACCTATGGAAAAAAAGCGATTCCTTATCTAAAAGAAAAATACATAAAATCCGCTCCATTTTATTTCAATAAAATCTTTGCATCATTGAAACATCTTGATGCCTTCGGATTCCAAGTTACATGAAGGAAATATAAACCTTTCGGCATGTTACGAGTATTGATAAATGAGCAGAAAAAACGTCGAATATAAGATAAAAACAAATATAAAAGAGTTTAATTGTTAAATTTAATTTTGTTAAAGTCCATCTTTTCCAGAAAATCATACATTTTGTATGCAGACTAATTCACCAACAACGCTGTCTTATTTTTTGCGTAAACCTTTTGTGTGAATCATCATTTAGGTGTAATAAAAAAATAAAATTATAAAATAAAACAATGAATTAATAAAAATCAAATTCCAAATTTAAATTAAATCATGATCTCGATGTTCATTCAGACTTAAATAACCCTAAATTAGGCACTACATCAACTTACAATGCATTATAGGATTGTAAAAATATTTCCTTTGGTGTATACATGTATAGTAAAGACGCTCCCTTAAATGCACGACCTCGCGAAGGCTTGCAGGATGACTTGTAGACGCATATGATAAGGCCTAATTTTGTCCTCGGAGGACTAACACATGCTTGTGACATTCAGGCAATATACCTAATTTAGAGTACCTTCTAGGCTCATTGAAACCTCCTGATAATCAATCGCCCTCAGTTACATGCGAACAACAGCTAATAATGGAGCCTCCAGCGGTACTCCTTTGTCGTCTCGCGTGCCTTTGGAGGCCTTCCCAATCCCATCACATCTCTTCCCCATAGCCAGTCGACGCTTCTTCACCCCCCACGACGCCATAGAAACCAAAACAGGCCTTTCACCATATCCCATACCACCACATTCACCAACCCTCACGACCGATATACCCGTTATTCATCCCGTCATCAATGACACGGCTACCTTCTATCTAAAATCCCTCCCTAGTTGCATCCCTTCGACTTCGTCCACAAATCTGATCCCTCGCATCTTCGCGCGTGCCCCCATCTCGAGAGGAATTTTCCCGGCATGACTCGGGAAGGGTAGGGTAGCGAGAAAAGTTCCCTCACGAAGAAGGGATGAGTCGTTACGACTCATTCCTCCTTTGGGTCCTCGAAATACGGACATCACGATTAAGGCGACGTCCACTCGACCCCGCTCTGCCTGGGACGGAAGCTTCAAAGCGTTGCGAATACGGGCGCGATCTGAGAGCAGGGGGGGAGGGTACAGCAGCGGTTATGGGGGAGGTGAGTGCGCAGCAACCGTGAAGGGGCAAACAAATGAAGACATAAAAGACGCGAATGTGGGTGAGCAAAGAAAGGGGCCTGAATTGGATCGATGTCGAGCCAACATTTGACCCTGAGAGAGATACCGAATACCTGCAGGAACCAAATAATAGATAAAAAAGGTTAAAAATTCACATCCATATTTTCCATATTTTGTTTATTCCTAAAAAGCTGTTAAGAAGATAATTTTCTTTTATATATATATATATATATATATATATATATATATATATATATATATATATATATATATATACAGGGTTCGTCCGGAAAATAAGTGTACTGAGCTCAGGAAAAAAAATGTATTACACTTTTACATATCTTAAGCTAATATTCCTCAAAATAGGACCCTTGTGAGTCGATGCACTAGTTCCAGCGGCGTTCCCATTCCTGGAACGCTCCCGCGAAGGCATCATCGGGAACCTCTCGAAGACTCGTCGTCGACCTCTTCTCTGCCCTCCACGAACATCTTGTGCCACCGAAAGATCATGTTTCTGGACATGGCTGACTCCCCGTAAGCCTGGTTAATCATACCGACACTTTCGGTAGACGATTTCCCAAGCTTTACCGCAAATTTGATGGAATAACGCTGCTCCAAAAACTTCGGCATTGCGTTCCGTGACGTGGGTCTAAGCGTGGAGGTTCGCGTTAACAGAGCTCCTCACTACACCACAGCTCAGAGCCGACTGCCTTTTTCAGCGTCGCTTGCCAACATACCCCCCTCCAATCGCAGCCCGTCAGAGCGGTGCTGGGCGCGCCTGGAGCGGCGCGCCCAGCCCAGGAGTCAGTACACTTATTTTCCGGACGAACCCTGTATATATACGAGGGTCATCCGGAAAGTAGTACCCGTTCGTGCCGCATGAAGTGCTGACGACGCGAGTAGCCGCTGGACGAGGTCAGATAGCTTCAGTGGCTTGTCTGCCTTCTCTGAGCCAAGTTGCGTGACGCTAGCATTGCCTGTGTTGTTTCTGTGATTGTTTACAATGTTTAAAAAAATTGAGAACGCCGCCAGTTGTGAAGTGAGGGCAGTGATTAAATTCCTCAATGCAAGAAACGTTCGCCCATGTGATATTCATCGCCAATTAAAGGAGGTGTATGGAGACAATGTAATGGGCGAGTCGTCTGTTCGGCGGTGGTGTCGCAACTTCAACATGGGGAGGGGGAACACACACGACGATGAGCGTTCGGGGAGACCGTCTGTCATTACAGACCAACTGGTGAGCTCAGTTGACGAATTCGTGAGGAACGATCGGCGCGTCACAATTGATGACATCTGTGAGCATTTTCCCAATGTTTCTCGAACAATTGTTCATGAAATTGTTAAACACCATCTGCATTATGCAAAAATTTGTGCAAGATGGGTCCCTCGCGTATCTCAATGAGCTGGCGGCGAAGGACTATGCAGCAGGAATACAGAAACTTGTCACACGTTATGACAAATGCCTTAATTTGCTTGGAGATTATGTTGAGAAGTAGTTTAAAGTATCCTCTTTCAAATAAAATTTTTTATGTTTGTTAATATTTACTTTTGTACCTTTATTTCACGAACGGGTACTACTTTCCGGATGACCCTCGTATAATGGGCTGACACAATATAACACAAATAGAATAGAATAGCAACATTTAAAAGGACACTCACACGGTAAATTGTTCGAGCTTTCGGCCCTTTCAGAGGCCTTCTTCAAGAGAGACTGTATGTATATATATATATATATATATATATATATATATATATATATATATATATATATATATATATATATATATATATATACACATATACATATATACATATATATATGCATACATATATATATATATATATATAAAATTTGTTGTCTCAGGCGTAACTTTATGGAATTTACACAACGTATTAAAATGAAAGAAACAACTTTTTAATTCCACACGCACTACACTCAAAACACGACTTAGGTTTCGACACTATGCGTCATATTTGGTTTGTCAGTCAGCCAAGGCGTTGCAAGCATTGCTTAGTGAACTGGAAATTCAGTGTGACAGGTATGGGATGAGAATCAACATTAATAAAACAAAGGTTATGCGATTTTCTAGAAAGAAAAAGGCTAAGCTAAACATTAGAATAGGAGTGCAAAAACTAGAGCAGGTAGAACAGTGTACGTATCTCGGAAGTGTTTTGGACCAACACGGTCAAAGTAGTAAGGACGTAAGGAGAAGAATTGCGCTAGGAAGAAAGGCTTTCACAAGGAGGAGGGAGTTGATGACGGGGAGGTTGAGTAAGGATGTTAAGAAAAGACTCGTAAAAACTTTGATATGGAGCGTAGCTATGTACGGCGCGGAAACGTGGTCATTAAAGCAGGAGGATAGAAGCAGACTGGAGGCTTTTGAAATGTGGGTGTGGAGAAGAATGGAGAAGGTGAAATGGACCGAGAAAAAAACAAATGAGGAAGTACTTGGTATGGTGGGCGAAGAGAGGGGTTTGCTAGGAGTAATCCGATGGAGGTATGAAAAATAGATGAAGGGCGTATTGATCGGCAGTGGGATGTTGAAGGCTGTAATAGAGGGAAGAATGTTGGGAAAAGGGAAGGAACGGGATAGGGATGTTGGACGGGATGAAGGGAGAAAGGAAGTACTCAAAGATGAAGAGGACCTGATATAGATTAGGGAGCTGGATTATGTTTTGTTTGGAGTCACAAAATATTTATTTGGTAGTTGTATCCATCTAAAAACCTACCTTAAGCGGTAGATTACCTAATAATAATATTATATATATATATATATATATATATATATATATATATATATATATATATATACATACATATATATATACACATATATATATACATATATATATATATATACATACTATATACATATATATATATATACATACATATATATATATAAATATACGAATACCATTAATGGGAGGAAATACTCTTGCCAAGGACTTCTTTGTGAATGACGGCTAATAAATGAGAAGGCTACAGAAGGTAAAGCAGGCATTTTTATTTGTGATAAAGAACGTCCTGTAGAGTTTGCATTGATTGTTGAACATTACCAAAGGAGTTCGAATAGCAAGATTTTTTGCGATATACATTTTTTATAAAACTGTTCCTTGCCGTGTATCATAATAATGACATTGAATCTAAAATTATCTTGAAGCTCTATAAAACGTAACCAGTCAAAAATGTAGCGCCCTTACAGTCTGAACGAAGATTTATTCATTGAGTGTTATAACGAAACATGAGGAAATATTTACTCTTAAATGTATTGTCGTTTGAACGACAAGTGTTATGTCAAAAAATTAATATTAATATAATTTAAAGGGTGCCCGTTTTGAATTATTCATGCGTATAAATCACCTGTATCTCTAATTAAAATTATACTCTTGTATTAGGTTTGAAATAGACTTCATAACCGATATCTGCTCATAGGCCATCTTGGGTGAAGTGATGGATAATAAAATGGCATTGACAGGTAGTTTCGGAGACAAGAGTTGTGCTGCAAAATGAAATAAAACACAAGAGGAAAAGTGGAGGAAGGATAATATTTCATTTCACACCTCGCGTCTCAGATATGTATTGGTAAAACAGCTATAACGGGCATTAACCCTCTATTTGGCCGCAGGTGACTTCGGCTGAATTGTCTAAACGCTAAACCAGACAAAGTTCTTATACATAAACGGGTGGTAGTTTTTTTCTAGACAATATAGGTACTTCGGGATATAAAATTAACTTCTTTAGAGACATGGTTAAAAATATTAGGATGCTGCTTTTTGATCAGCTCTAAGCACGATGGAGGTGGCAGCATTTTCCAGCATGTGCTGGATAATTTAATCCAATGTACCGGAACTTTGGTGACACTTAGGCGGAAGGCAGATGAGGTACGGTGGAGGGGGTTAAGATTCAAAAGGCGGGGAGAGTATGTTGGCCCAGCGAGGTTCTGAAGGTTATCGCACGAAGTGCACGGAAGTACCGAAGAGCTAGCAAGGGGAAGGATACACCGTCTCAAGGAGGGCACGAAGTGAACACGACCGGAAGAAAGTGAAGAAGGGTTGAGGAACGGAGAGAGCTAGCTGTTATGTGTACGCGGTGAACTACGCACGTCTTCCACGGTTGCCGCCGCTTTATAGGGGAGCACAATGCATCTGGATGGCCACGAACAAAAGGCTCATGCGATCTCAGTAAGGGTTGCTAAAGATCGACGGTCTCTTTAACCACCTTCGTAGGTTTCTGAACACCCACATGTAGCGAAAACTGTGTAAAATAGTCATGCATGGATTTTATTTTTCCAGGAAAGGAAACATTTATTGAGATATGCACGTCAGCATATTGAGATATGCTTGTCAACCGAGGAAATGCACGTGCTGCAAAATCATATATTCACTTTTTTGGCACAGAGATAGCTCCTAATGTTCTAAGAAAACAAATTCTATTTCAAACTTACTACCTTTTATTAAAACAAAATTACGTGGGCTTTCAAAATTCTAGCTGAGGTGTGTGTAGCTTATGAGATTGAGGGTATTCTAAATTATCTAGATTGAGGATGAACCGTAATATTGTCCAAATTTAATGCAAAGTTACCTCTCTCCTTTACTTTTGATATATTACTTGGTAAAGGAAAAGTATTAGGCTATCCACGAAATTTCAACGACGTGATCAATTATAATGATTAAAAAACTTGAAAGAACCTGGTGAAAGCATTGATTATGAGTCCAACAAGTTACAGTCCTGAGGATAGAATCAAATGTAGAAAATAATTGCCAAAGTAACCGTTATGAAAAATAATGATAAATCATTTATAGCATTGAGTGATCTGTGAAATAAATAATGAATAAAGGAATTCTCGAGATACTCCACAATGTACTTGAATCAAAGTTAGCTGTGAAACGGAATTATTTGTCCGCAAAATAAATTAAAAACAATCTCAGCAAGAAGAATTAACTTTAGACGTAATTTTCAAAGGCCAAATATGTTCTTAAAAGGATAAAACAACTTCCAACCTTTAACAAGATAGGTATGTATGAATTCAACGTGGAAGAATCATTTTTACGACCGCAAAACTCTTGAGAGATTGACGAGGAGAGAAAATTTTACGGGGAATTCCACCCAATAGGTATATCAAAAGCGTCAGTCAGAGTTTTGAGAATTCCATCTTGGAAACAATTTTGATTTCAAAGGGGATTTAAATGGCATTCTTGTTTCACAAAAGCAGCGCGAGATAAAGCAGTCCTTCAAAAGCTTTCAGAAGAGAGTCCCTCAAGGGAGTGGATCTCATTTATAATATGTTGCCTGGGGGCTGACAGCGACATTTTTGTAGAATACAGAGGAAGGGATAGTTCTAGCCCACTTAACTTGCATCTTTGACTTCCTGCATTAGTAATGACTCGGCGTGGTTGAATGTTGAAAAATGACCTCCCTTCCTCCACGAAAATATTTTTTTAAGATATTCAAGTTTCGGCTTAAGCTAAATAATATTCCTTGAAACACAACTTTTACTGAAAGGCCCTTTTCCTATATTATCTGTATTTTAGTCTGTGAATATATATATTGACATACCAGATGGTCCTTTAATTTAATTGCTGCAGTAATGAAACGGAAACGAAATTAATTAATGAAAACAAATCAAATATATCTAACATGTTTCAGAGACAAAAAGGAAAAAACTAATAGCAATTATTTGTTTAGTCGTACAAAATAAATTCTAGATATCAATTTTGGATTTGTTGAAAATTCACGATAAAAGCATGAAGGAAAAAGTGGTAAATCGCATGTTCATTCATTCTCCAGAAAAAATGGTCATGTCGAATGCCATAAGGGTAATTTTTCACACAAGAAAGTTTGATTGGACAAAGAGAAAGATAAAAATGCTCTCCCTATTTACAATTGAAAAATATTTGAAAGAAAAATGTCAACAGTTTTTGAACTTCAATGTGCTAATGATAAGAATATTTTTCGTTTAAATCTGTTCTTCGATACAACCATGTTCTTACGAAGAGTGAAAATAATCATTTCAATGATCTATTAAGATGAAATATATCATGTTAAAATGTATAAATATGTGAGAGTAGAATTCAAAATAATCCGAAATTAGCACAAGGGAAAGGAATCGAATATTTAAAGTTCAGTAAAGAGCGAAAGGTAGTGCTTCGTCTCCCTTAAACCCTGAGCTCAAAGTAATCCTCGCCAATCTCTGAAGTCATCTTTCTTCATCTGACCCTTCTTATTTCATTCCTCCCGTGGAAGCTCTGCTCAAATATAGACCGAAGGTGCGGATTACGCGAGGTGCCTAGTAATACGAGTAAACACAAGTAAAGAGTGTTAAATTTGAATCGTGATGACTTGATTGTTAAAAACGCTCAGGGATACCCATATTCTACGATGGTCGCGGAGACCTATAAAACATATACCCAACATTACTGTTACTGCTCAGCGACTTATGCCTCGAATATTTGCTCTTATCAACTATAGTTTACGGTTAAAAATCGATATTTTGATAACTGAATGTTTAAAACTATTCGATAAAATATGTTGAGTATGTTAAAAGTATCTAAAAATGATCATTAATAAATGGTATTGGGCTTATTTCTTTAATTAATATTTTATACGGACCGAGTTCCTTACGTAGAGCTCAATGAATTTATTATGGAATGAATTTTTTGTTGATATTTATAGCTGGTGCTACTCCGGATGTTGAATATTTGATTACAAACATACTATTCTGTTACTAGCATAACATAACAATCATATTTCATTACATTTAACAGCTACGTCCTGAATCAAAAAAAAAATATTTAAAACCGATAAAACTTGAAGGCAATTGAAACAAACCGTTTATTTCGTTTGAAATTCGGTTCAAATATCAATGATATATTTCAGGTATTTACAAAAAATGAATATCTGGGATAAGTACCGAAGTCTTTCCAGACATAAATTTTTCGTTTCTTCCTTACTGCGTTGGCACAATTGTAGCTACTTAATACAAGGATAATGAGACATATTCAAATTTTCGAGGATTTTCATCTCGGTTTCAAATGCCAAGTCGTTTTGACCCCCAATTGAAAGCACATTAATTTCATGTAGTGTAAATGTTTTTGCGTGAATAACATAATCATTCAGTACGACCTCAAAATTAATTAATCTGATGAACTCTGATCACAACAAGACATTATTTAAATCGAAAATTTAAATATATATTTTGGCATTATTCACTATTTCAAGGCAATTAATTACACTTTCCGAGAGTGAGACTATAAAAACCAATCATGGGTAGCAAAATCATTTCCATAATTTTGAATAAATACATAAGAAAACGCATGCATTCTCCTCATTTGGACAAAAATTATAACAACTATTATCGTATTTATAAGCTCAAACATACTATTTAATCCAAATCATTACACCCGGTGTAAACAGCACTGCGTAAACCACTGTTGGTTTCCCAAATTACTTGAGTAAGTTTGCATAAGTATTCGAGAGCTGTTTCAAAATTCTGTCAGGCAGATTCAAGCACGTTGGCGGTGAGAGAGAATTCTCGTCGAAGACAGTGTGAAATTGGGAAATATATGAAATCATAACCAAATGAAGGCGGCAGCGTGAAGAGTACGTGGTTGCTGGAAAGCATGGCGTCCGGCAGAATAACAAGTTAAAATTAACCCAATAAGGAAAAGGACAACGTTACTCCATAATAAGCCGAGAAAATGATGAATTAATTATTTTAAAAGAGCATTTAAAAAAGCCGGGGCCAACGAAAGAGGGGCATGGAAGGAAGCCGCGTCACGTGGTGAAGGAAAGAGAGCCACGACAGAGATTGATGCCCTCCTCTCCCCTTTTTGGCCGGGACAGGGAATGGGGGTGAGGCGAGGATGGACAGGCGGGGTAGGGTGGACTGGAGGGACAGCGTGGGGTTTGAGGGTTGGGAGAGTCAGGGGAGGGCTCGCGGGAGTGAAAAACGAGGGTGAACCGCAGGAAAGGAGGAATAAGGGAGGAAATGTGGCGATGACGTGAAGGGGAGAGGAGTAATAAAGAAGGATTCACAAGGGAGTATGGTGTGAATAAAGATGACGACGATGTTCTGTCGATACCGGAATTTCCGACGGTTCACTGTTTTGGCTCCAACCACTATGACTTAATCGCCGCACTTGCCTACATTTATTACATAGTACACTGCTAGCCGCAACGGGGCCATTTTTGACCCAAAATACTCCCCCCTCCGTAGACCGGTTGGACCACGTTATTCTGATCACTTGTCGTTCGTGGAAAAAATAACATATTACATGTTAGACGTCTATCCATCTGTCCTACACGTAATCTCTCCAATTTTATTAACATGATCTCTCCTACTGTATAAAGATGGAGTATTGTCAACATCATTGCTTAAGAGACATCCTTCCAATTAATGCAAGAGATTTAATCTGTAATTTAACATTCGCTCCATGGGTGATTCCCAATTGTTCTAATAATTTTGATAAACTAATCAGTTTATCATAACGATTTATAAATCTTGCTTCTCTATACTGCACCCGTTCTAATTCGGCAATCAAGTCGATATATATTACAATAAATTTCGTAACATTATATCTGGTGCCAGGGTACGCGAGAACCACATCGTGATATAGGGTCCGATTTTTAAAATGATGGCGTCATATCGTCAAGCATCGATACATCTGGAAAATTTAAAACAGTAATGAAACAGCCGACACATTTCAAACACCTTTGAACGATGCCGTTGTGTCTTCAGCAGTACTCAGCAAATTGGTATGAAGGTCGCATACGAGATTATTAATAATGAGATGACACTGTAAGTTGTTGCAATGACAAGTGTAACGCGTTATTATCAGTAACAAAGCAAAAAATCTCTCTGTGCCGACCTAATAAACATTAATTTAGCTCAAAAGGAAATGCATAGTCAAGCGAAAACTTTGGGAATGCATAGGGAATGAATTCAGGGTGAGATTCATATACCTGCTCAGCAAATCACCCAAAGATACACTACGAAAAATAAAGTCATCCGTATGTATAATATGCAATAGTTCATCATTGACTACAATGAAACCTCTTTTATTAGGCATAATTAATTCCCAATGTGAATTCCAACTAGTATTTATGTGTGTAGCTACACATATTGGCGAACGCACTTCAAATGGAATTAACGTGGAGGGAAAATATATCATGAGGAAGCTTCCAAAAAGGCTTTTTGTGAGTGAATAATATAGTACACTCAAATAATCTTAACCTCCTTTGAATAATAAAACCTCCTTTGGGGTTAAAAACCTATAAAATCCTAATTTGAGCACCAGGACGTAAAAAATAACCGTAATCAAATCACAAGTTAATTAAATGAAGGACAGTGGAAAGATGCATTGTATTCTTCATTTAATTAACATGAATTTCCACAAAGTTGAGCCGGGAACAATTGAAAATTACAGGTTACCTAATTAACCTGTATCTATGCTACGTGTGGACCAGGAATATCAAATAATATGAATTATTTAATGATTAATATTCTGAGACAAGTTTCTCGCAAAAATGGGCATGGGTGGCAGAATACATGAAAAGAATCTCATAGCCTATATATTAAGAAATATCCTAAATATAAGAAAGCTTTATCTGTTATAAAAAGTAAAGGGAAAACTAGTTAAAATACAGGATTTTGTTGTATTACATGGTTAAAGAAATTGTTAAGTTAGATAATTTAGATTCTAGTGATTATCAGAGAAAAAATTATAAAATTTCAAATAAGAAGTGCTAGAACATTGGGAGGCATAAATTAGTTAAATTATTTCACTCTTGTAACAAAACGGCGAGAGAACTACCCGTAGGCATTACCAGGCTAAAAGAGTTTTGCAGGAAATGGCCTACTGTCCATGCGTATTATGCACAGAATTTGAATGTGCACGTCACTATTCAAAAAGCATTACGCATGGAGAGAAGAATTGTGTTCAAGCCATTTAGTTCAGAAACATAATTTTAATTTGATTTCCTCTTATGAAAAGAGATTTGAGTGAAATTTATCACATGATGATATAAAATGTTTCATTTATCACTCTTTTCATATGTTTTAAATCTTCACCCGATGATTTCCTCAGTAATATCCCGCCGTAAAGATTCCCGCCTAGGTGGATTTCCCTCCATCTAGGGCTTGGTTGTATGTGATTGTCTTCAACATAATGTCTGTAATGTAGGGTTAGGTGGAAGAAGGGACTATTAGTCTCAACCTCGCCCAATAAGTCGATAAATAAATAAATAAATAATATCCCAGAGTGAGTATAAAAAGGTATGCGCATATTGATTTGTACTTGCACAGTGATTGATCTATTCGAGTAGTAGTTTTTAGGGGAGGCGACCGACAGCTAAGGTCATTTGCGCCATAGGGGATGGACAGGAAAGGATGAAGGGTGGAGAGAAACTCGGCGTCGGCATTAGCCTACTCTTTACGAAAGGCGCCAAGGGGTCCGCAGCTTAACGTCCCATCCGACGGACGCCGTACTCACTCAAAGTGCCCTCCACAAAGCACCTCAAGTAGGGATCGAGATACTTGATCTATTCGACCGGAACCGTTCTCGATACTAGTAATTGTGATGGTTCATGTAATTTTTGACATCCTTTCCTGCATATTGTTTGCAAGTTAACATACGATTTAATTACAGTTATTATTTAGTGGCATCTTCATTTTAAATAAAAATTTACAATTTGCAGTATTATTTCCTACGACTAATATAGTATTGTCTCAATTAGTAAAAAACAAAGTTAACTAAAGGACCATAATAACCCTATATTGCTTATCATAAAATCCTATTTCCTCATTTTTGCATTTCATAAAAACCAATTTAATCCTTTTTGTCCGCAAGTAACCCCATTAATTGGCCATTGGAAGCATAAATATCCAAGCTCTAATAACGACGCAAATCAGTGGAGTTAAATTCTGAGAAATAAAAAATGGAAAAAGTTTAATATTTAAACAAAGAGTAATTAGCTATTAACATAAGTCATATTTATTTTTCTCTAATAATGAATCTGGAAGCCTTTTGACATCATTCAGTTTTTAGGGTGATAGAAAAGCTGGCAAAAGTAAAGCATGTTATGAGAGGACATACAGAGGATATGGAGTGGAAATGAGGACAATGATGAATTTTTACTATTTCTCTTCACCGTCAACTGGCAGGACGAGAGGTATCCGCGGGGGCAGACTTTTCCTCTGGAAAGAATGAAAGAGAAAGTTTCTGCGCTTGGTGACACAATTAGAGGGCTACGAATAGCGATATTATAATGCGGTTGACAACGATGGTATACAAAACCCGGTAGAGTATAAAAAGCAGTCGAGTTTTTCACCAAATCTCCGACCCTATGTATTTGCAGAAATAAGAAATTCTATTTAACGCTCCTGATAATATTGGCAATGAAAGACTTCAATTTCTATTAATGTTCCAAGCCACCTTTTTATATGAGCTGCGGTAATTATATTTAATAATTACTCGCACAGACTGCTTAAAAATATCATTTAATAGCCCGACTACTTTCTAACAAACAATGCCTTACAAAGATATCGATCTGTCGAGAACGATTCACCATATATATATATATATATATATATATATATATATATATATATATATATACTACCTTGATCAAAAATTTCCCGGAATTTATTCAGAAAATTAAAAATACAAGTTTATTCATCTAAATCTATATTGTCCCCTTCAAAGTAATCCCCATCGACTGCAACACACTTATGCCAGCGCTTGATCCAATCCTCGAAACATTTTTTATATTCGGTTTTCGGTATGTCCATCAGTGCTTCCTGCGATTTTTCCATTACTTCCTCTCGGCTGCTAAAACGCGTTCCCCGTAATGGTTTTTTAACTCGATTGAACAGAAAGAAGTCACAGGGAGCCAAATCAGGTGAATTCGGTGGCTGTTGGATGGTATTTGTTGCATTTTTCGTCAAAAAATTACGAATAATGATAGCACTGTGCGACGGTGCGTTATCATGGTGCAAAATCCACGAGTTTTCTGCCCACATTTCTGGTCTCTTTCGGCGAATTGCTTCACGCAAACGTCTCATAACGCCCAAATAATACTCTTTGTTTACTGTCTGGCCTTCTGGCAAAAATTCATGATGCACTACACCGTTGTAATCCATGAAAACCGTCAGCATTGCCTTCTTTTTTGACTGAAAACGACGTGGTTTTTTTGGTCTCGGCTCATTTGGTGAACGCCATTCACTTGCCTGATGTCTGGATTGCGTGTCGTACTCATAAACCCACGTCTCGTCTCCAGTAATGATCCTTTTGATGAATGTGGGATCGGATTCAGCCTCGCAAATCATGTCTTTTGCGACGTCAACACGGTCTCTTTTTTGCATGAAATTGAGGTCTTTTGGAACCAACTTTGCTGCTACACGACGGAAACCCAAATCATTAGCCACAATGTCTTGGGCGGATCCATAGGCAATGTTCAAGTCCTCCGCTATTTCTCTGATGGTTACTTTGCGGTTATTGACCAACATTTCTTTTACTTTATCAATTTTTTCACCGACTTTCGATGTCGATGGTCTGCCACTGCGTTCATCATCTTCGATTGACTCACGACCACTTCTGAACCGCTCGTGCCACTGGTAAACGACCGTTTTTTTTAGAGAATCGTTGCCGAAACACTTTTCCAACATTTCCAACGTCCGTGCGCCACTAAATCCGTTTTTTACGCAAAATTTAATACAAGTTCGTTGTTGCAAATTTAAATCCATTTCTGAAATTGTAAAAAAATCGCCAACACACACAGAGATAGATGTACTCTTGGCTACGTAACTTTTGCAAATGTCAAGTTATGACACTAAGATTTAAAGGGAATATCAACAACAGATGTACCAATTTAACAAAAAAACAGAACTCAAATCGGAACGATGGGAGCGCCACACGGTGGTTATTCCGGGAACTTTTTGATCAAGGTAGTATATAGCTTTACATCAATGGATTTCCCTGAAAATGCCACTGAAAATCATTTTTAGAAAACAGTGTAGCTTTGAAAGGGATTATTAGGAAATAATGATTTGGTAGTCTACCGTTTAACGTAGTCTTGGATGGACATGGACTGAACATCGCTACATTTTTTAGCTTCGTCTAACCCCTTTACACCCCAAACTAGATCAAACGTTACTTCATTTCTTGCATATATTTTACCTTCCTTCATTCCATTCAACATACCTTTCTTTATCGCCCCTCCAGCTCACTTTCCCAACGCTCTCCCCTCTATCACGGTCTTCAACGTTTCATCACTAATTTAAATGCGCAAAACCCATCTTTCCTGCCTCTTTTTGATTCCTCTCAATAATCCTCTCTACTCTCCCACCATGATCTACCAATTCAACGTTATTTTTCCTTCCGTTCAATTTTACCCTTTCCATCCTTCTCCACTACTACTTCTCAAAAGCCTTCAATCTACCTATTCCATCTTTCTCTTACGAATATGTTTCATGCGCCACAAAACCACGCCCTATATCAAGGTTTCAAAGAGTATTTCCTTAACAACCTTGCACAAACTACCTGTCATCAATTTCCTTATAATGAGGTATGAAATAGAAATACAAAACGGTAACACAACTCTAGTTTTAAAAAATGTGAAAACAGAGTAAGGGATTTTGATACAAGAAGATGAAGACCATAGAGCCAAGAACAAATGAACAAATGGTGAGGTATTGGCGAAATATGACGAGAAAAGAGTGAATGAGAAATTATTGGATGAAAATAAGAGCTGCAAAAAGTAAGGCAGAAAATGACTGGAAATTGGAGAAGGTAATGTAAAAATTGAGCTATATCAAGGAGGATATAGAATCAAATTTTGTTGAATAAATGAATTTTGGAAAGTTTGATTGGACATTTGAAAAGGAAATGAAATACTTCAACGAGGAATAATTGAAGCTGGAGATTGAAAATTGTGGACAAAATACTTACATTGCGTTCAAATGATATAATTGATACCCTCGAGGTTATCAACTTTAAATAAATCACATTGATTATACAGCAGAATGTAAAACCAATATATTTCATTGTAAGGAGCCACTACAGTTTTAACTGACGTATTTATTGAAAAAAGAATTAGATAAAAATATGGTTCCGCGATTTAAACAAAAACTTCCAACACGCCTTCATCAAAGAAGAAAATGGTGTGTATATATATAAAACCAGTTTTTACTACTTTCACTCTTGAAATAATTATTTTATTTAAAGAATGCTGAGTACGATGCCAATATTTTAAGTTATTGGTATTCGCCATGAAAACTGTTTATTTTCATACTCAGTAAAGTTAATTTAACTGACAATATGGAATATTTATAACTTTATAAAAATCTGACTGAAATGACACTTTAAATTCGCCGACTCTCGTTGATTCAGAAAAACCATTTGATATGATTATAATTCAAAGATGCAAAAAGTAAAATAAAAGCTAAATTAATTGAATACGGGAGATCGGCAGAAGAATGTGTTCAAAAATTCATATGGCACAGTGATGAATAGTTTAGCAAGAAGTAGGGAGTAAAATCGGAGCAAAAATATTTTATATATATATATATATATATATATATATATATGTATGTATATATATATATATATATATATATATATATATATATATATATATATATATATATACCTGTATGTATGTATATATATATATAAATATATAAAAACACAGATGTAGATTTTTAGAATATAGAGACACAAAGAAAGGACACTCACAATTTGTTATTTTATTTATTTATTTATTTATTTATTTGGGATACATTGCTGTTAGGCGATAAGCCGGGTGGCAATTACGTTTCGACAGCACGGCTGTCGTCTTCAGAATCCGATTCTGAAGACGACAGCCGTGCTGTCGTCTTCAGAATCGGAGATCCTCG
This sequence comes from Hetaerina americana, assembly GCF_022747635.1. Taxonomy (NCBI): domain Eukaryota; kingdom Metazoa; phylum Arthropoda; class Insecta; order Odonata; family Calopterygidae; genus Hetaerina; species Hetaerina americana. Next base: position 2,166,979 of record NW_027286808.1, on the reverse strand, counting down.
TTGAAGTATTTCATTTCCTTTTCAAATGTCCAATCAAACTTTCCAAAATTCATTTATTCAACAAAATTTGATTCTATATCCTCCTTGATATAGCTCAATTTTTACATTACCTTCTCCAATTTCCAGTCATTTTCTGCCTTACTTTTTGCAGCTCTTATTTTCATCCAATAATTTCTCATTCACTCTTTTCTCGTCATATTTCGCCAATACCTCACCATTTGTTCATTTGTTCTTGGCTCTATGGTCTTCATCTTCTTGTATCAAAATCCCTTACTCTGTTTTCACATTTTTTAAAACTAGAGTTGTGTTACCGTTTTGTATTTCTATTTCATACCTCATTATAAGGAAATTGATGACAGGTAGTTTGTGCAAGGTTGTTAAGGAAATACTCTTTGAAACCTTGATATAGGGCGTGGTTTTGTGGCGCATGAAACATATTCGTAAGAGAAAGATGGAATAGGTAGATTGAAGGCTTTTGAGAAGTAGTAGTGGAGAAGGATGGAAAGGGTAAAATTGAACGGAAGGAAAAATAACGTTGAATTGGTAGATCATGGTGGGAGAGTAGAGAGGATTATTGAGAGGAATCAAAAAGAGGCAGGAAAGATGGGTTTTGCGCATTTAAATTAGTGATGAAACGTTGAAGACCGTGATAGAGGGGAGAGCGTTGGGAAAGTGAGCTGGAGGGGCGATAAAGAAAGGTATGTTGAATGGAATGAAGGAAGGTAAAATATATGCAAGAAATGAAGTAACGTTTGATCTAGTTTGGGGTGTAAAGGGGTTAGACGAAGCTAAAAAATGTAGCGATGTTCAGTCCATGTCCATCCAAGACTACGTTAAACGGTAGACTACCAAATCATTATTTCCTAATAATCCCTTTCAAAGCTACACTGTTTTCTAAAAATGATTTTCAGTGGCATTTTCAGGGAAATCCATTGATGTAAAGCTATATACTACCTTGATCAAAAAGTTCCCGGAATAACCACCGTGTGGCGCTCCCATCGTTCCGATTTGAGTTCTGTTTTTTTGTTAAATTGGTACATCTGTTGTTGATATTCCCTTTAAATCTTAGTGTCATAACTTGACATTTGCAAAAGTTACGTAGCCAAGAGTACATCTATCTCTGTGTGTGTTGGCGATTTTTTTACAATTTCAGAAATGGATTTAAATTTGCAACAACGAACTTGTATTAAATTTTGCGTAAAAAACGGATTTAGTGGCGCACGGACGTTGGAAATGTTGGAAAAGTGTTTCGGCAACGATTCTCTAAAAAAAACGGTCGTTTACCAGTGGCACGAGCGGTTCAGAAGTGGTCGTGAGTCAATCGAAGATGATGAACGCAGTGGCAGACCATCGACATCGAAAGTCGGTGAAAAAATTGATAAAGTAAAAGAAATGTTGGTCAATAACCGCAAAGTAACCATCAGAGAAATAGCGGAGGACTTGAACATTGCCTATGGATCCGCCCAAGACATTGTGGCTAATGATTTGGGTTTCCGTCGTGTAGCAGCAAAGTTGGTTCCAAAAGACCTCAATTTCATGCAAAAAAGAGACCGTGTTGACGTCGCAAAAGACATGATTTGCGAGGCTGAATCCGATCCCACATTCATCAAAAGGATCATTACTGGAGACGAGACGTGGGTTTATGAGTACGACACGCAATCCAGACATCAGGCAAGTGAATGGCGTTCACCAAATGAGCCGAGACCAAAAAAACCACGTCGTTTTCAGTCAAAAAAGAAGGCAATGCTGACGGTTTTCATGGATTACAACGGTGTAGTGCATCATGAATTTTTGCCAGAAGGCCAGACAGTAAACAAAGAGTATTATTTGGGCGTTATGAGACGTTTGCGTGAAGCAATTCGCCGAAAGAGACCAGAAATGTGGGCAGAAAACTCGTGGATTTTGCACCATGATAACGCACCGTCGCACAGTGCTATCATTATTCGTAATTTTTTGACGAAAAATGCAACAAATACCATCCAACAGCCACCGAATTCACCTGATTTGGCTCCCTGTGACTTCTTTCTGTTCAATCGAGTTAAAAAACCATTACGGGGAACGCGTTTTAGCAGCCGAGAGGAAGTAATGGAAAAATCGCAGGAAGCACTGATGGACATACCGAAAACCGACCGTAACTTTTGCAAATGTCAAGTTATGACACTAAGATTTAAAGGGAATATCAACAACAGATGTACCAATTTAACAAAAAAAACAGAACTCAAATCGGAACGATGGGAGCGCCACACGGTGGTTATTCCGGGAACTTTTTGATCAAGGTAGTATATATATATATATATATATATATATATATATATATATATATATATATATATATATATATAGATTTCATGAAGAGTTTTTCATTTATAGACCTCCTCCTTACCAAAAACATTGTTTTGATATGACAAACATTCATAACTTTCCCAATAAACCCATCTATTAGAAACCTCGTTCATATTTTATGAAAATTATTACTTCGGAAGACGCGGTTTCCGACGTTACCTCGTGGAAGTGATTATTTCGATTATTTAAGAGCTGCATTTGGTAATCCCATTTTAATATATATTTTTCTCAATGCATAATTTATTTCGTTTTCAGTCAAAAAAGAAGGCAATGCTGACGGTTTTCATGGATTACAACGGTGTAGTGCATCATGAATTTTTGCCAGAAGGCCAGACAGTAAACAAAGAGTATTATTTGGGCGTTATGAGACGTTTGCGTGAAATGCAATTCGCCGAAAGAGACCAGAAATGTGGGCAGAAAACTCGTGGATTTTGCACCATGATAACGCACCGTCGCACAGTGCTATCATTATTCGTAATTTTTTGACGAAAAATGCAACAAATACCATCCAACAGCCACCGAATTCACCTGATTTGGCTCCCTGTGACTTCTTTCTGTTCAATCGAGTTAAAAAACCATTACGGGGAACGCGTTTTAGCAGCCGAGAGGAAGTAATGGAAAAATCGCAGGAAGCACTGATGGACATACCGAAAACCGACCGTAACTTTTGCAAATGTCAAGTTATGACACTAAGATTTAAAGGGAATATCAACAACAGATGTACCAATTTAACAAAAAAAACAGAACTCAAATCGGAACGATGGGAGCGCCACACGGTGGTTATTCCGGGAACTTTTTGATCAAGGTAGTATATATATATATATATATATATATATATATATATATATATATATATATATATATATATATATATATATATATATATAGATTTCATGAAGAGTTTTTCATTTATAGACCTCCTCCTTACCAAAAACATTGTTTTGATATGACAAACATTCATAACTTTCCCAATAAACCCATCTATTAGAAACCTCGTTCATATTTTATGAAAATTATTACTTCGGAAGACGCGGTTTCCGACGTTACCTCGTGGAAGTGATTATTTCGATTATTTAAGAGCTGCATTTGGTAATCCCATTTTAATATATATTTTTCTCAATGCATAATTTATAAGATTATTTTCATTCAAGTATGCGTGTATGTTGCTTTATATTCTTGGTTTAACCAAATCTGCAGATTTCTACGCTAATATTTATTACATGTATATTTGTTCCGGTGTACAAGATCTGTTCAAAAAAGATGAGAATCTTTGAATAAATACCTGATTTTATTAGTTACCATTTAACCTATGCCTATCGTCCTTAAAATACAGTCCTTGGCTACCATTACAAGTCCCAACGTTTTTTCCAGCTTTCGAATAACGTCTGGAACGCTTCCTTCGGGGAGCCTTTTAGTCTGCGGTACCATTTTGTTGGATGTCTTCAATACTTTCAAATCGGTGTCCTTTCAACGTGTATTTCAACTTAGAAAATAGGGTAAAGTCCGCTGGAGCAAGATCCATAGGACAAGGGGGATGGGGTATCACTAGTGAGCTATTTTTGGCAAAACTCGGTAAAAATCAATGATGTGTGCATCAGTGCGTTATCGTGATGAAACCACCAAGATTTGCTCATTTCACATTGGTGGTCTCTTCCGCAATATGGCATGTCTTAAACTTATCATAGTCTCTATATAGTGCTGCTCATTCACTGTTTGCCCGTTAGAGACAAATTCATTATGAATAATCCCTTCCTAATCGAAGAAAATGATGAACATCACCTTCACTTTTGATCGCGACAACCGAGCTATTTTGGATCGTGGGGGAAGATGTTTTCTTCCAATGTAAAGACTGATGTTTGAATTTTATGTATATTATAACCATAAATCCAGATTTCGTCAACTGTGACGACTGCTTTAAAGAAGTTTCTGTCGATGTTTGAGCAATCGAGCTCTTCCTGGCTTTTTACCTCTGTTCGTCCGCTAACACTCGTGGCACGAATTTCGACGCGACGCGCTGCATGCCCAAAATTTCTGTCAAAATGGTTAACACGATCCAACACTAATGTCAACTTCATTGGCAGTCTCCCTGACAGCTATCCTACGGTTTGCACACACTAAATTATTCATACTGTTGACGTGACCGTCGTTTGTTGACGTCAATGGCCGTCCACCTCTCGGTTCTTAATCAGTCGAGGTTTGTCCAGACTGGAAGCTGTCGTACCAACGAGAACACTGTACGCAATTCATATAGTCATCACCAAATACCTCTTGAATAATTGCAAAAGTTTTAGCTGCACATTTTTCGAGTTAAAATAAAATTCTATGCACACGGACTGCTTATCTAACAACTTCATTCTCACCGGCACAAGAATTTGTACAGCAAGTTTGTGGAAGCTCAAACAAGAATCGCTGTTGTGCGGAGACAAGTCATCATAGGGCCCCGAGCAAAGCATTCTTTTACCTCTCATAGACGCCGCATTAAAGCAAAATCTCACTTATGATCCATTGAGCGGTTTGCGCGTAGAAAGGCCAGTCTCATCTTTTTTTAAAGACCTTTTATTACTATATAGTTCAGGATACATGTGATTGTCCTGTTCACAAAGAATATACCAGAAAAAGTAATATCTTACATAATTCTGTTGCACTGCATTATAAATCTTTTTTACCTCTTGTTTGCATCATAGATTGTGCAAGTAAGGAGTATTAAATTATGATTACATAGTATTATTTTTATAAAGTTAGTAGATGCCATTTAGGTCATCTATTTGAAGTGAAAGCTATTTGAAATTAAGCTATTAACAAATTATACAGCATAAATAGTATTTAAACGTTATAAAAGAGATTATCTTTGCACTTTTATAGAAATTTAGTGCTTATACCGTTTACCTATCAATAATCAAAATCAAATTTAATAAGCAGATTCTAGCGCTTTGATTTCCGAATACTGATATGATACAGGAAAATCTCCTTGCAGCCAGAAATAGCCAGTGAATCACCTTGCAATGAAATTATGTTATCATCCAGTTTGAGTCATGACGGGAGAAAAATGAGAGGTGGAGCTGAGATGTATTTGATGGCTCGGAACCGAGGGCAATCTCAAACAGGCGGACTTTTTTTGTTTTTCCTTTCCTTGAAGGATTCCGCAATATCTCACCCTAACGCATGATACTCTCCTCATGAAGTATTCTACGTCTCATTGCATGCACAAAACACTTCCCGTCATACTTACGAAACTCGCTTTATCTTTTACCCAATAACTTAAGCCGTACATTCAGATTTGTTTCATACTTATTATATTTCAACCTTGAGTGAACTACGTTGAAAATCATTATGGGAATGATATAGACATAACTCTACATACATAGAATATTCAAAAGGCTTTATTTTAGCTTTTTAAATCACTCTATGATAGCTATACCCCCTTAGGAATTTAAATTATGAAAGAAGCTTATGCAGCTTATTCTGAAAACAACGTCGTTTAACGTTAATACTGATGGTTTCATTGCTTTACAGACGTATTAAATAAATAAATTTACCAAACCTCTTTCAGTTCCACTGAAAAACACAATTACGGTGATAGCTGAATGAAATGGTCCCTCAAAAATATTAATTTATAACCTTTTTTGGAAATTTTTAGAGTAAAAATTCAAAAAAGTACATGTGAAATATGATCATCTGAAAATTTCTGAACCATAAAATTAATTCCGGGATTAAATAAAATACTTTGACTTTATTTTCAAGAGAAGAAGTACAATGGCGTTTAGTACATTACTCCGGTAATGGCCAGTGCCAACGGGCAAGAAACACCAAAAAATGCGGGAGATGCCACGACAATAACTTTTAGGCGGGGTCGTCCACTAATATGCATTTCAATGCAACAATTTCAGAGTGTGAATGATTTTTATACTCTTGAATTGCTGCATTGAAGGGCAAGAAATAATTTACCCTTAAATATCAGAGGTGAATAAAATTTCTGGTGATATATGTGATTATATTTACGGATGCAGTACCTCATGGTTTTCATTAATGAACATTTGCAACTTGACGAGCTTAGTCCGGTAAAAAAATCCAATATTTTAATAAAAATATTAAGGATAACATCAGCAATCAATCAGAGAGTTGATTTGATTGTTGAGGGAAGAGCTCGCCTACCACTAACCCCAACGGTGCGTGAAACTCACACATCAGGGTAGGGGGCAGTTCCTTTCCCTGTACCACTCATGGTTTCCCAGGAAGGCCTGTTGACCGAAAAATCACAGCTTGGCGGTGATGAGGGTGCTCAGAGATGTCACCCGGAATCAAACCCATGTCATCTAGTCAGTAGACCCACTGTGCTACGCTCTCCCATCTAAAGTAACTTATCGCAAAACAATTTTACTACTCTAATGTTCTATATGCAACACTATTAGTTTATTGAAGGTTTACTGCACTATGAAAATTGATGGGGTGATCCAGCGAGGGGGACCAAGTGATAAGTAGAGAAAATAAATTCAGTAGGGTTTAAAACAAATAAATAATAAAAATATCAAATGGTGAGGAAATGAATACTGAATAGAAAAGAATAATGGGTTGCAGTAAACCAATCTTAACATGGAAATACTGAAGGCGATGCCCTTTAATATTAATATGTATTATAACATGCAGCGTTACACCTATCCACACCATTGTTATAAGTTATTCAATAGGTATGACAACCAAGTAGTCAGCATGGAACCATAAAATCATTTTGTACTTGTTTTGAAATCTATTCTCCAAATATGCAAATATTCAAGGAAATAAGAAATACATTACTTTTTCTCTCATTCCACGTCATTTATTAAGTTTTTGCAGATTTTCCATCCTCATAGTTAACCTGTATAATTTTTTTCTGCTCTTATAACTGAATAAAAAACTTCCAGGATTCATATAATTATGATGACACAAGAGTTTGATCACACCGGCTAAACGTCAAGCCAACGTTTGTCGCAAATACGTTTATTTACTCATAATATATGCATTAATGAATATGTTATGCTTCTAGTGGTGCCTTTAAATGCACACGAATCTAATAAATGAGGCGCTTTAGTCCAATACCATATTATGCACTTGTTAAAAAAAAGGCGCCAAAGCTATGGTAAATTAAATAAAGAAACATATTTATTGCTCATTGAGTAATATGACTGATATAAAATGTAGCTTAGGTAAAATATAAGGGTACAGATGATTTTAGATCTGACTAAATACGAGTATACTTGTATATTATACGTATTGTTTGTGACGCAAAGATGAAACAATATTTATGCTTTCATACTCACAAGAGAAATATAAATTCCTCTGTATTATTATATTCCCACACTCATGGTATCTACAGTTTTTTCCTCCTAGTGACAATTGAAAAACTTTCATAAATACTCGCACAAAAGCAATGATCGAAAAACTACTCTCTTTTCGATTACTTGGAGCGCCGAGCACGGCCGACCGCAAGATGCATAAGGCCAAGAGTAGCTCAGCAAACTTGTTTTGTTTTGCCGCATAAACGTTGCCTGGCAACCTCAGCCACGCGGAGTGGGTCGCTAAATGATTGAACAGCGTAGAACATTGAAAATCTTTCATGTGTGCCGGAGGAGGGCTGCTGCTAGAGAGGAGGCGGAATATGAAAATAAGATGAACGCGGAAGCGGGGCTCGCGACGGAGGAGGGGATCAAGGTGGCCGGACGAAGACGGGGGTACAGGGGGAGAGGGGAAGGCGAACGAGGAGGAGTGGGAGGATTATAGTACAAGGGAACGAGGGGTGTGGCAGGAAGGGAAAGGAGGGTTTTAGTCTTGTTGGTCTTTTTTGTCGACAGACCTTATCCCGGCCCCCAAATTACTCCCGTCGAACAGGCGCTCCACCACGGTTTTTCCGGTAGAAAAAGCTCCAGTCAGCACGCGATGAAGAGCGAGCCAAAGGAACGGATACGAAGTCAGCCCAAGGAAGAGAACTTAAACCACGGAAGCCAGTGGAATGTTTTCTTTGTACCTAGGAAAAACCACTGCTACTCAATCCGATTGTAGTTAAGAGTCAACGAATTATCCATATATTCTGCAAAACATTTTGATCCCACGTTTTTATTAGATGCAATCTGCCCTTCCGAAAAAGTAGTAGATTTTTTTTACCACATCTTTGTTTCCCTCTCATACAAAGACAACTTTCAGTGCTCAATTTAATTTCCATTAATTTCAGTAACCACAATTAGTGACATTCGACGGATATTCTTACGAACATATTTGAGGAAAGAACAATTGAGGTGACATCCTGGCACACTACCCACATGGCAGAGGCCAAATCAGACTTGCAATTCTATGCCTTATAAATCAAATGGAAAAGGAGGCCTAAATAAAATGTCAAAGAAACAAAAAGGAACAACGAGATAACAATACAGATCGATAATTTATAAGAAGCTAAGAGTCAAGGTTAAGCTCGGTAGGGATAAATAAATAATTGTTCCCGGTAATCTTGTCTTTGAGGCTGATGGCTTATCCGAGAAAACTACAAAAGGAAACATGGCCACGATGTCTTTGGCTGTCATATATTTATTTGAAAATTGTAGAGCTAAAACGTAAGAACATGAGAAAGACACGCTCTAAAGGTGTTTATAAACGGTAAATTCCTTAAACTTCAAGAATCACCAATATTCACCCCGTCCCCATGCATCCAAATTCTCCCAGACGCGCCAGATTAACATCCAAGCGTGTATTCCATAGTAGTACCAGGGTTGAATTTCGATTCAAGCAAAAAATATGTTCATCTAAAGGACACCAACTTCACAAATATCTGGTTATGATAATTTACGTTATGCAATACCATCACTCCAGGTGCAGTAGTGATGGTATTTGTCAATTATATAATCTAAGAATATTGCCGTTTATTTTCATTCTTTTTCTCGCAATTTTAACACTGATCCATCTTTCATCATCACGTCGATATTGAATAAAGAATCTATACACCTAGGGAAATTATTTTTCATTATTGAAATGCCATTCTTAACAACGTAGGTAAACTGCCTAGCTACAATAACTGTGCTAAGCATTTGTAATTAATCTAAACCATATCCAATTGACCTTCTATTAGAAAGAATTTTTCAGAAATGCGGGAAATGGCATATTAATTCAGAGGTCAAAATCCTGTCGGAAAATCAAGAACTATGTTCTTTTATAGCACAGTGCCTCGAACTTAGCTTAAAATATAATTTATCTCTCAGATAACGCCGCCGGAGTTTTAAGTGGTCTCAGAGGGCATAAAGTCCCGAACTGATCACCAGATACGGAGGAATATATGACCGTTTCTTTGCAAAAATAATATCGCACGCAAAGTTGACCAGGCTTCCTTTCACGGTTTCTCCTGTGTTAACAAAATCAATGTCATTTTTTTTCTAAATTTTTAAATGTTTACATCGTAAATTTTCGACATAACATTTTTAAATCAACTTTTTCCATGGATTGATGTATCATATTCCCATATCTAAAGTAAGCTACATATTCTGAATTTCAAACACTACGTTCCTAGAGCCAATCAACATTTTCGCCGAGAACGAACACACTCTTTGCTTGATAAATACGCATGTTTCAATTTACCAAACATGTTTTCATTCGCTTCACTTACAACTCATGGCATCAAAATGAGTTTCAGTCAATTCATATTCGGTTCAGCGAGAAAAAGCTCCTTTAGAGCGTTCATTGTTCCACATCGGCCTCTTGCCGTCTCTTTCCCACGATGCCCTTCCCTCCGCCTCGTAAGTAAATAACAGTCTCTCCCGACAAGTGCCTGTAACCCTCTATGTGTGCTGAAGGTTTGACCATAAATAAAACTTTACCAATTTCAATTATCCCTCAGGCTGTATGCAAATAGCCATTAGTGGCCGTAACATATTGCTCCTCGACCGAGTTTATACTGCTACAATTTTAATCGCCTTGCTTTCACTCCAACACTCTCCTTGCCGTAATAAATACACGTCCATCCCATTTGTTCCTCCGGACCTCCCCAAGCCAATTAACACCACCGCCTACCTCTCTCTCTCTCTCTTCACCTAAACCCCCTCGTTCCTCTTATACCATCGTAATTCAACCACACGCAGGCACACATTGCAGTCCAACTGCCGTCGCATACATCCTCACCCTCCTCCCCTTCCGACCCTTTTAACATCTCACAACCGTGTTTCGGGAACCTCCCATCAATGACCAAGGCGTTCTGCACCCAATACCTCCGCCCCGTAAACGGCCAGGTCACAACTCCCCTCGCTTTTGCTTGACCCACCCGCACGTGGCTTCACTTTCCCATCTCTCCTCCGTCTTTGTCGGCCGGCGGGCAAGGAGACATCCGTTGCCCAACTCTTTCCTATCGGAAGCATTTCTTCTCCGCATTTCTATCGCAAACTTAAAGTCAAGGCCAAGAGTACCAATGGGATAAAAATAAACGCCTTTTCACTGGAGAAGTAGTTACGTGAGAGTTACCTTGGATATCTAAACACTACCCTAATCCTTTATTATTTCGTGCATACATTTGTAATATGTGGTTATTATTTATCAATAATTGCACATTGAAAATTTAAAAAAATACATTATATTGATGTAATTAATTGAATACAAATAAAAATATTGCAATAACAGATTTAACTGTAACATATTACAAAATGAGCCCGGGAAGCCTTTTTATATTGCATAGATATTTCCCTAAATACCACATCCCAAAATACCTGTCCACATCACTTCTAGCCAAAGTTTCATACAATCTAGAGTACAGTAAAATTTCGACAAATGAAATTTTAATTCTAAAACATAAATCTTATAGATCTCATTCGCATCGCATCGTTAAAATAATGGTCGCATATGAATGAAAATACATTTTTTCAAAATTGACAACGCAGTTGAAAATAAACAAACTAATAATATAAACTACACTAAGAAACCGCAGCATTCCCTTAGAATTGAAGTATTTTCAGGATTAATACCTTGTGGTCGTGTTACCTGGTATAGGATGTTTTTCGCAATAGAGTAAGCAAATTGACTAATATATTATCTAATTAAATTTTCTGGAATTAGTTTAAACATAATAATAATATATTATGACTTTCAGTGCACCAACTTGTTTAAACCTAGACTTCATAATCGGTACTTAGCCTCATACTCTTCCTCAGCAAGTGATAGCAGCTGTTGGTAATTCACGCACTATTTGGCACACGCTCTGCTGACTCCATTTTTCGATACCGGCGCTTTTTTCCTTAATTCCGAGCATTAATACTCGCAGATGGCCAAATTCATAATTCAAATGATAAATGATCAAAAGTAAATTTCCTTGACCAAAATTTATCCAGAACGTTTCCGCAGAATACCACAAACCGAATTTTGCTGTTATTAGGATACTGCTTATATTCAAGTAGAAGTCCGATGATCGAATGTAAATCAGGGAGGGATTCATACACAAAAGTTTTATCCTCGGTATATTCGGGCTTAAATATTGGATTTCAACTGCCAGTAAATCTTTAGGTTGACAACAATGATACGTGGTAGCATGAGGTAGCTCCTTCTCCAGTTAATATTAAGATATTCCCATGGGACCAAAGGTGCGACTCGATATTCCAGGCGTGAAAGCATGTAGGTTACTGAAACGGCTGCGTGTCACCGTGGAATCGTAACCACGTACGATGCTGCCACATCGAGTTTAATTTAATCGCGTATCTGATTCAATGACTCATCTCATGAAATTTTGCCAGAATGTTTAGGTTCGTTATGACATGAAATAATCCCGTGTATAGGTTGTAATGCTCATCATGGGATAACTTGAATATTTTTCTGATTCAAAATTTGAAGATATGATTTTTCCAGAAAGCTTACTTTTTAACTCATGATCTGCATTTACGCCGACCACGTGCCAATCACGCACGAGAGTTCAGGAAAACACAACCTTAAGTTTGATAGTAAAAACTATGAGCTGTCACCATACCCATTACCGCAAAATGCGAGTCAAAGGAATGGGGATATGACACCTACCAATTTAGCTGAGCATTCCTTGACTTATTTTATCACATGTAGCTGCACATAGATTTTGATGCGTTGCTGAAGATCCCTCCACTTCCAGACCTCAAATTTACTCACCTATAAGGAAAATAAATCATTATTAGATCATTAAAATAATTGGGTTGGATGTTTTAAAAATACAATCACTAGGAGTCAAATGAGGTGAAAACTGCGGACCTTCTTAGTAGTGATATACGACAATTTATAAAGAAATATCATTTTTTCACCCTTTGCACTATACCAGAAAAAATCTCCATTATATGAGTGATAAAGTAATGTGCTGGTATAATCAAACACGGTCTTACGAGATTAGTAATTGAAATTTTTTTCTGGTGGAGCAATTTATTTTTTTTAAATACCCTGAAATTTTAATTTTTGTACGAAAGTAATATTTCCACATTATTTCACCATTAAATGTTTTTTTCTTGAGTTTGGTTGAGCCCGTACCCGCCATGCAATGTAGCATTGCAGATCGACATCAACGTTTTGAGTCATGTCCACCACTGAGATTATTAGCAAACACTATAAATACGATATTAAGAAGCAAATTTGTGGATGAAGTGAGAAATTCTGCGTCTGATAATTAGAAAACTGTTAGAATAGAGGGCAAGGGATTAACACTTTCCCATTTCTAGCCGATTACAACAACATCGAAATACACTACAATGTATTAAATACAAAGTAATATCCAGCCAATTCCAGCAATGAAGTTTATGTCCCAGCTCTCACATTAGCCAAAACAGCAATCGCCTGAAATAGTTATTATTAATATGAGACCTGGACCTTAAGCGATTCATCATCAATGATTCTTATACAGCTGTCGAAACAAGTCCTTAACGCCCCTTAAAATTAGAAGCAAATGTACAAATTCATTTATTTTGCACAAGCAGGGATAACAAAGGGCATAAATTCTTGCTTAATTTGTATGACTTATTTTCACAGTACCTGTAGTTTGAAAATGTGGTTTCCTTAATTCATATTCCATTCACAATTTTTTTAAATTCATTCATTTTTTTGAAGCTCTGAGATACGAGAATGTCAATATTAAAAAAATTGCAATAAATGGATATGATGTGCGTGCGTGTTAGTTTCCAATTTAAAGAAGAGTTAGAAATGTACAATATTTTACAAGTTTGCAAAAAAGTGTGATTACTCCGTACCATTTGTCGCTATTAGTATTTTTAAAAGAGATAAAACAATTCCTCTAACCCATCAATGGCAGCCATTTTCAAGGCAGCGTATTTCTCGCATGTGCTACCCTCATCGTGTGTTTCAACGATCAGAAGCAGCCGGAGGCGTACTGAAAATGTTTAACCTGCAATGGATGCCACCGATGGAATACTAAAGTAAAATCAATGGAAATTTACTACAAATGCATTGCACATGAAGCAAACAATAAAACATTAATTTTCGCGCAACTAAGTACGTGGATAAATAGTTAATATTAAGTTGCTCACTCCCTGAGGAAGTTTTACTTGTAATAAGATTTTATCTAGTTGTATAGTGGATTTCTCCTCTTAGTCAAGTAATGCTGACCAATCAAAGATTTATACATTTTTACAGTGAAAGCGAAAAACTGAGTTCAAACCAGTAATTCTCATTTGCCTTTCCATACTTAAAGCCCAGATGAATTCATAATGGTTGATGTTATTTAATGAAGTTATACGCACGTAGTATTATGTATCACTTTTTCAACACAATGCGCGACGTGACGAGAGCTATGAAAAAATGAATTTTAAATGTTGCCCGTGGTACCATAAAAAGTTCGACGGAAGTGGTGAATAATACAGTGAATAATTTAAATGTTCAGTGGATGGTAAAAACAGGAAGATCTACCACGATATTATTTGCCATAACAGAGGCGAGGGTCAATATTCGCAGAGGGCATGACAAATAAATGGTTAATAAATTCTTTTTCATCGTTGTTAGGTTTCTGAGCGTAAAGTCCTACTTCCTCGCAAAAATAATTAATTATTTTGAATATTACGAAATATGAATACATAATTTACATAAAAATGCTCAGATTTCATTATCTGATCAAACATGTAAATGAGTACTTCATTTGCGAAGGCCAAGATTCCTGAGCCCCCTCCGTTATGATTTTCAAAAACCGTAATGATGTTAGAAAAGACAAATTTCAAAATGAGGAAATACAACTTAAATAATATTTTACGGCTGAATTAAAGGGCTCAGTTGATTTCTGCACCAATGAAACTGATGGAAATTATATGACACCAAGAGAAAAATTTACATTTTCTTGATTCACATACTAGTCTAGGCACCGTCAGCCTTACACTTCTTCCAAAAATTCGCCCATGACTTCTACTCTAGTTCAATGTTTAGACCGTTAACCTCGCACATTCTCTGGGTGAAAATTTAAGAGTAATTTAATCCAATAGTGTAATACGGTACATAATGGATGAGAAATGGTGACCAGTATGATGAAAATGGAACATTGGATTATGGTTAGGAGTAGTGAAAAAGAGTCGAGGATGAACGAACTGGAAACTGGAGGAGAAAAATAGGGACAGCATGTGATGAATGATTGTATGAGATCACTTTGACAACGAAAAGGTGGATGAAGAATGAGAGCGTGCGGCGGAGGTAAAAAATTTGACTGCCGAAAAGTGTACTGCATGCCGCCCAGAAATTCGTATAAGGAAAATTGTTACAGTAATTGCAACAGATTGTCTGTAGAAATTTCAAAGGAAAATGAGAAAAAAAAGAATAGAGAGATCAAGGGTTGTAAGTAGATGGATAGATTTCTTTTTTCCATCAAAGAGGAGAAAGGCAACCATCCTTAGGTCGCGAATTCAGCTGAGTGCCCCCTCCGCCCTCATGGGGAGAGGGTTATCAGATTCTCTCTGCTTTGGCGGTTGTTATGACTTAGATTTATAAAGAAAACCTGTAAGGCGAGCTATAACGACAAAGTTTGAAAGTAAAATCATATCAGTCATCAAACGGAAAAGCTTCGTGAGAAAAATTAACAAAAAAATGACAAGTCACTTTTATTTCAAAAAACCATGTACTCTTAATTTTTTATTTTCTTATCTTTACCAACGAACAAGACTAAATGCCAATACCTATTAGGAATTTCGAAAACAAACAAAGAGTAATTTTTGTTTAGGATTAGAGTAATCTCTAAATGAAATATTCTGGTGTTATAATAAATGCCAATGACAACAGTTAATTAGAGGCATGTAATGTGGCCAATACTTTAACTAGGGATCGGCATTATCGCGGGTCTTCATTTCAGCGTTCATTTTTACTTAATCAACAGTGTATACGTAGTTCATTAGGTAACGAAATAGAATGTAAAAGGAAACATTCCTGACAAGAAACACCATTGCATCTTCCCCTATTTTAGGGGAACAGAAAACTGAAAATTGCGCAACTTTTTCTGATACCAGTAAAGTCAATCGGTAGTTAGAGAGCCTACACCATTATTAAAACAAAGCGTCAATTGTCTATAAACCTTCTTTTCGTTTTTAAATGGCAATAGGTAAGCTGAAAATAGGACTGTCATCTGTAGCACATATACCAGGACAATTAGTTGTCTCGGATGATGATATGAGCAAAGTCTTGAAATTATTTCACTAACATGTTATACCAAGAATATACCTACTATAACATTATTTTTGCTCATAATAAGCTTATAAATAAATGAAAGATATTTTACAGTTTATCTCAACTTATCATACGTCATAAAAAGAATTATTTCCATAACATAAAATAAGTACCTTGCACAATATTTTTTAAAAAACTCCAATTCTTTTGCGTTTAACTATTCATTGTATCATTGTTAAATTCAAAAGTGTTATAACGTAATAATTCTCCTGGAATTTAGCTCAACGAGATAGCAAAAGTAGAATAACGTCAATACATATTATTCATGAGTAAAAATAAACTAAACCCTTATTATTCCCATATGAAATTGTATACATAAAATAAGAATACTAGGTATGCACAAGGAAATAAGTTTGCATAATGGCAAATTCTTGGAAACATTAGGACAAGAGAAGAGATAATATCTAAGAAAAACGTATTGCTAAAATGTACAGAGAACAATAAATTGGATGTGATTTTCACGAGCACAAAAGGCAGAAAAGTACGAAAATGAGATGATTGCAGAGACGCCCACGTAAGGAAAGGAGATGGCCCGTTTGAGAAATGGGGGCCGACGAGGTGACGATAGAAGTCTGAGAGAGTTGCGGGCGCCGGCGGAAAGGGAGAGGAGGTGTACGGGTAAAAAGGACAATAGAAGAGAAAATTGGCGAGATCATTTGAGAGGCCCGGGGTCGGTAATAGGGGTGGAAGGTGAGGAAGAGAGCGGCGGCGGGGCGAGAGGAACAAAGCATGCGCGAGAAGGGAATATAAAGGTCCGGATGGGGCGGGAGTTATATGTCGAATGGATGTAGTTAAATGTGAAGGATGAGAGCGGTGAGAGAGGAGGGTTTGGGGCGACAACGGGGTGGGTAAAGAATTCGCGAGGAAGGGGAATAAGGGAATCGGATCGTCTCTAGGGGAGCCTTATCGAGAGTCCATCACCGAGTTTGATCACGATCCGCTGAACGTGGTGGGGACGTGACGGCACGCCATACTCCGGCCCTGGGAAAGAAGAGGGGAGGGAGAGTTGAGTCGTTTGGAGTGGGAAAAGAGGCGCCGGTGCAACGCCGCAGGAGAGCTCGGAAACGGAGGAAGAGAGAGGCGAGGAGTGTCTAGGGGAATTCCTGAAGGGACGCCCGGGGGAAGAGTCAAGTCTCGAGTGCGTGGATTACGACGACCGGGAAGCCCAGTGGATTGATGAGGGGCCGCGTGCGGACGTGAGGGAGAGGAAGGGATGGGGATGACAAGCACAGCCACATCAGAGATGTCGTCCGCACGCGTGCTTTCAAGGGCGTTTTAGGGATCCATGGGTGGTGAAGACGAGAGGCTACATACGCTCCTTCTGGCAAGGGAATGTGCGCGTTCGAGTCGAGGGGATTGTTAATAGCCCTGGAGGGGGGGAGAAAGACCAAAGGTTTGCGCCCGTCTAGACAAGGTGCTTCAGCGGGATGGGAGGGAGGGATTTCGAGAGCAAGAAACGTCGTATCTGTACCGTTCACCAAAATCCTTTTTCAAGTGGAACATGCATATCAAATCACCACCGCCTTCCTAACATGCGAAGATATTCCAAGCCATTCCGCTATTTCATCTAATTTTAGAGAAGTGCAATATTGATTATCCTAAAAATACAATTCTGTTCATCACCAAGCAATTTTATTGAAACACATATTCTCAAAATATTCTCTTTACGCATGTTCTACAAAAGCAGTCATATACTCTACAATATTCTTATTCGAATCAAATATTAAATTGGCATCAATAAAATCCCTTCACACCCACTGAAACTTCGACGTGGTGGAAGGGCTTGTGCGTTTTGATGACCTATAGAGCTGTGCTAGCGGGAACAATGATATGTGCTCCTGGTAGGGTCACCCATACCAGATAGGTCTAGGGGTACAAGCCAGAGAAGAAGGTCCACGCAGTCATTGCTCCTCAGTGAGGTGGCGAGAAAGGAATTTGACGCCAGTAAGGTAGCCTTTTGAGTGATGCTGCCACGTTAAAAATAATATTGACCAAGTTAACGGGAAACCACATCCATCAACTATTTTAAAAAACAATGATGGGCATGTACCTAAGAATGAGTCCTTGCAACTATTGGACTCGTGAAGCTGATACTGGGAAATGGACGTGTATCGTGCCTGGTAGGAGATGGTAATCAGAGGAAGGATTTTGAAACGTTAGGACAATTTTGAGGACAAGATAATAAGCAGATTGGTATAAAGCATGGGGTTGAGAGTGATATTTGAATATTGCAAGGCTGAGTGAGGTGAGATGGAAAGATAAACAGGGATTACTGGAGCTATAGTTTATCGGGAGAGAAGATAGCCCGCGAGAGGTGACAATACAATTGAACTAAAGAGCAGTAAGAAAAGTGCAAAACATAGAGCATTTGTGGTATAGAATCACATTAGGGAAAGTAATAGCTGTACCAGCAAATTTGGTCATTATTCAGGTCAACAAACCACTGAGCAATCATAAGGAAAAAAACGTTGGAGAATATTAAGCGAGGTATGGAAAGAGTAAATATAGATATTTTAGGTTTATGGGAGGTGAGATGGAAGGATAGCGGGGATTACTGGAGTGATAAGTATAGAATAATATACAGCGGCGGGGACGAGAGCCAATGAGGGGTTGCCATAGTATTAAATAAAGAGGTAGGTATAAGTGTAGTCAACATAGAATAAGCAACGGATAGAATATTACTAGTAGAGATAAAAGCAGAACCGACGAGGTTGGTCATTGTTCAGGTATACATGCCACCGATCCCCCATAAGGAGAAAGAAATCGATAGGATATAGAGGACATCATCGGTCTGTTCTTGTAGGAAAACATTTGAAAGTGATGGGGGACTGGAATGTGACGGTAGGCGAAGGAGGAGATGGTGATAAGGTAGGGAACTACGGTTTAGGCGCGAGGAATGACCGTGTTGAGAAAGCAATGGTGTTTTGCGGCAGAGAGAGCAGAGGTTATTCATCACCACCACTTCCTTTAGGCACCAAAAAAGGTGTGGGAAACGGGAAATGCCAGGTGACCCAGGAAGTTATCGATTAGATTTTATTCTGATTAGGCATAGATTTAGGAAAATTGTGATCAATTCACTTAGCTTCCCGGGAGCGGATACGGACTTTGACCACAATTTAGTTTTTATGAAATGTAACGACCGTTTCAAAAAGATAGGGCATGGGTGGCGGTTTAGGAAATGAAATGTAGAGGCATTACATTGATTGACAAGGAAGGAGAATCAACAGGCTGTAGAGTAAATCATGGACAATGGTAAAGAGCTGAGTGCTATCGAAGAAAATTGGGAATGTATCAAGAAAATGATATCGAAAGCCGCAAAAGACACAATAGGAACCGTTAACGGGAAGAGGAAAAAGAAACCATTGATCACGGTTGAAATGATTACATAGATGGATCAGAAAAGAAAATGGAAGAATGTAAACATTGAGTTAGGCAAAATGAAGTATAAAGAGTTAAATTAAATAAAGAGGGGAAACAAATAAGGCAAAAGAAGCATGGTGGAAAACGCAGTGCGAGGATATGGAAAGTTTGCAGAGGAAGGGTGAAATTGGCCCGCTCTACAGCAAGGTTAAATCACTATCGTAAAGTTTGAAGGGAATAACTGTGCCAGCAGTTAGATATAAGTCGGGTAAGATAATAGTTGATACAGAAAAGATCGAAGAGAAATGAAAGGAATATATAGAACCACTATATGGTAAGGAACTTTGGCCAACAAGGTTAGACATAGAAAAGGAACATGACGTAGAGGAAGATAGCTTAGGTCCAGACATACTCGACGATGAGATAGAAAGGGCATTAAGGGAGATGAAACTAAATAAGGCCGTGGGGGTACACAACAATCCTGCGGAACTACTATAATATTTAGGAAAATATGGAAGAAAGACTATATGGACTGATTTGTAGCATCTATGAGGAAGGCATCTGGCCGGAAGACTTTGTGAGATCAGTGTTAGTTCCTATTCCGAAAAAGGTAAAGGCTATATCATGTGAGGACTACAGGGCACTAAGTTTGATAAGATCTGGTGCTTTCCAAGCGCGTTTCTCGGGTCTTCCACCGGGTCAGGGGTTCCATGTTGCCCCCTGGGCTAACATGGAACCCATGACCCGGTGGAAGACCCGAAAAAACTTCATCAAATAAGTTTGATATCCCACGTAGCTAAAGTTGTTCTCAGGATCATAAACAAAAAAATAGAGAGTAGGGCAAATGATTACTTAGGGGATGATCAGTGTGGGTTTAGGAAGGGTACGCGCGATGCCATTGCAGTAATGAGATTATTAATCGAGAGGAATATAGAACACAACCAGGAGGTATTTATCTGATTCGTAGATTTCGAAAAAGCGTTTGATAGAGTGAATTGGGAAAAACTAATGAGTATAATGCAGAAAATAGGAATAGATTAGAGGGACAGGAGGCTAATCCGTAACCAGTACATGTCTCAGACTGCTCAGGTGCGACTGGGGAACGGAGAGTGCGAATGGGCTGTGATCGCGAGAGGTGTAAGGCACGGTTGCCCATTATCACCGGTGGTGTTCAACGTATATTTGGATGATATGATTAAAGAGGAATGGGAAGAACTGGTGGTAGGAATGAAAGTCGGTGGGGAATATGTCGGCGATTTTCCATGAAGACAAAGGCTAAGCTAAACATTAAAATACGAGGGCAAAAAATAGATCAAGGAGAACAGTTTACGTATCTCGGAAGTATTTTCGACCAACACAGTCAAAGTAGTAGGGACGTAAGGAGAAAAATGCGCTAGGCAAAGAGGTTTTCACAAGGAGGAGGGAGTTGATGACAGGGACGTTGAGTAAGGATTTTAAGAAATGACTCGTAAAAACTTTGATATGTATGTATATGTATGTATATATGTACGGCGCGGAAACGTGGTCACTGAAGCAGAAGGATAGACACAGATGAGAGGATTTTGAAATGTGGGTGTGGAAAAGGATGGAGAAGGTGAAATGGACCGAAAGGAAAACAAATGAGGAAGTACTAGGTATGGTGGGCGAGGAGAGTGGTTCTTTTGGGAGAAATCCTAAAGAGGTAGAAAAATGGATGAAGGGCGTATTCAGGAATTTTTCTCGGGTTTCCAACCGGGTCAGGTTTCGGAGTACCCACGTTTCGATGGCTGACTCTGCCATCGTCTTCAGGGTTGAAGTGCAGAGCATGGAAATTGCCGGGTATTTATACATGTTGCGTGGGTCAGGTGTGGCCTGATTGCTCGGATGAGTTTCTTCGACCCGCTCCGGTCAATCGGCCTTGTTCCCGTGTGTTTCTCATCTTTTTTAGTATCGGCTTCCAAATATTACTTATCTGGAAGCCGGTGTCTCGGTTTAAGTTGTTTTTCTCCAGTCGAATCTCTATTCCTTCTTTTACCACGCGGTCCTGATAACCGTTGGCATGACATAGCCTCTTTGTGGCTTCAAAGTCGATTCTATGGTCATGGGTGATACTGTGTTCGGCGACTGCCGACTTTTCCGGGTAGTGGAGTCGTATGCATCTCTGGTGTCGTATTGATCGGCAGTGGGATGTTGAAGTTGAATAGAGGGGAGAATGTTAAGTAAACGAGGAAAGGGCAGAAAAAGTATATGGATGTTGGATGGGATGAAGGGAGGAAGCAAGTACACAGAGATGAGGAAGGACTTGATATGGATTAGGTTGCTGGATTGTGTTTTGCTAACAGTCACAAAATATTTGTTTGGTAGTTGTGTCCATCCAAAACCTACCTTAACTGGTGAACTACCTTAAAATAATGATGTGTGTGTGTGTGTGTCCTTTATGATGGAATTGAATGTATCCAAAGTAAATTTTGGTCTATACTTACGTAGTGATCTTATTGTTTGATGAGTCATGGTATCATTCCAAATGTGTTATATTTATTGGAAACTTTGGGATGAAGATTAAATTAATAAAATTACTGTGCGTCGCACATAAACCCCGAAGTCAAAATTCCTTCAACTTCATTCCGAATTGATTTTTGTTTGTAACTCCAGTTTCAAATTTTAATGAATATGAATAGGTCTAAATTCTTGGGTTAAGTAAAGAGCATTATGCAAATATATGTCATGTAATATATACTATTTATACGATTCACATAGAGGGTATACATGTTGTTATCAAGATCTCCAGCCGAGGTGTTTCGTTTTTGATGAGCAGAAATGGGAAGTGTATCGGAAAATGTTCAGCTATAGCACAACAGACTGCTTGACAACAGTATGATAAAGGATATGGACCTAATTTAACTCTATAAACTTGAAAGTATCCCAAAAGTTTTCGAACCCCCTTCACATCCTGAATGGGCAAGTAAAACAAGAAAACTCCATGGACTATCTCATCGCCCCTCTTCGCCTTTATATTCTCCTCTCTCTCTCTCTCTCACTTCCGCCCTCAATCTATGTAAAAGAAGTTAACTCTAAAGGGAGCATCACCGCGCAAATGCTCATTATGGAGAGCACTCGACACCTGGCCGGAAAAGGAATCGATCGGCACTTCAGTCAATATCTGAAACGAGTTCACTGCTAGATGGGAATCGATCTGGACCTTATCTATCGCCCTGGAGGCTTAAGCGCATATAGGGCTCCTCTCCATCACGAGGAAGCGAAAGAACTTTCGACCGATCCGCATCGCACACTACCGACGTATCGCTCCCATCTCTTACCATTCCTCTCGGTCTCTCTCGTTCTTCCTCGTCTGTGTTTCAGTGAGCATGTACATTGGGTTCTCCTCACGACTTCCCCCGCGAGCGCCCTCGTATCCTTCTCCCATTTCGTCGCTCTCCTCCTATCCTTTTTCACCTCCACCCGCTCATCACCCGGAGACGTTTTCATCATTTTCCACAAGATGAAAGGTCTCTATGAGTCGTCTCTTTCCTTGCCCTACCTCGAACCGTCTTCTCTCTCTTTCATGACTTTACATTCCAATTCGCACCGCTAAAGAGTCGTTTCCCTGGGATTCCGGAGAATTTTTGGCTATCATCGCCTAATCGGTGGTTTACGTTCCCCTTTCATCGGCTGTCTTAGAGGAGACTCTTCACAGCATGGGTTTGGATAACGCGCGGTTATAATATAGTGTACTATCATATATTCTCCCTCCGTAAGCGCAGTTTTTCTCGGGGGGACCACCCTCTTTTTGAAATGTGGGAAATTATTAAAAGCCTACCTTATACGTCAAGTTAGACACTTCAGAAAAATTAATATTCATGATATGAACAATAGTGAAAGGGGAAAGACGAAATTCCGAAATAAAGACAAGGAATAATTTAGAGGTTTTCCCTTTGAATAAAAACGTTAATGCACATCAAAGGTCAATGCGTTCAAGTTGTAAATGAGAACTAAAAGTATTACGTTAATCTCTGACGCTATTCATTTTAACAACGGTAAATTAGGTAATTCATTTTACTCTTCACATTTAAAATTACAGATGTGCCTAATTTTGTGCTTATATGGCTATAAATTGGAATGTATAACGGCGAGAGAATATTGAAAACTGCTTGGTGCAAAGAGCAGATGGAAGAGGCAGGAAAGGAGTTGAATGTTGAGAAGATCTTAAAATACAGAAAGTATACTTATTATCACTGTCGTATATCAATGCAGATATTATACATTGGAAAGTAAATAGACGAGGGAATTGAAAATATGAAAATCGGTGTAAGTTATAAGGTAGAGTTAAAATACAAAAATTGAACCAAAGCTTTATCTGAGGCCAAAAGAAAGAAGAGAAACATCAAATGAAGTATGAAAACTACGCAAATTAATAAATGAAAGAAATGGTCAAAATTAGTCTGTTGTGTCAACACCTCCTGTTTCTGGGGATAATGAAACAACAGACTACTTTTGGTGAAGACTTACTATAGACACCCCTTAGCGGTGGCTTGCTGGGTACCACATTTGTATCAATTTATTTATGTAATATAAATTCCAAGAAACTGCGAGAGTTTCCGCGAGAGTAACTTTTAATGAAGTCATCGGTTAAATATGCTGAACAATGCAGTAATTTTACAGTGAAAAACCATTCACCTGAACCGGGATTCGAAACCAGATACCTCGCTGTCCGTCTGACTGCTTTAGCCAGTTACCGAGGCGTTATATTTCATACTTAAGCAGCCGGATCACCATTGATGTAATGACAAGAAGGGGTTAGTAATTATAATTTCAAAAGAAAAACGTAATTTACTGCAAGAAACTACCTCAATCTTACATTTTTAAGGAAAGGTAAGACAAATGACGGTAGTAAGAGGAAATACGGTAAAAACCATTTATTTCTGTTTTACAGAAATTAATGAAAGTATAACAAGGGTAAATTTGAATAGACTGATTGATATGCACTAATTAATAAAGACATAAATAGAAAATTACTTTGACAGGAGAATGAAGTGAGATATTTGGAAGGGAGTTACAAGATCAAAGAGGAAGAGTATGTGTATTAATCCTATTCAAAGGCATAAAAATGGATTAAAGGGTAAAAGAATCCGTAAAGAGAAAGTCCAAGGATTATTGACGAAAATCAAGTTCTGAGAGATATAAATAGAATAAATTGTAAGTGAAATATATTAATTGTCAGGAAATACGGTGATTGAAAGGGGTTACTAAAAACCAATCCCTCGATGGCTCACTCGATACGAAGAAACTCATTGCGAAATTTTTATGTAGTAAACCTATACATTGACCGATGGTTTCTCGAATCCAAAAGATTTAACGGCCAGAGAGTTTTATGGAGCACTCTAACTAATTAGACAAATAAATTTTACGTTATTGGTTCCAATTGATACTGAGCTAAATAATTCAACGCTCAACAGGTTTATCTCCCACTTAGCCCAATATGGCTGTAATCATTGTATGTACGTGGAAAGAGTTTTAGGTTGCTGATTATGGCCTATGTTCGTCGACTTCTACGGACGAATTCTGAGCGCAATATTTTCAGACACTACAGAGAGTAAGGAGACTTATTATGTCGCACCTGCCCCAGACTCACAACCTCTGCCCTCGCCCATCCTTGATCAAATCTTTACCACCCCCCGCTCTTCCTGTTGCACTTCCAGCAATGTAGTCAATCTGCTACAATGTAACCTCTGCTCCTTTTTCTACTTAGGGCAATATACCACGGCACTTACGATCCGCATCAACAACCACTGTGCCTCCTGCAAACCTTTTTCAACGTCACCCAAACTTTCAGTCCCAATACACGCCTCCCTCCATAATACTTCATTTTTGTTCATTATTGTTTCACTCCCACCTACCGATTCTACGACCTAACTCAAAACCCCTGATCAGCTTATACGAGGTAATCCCAGAAGTACTCGACTCAAAAAAAAAAAGAAAACACAAATATTTTGGAAAAAATGTATTTATTTTTCAACGGTATCATCTTTCAGCTCTATACACTTTTCCCAGCGATATTCAGTAAGTTCCATACCGTTTTTATAATAATAACTGTCTTGCTAGTCAAAATAGCCATTAACTGCCGCCATCACTTCTTCACCAATTTGTTGGAAAATATTTGACCAGCGAGCCATTTTTTCAATTTTTCGAACAGAAAATAATCTGAGGGGGCTAAATCTGGCAAATATGGTGCATGAGGTAGCAACTCAAACTTTAATTCATGAATTTTGGCCATTACAATGACGGATTTGTGAGCTGGTGCATTGTCTTGATGAAACAACACTTTCTTCTTTGCTAAAGGCTACTAAGGACTAACTTGGTTTGCTTGATTTCTCCGCTCAAACCTTTCAATAAGTTTTCACAATACTCGCCGTTGTTATTTTTTCCTTTTATAAGATTGTCAATGAATATTATCCCACGCGCATCTCAAAAAATCGACGCAATGACCTCGCCTGAAAATGAAGCGGTCTTCGCTTTATTTGGAGGCGATTCTCCCTTTTGAATCCATTGTTTTGATTGCTCTTTTGTCTCGAGTGTAAAGTAATGGACCCATGCTTCATCCATGGTTATGAAACGGCGCATAACTCTGCTTTGTCGCTATGTAACTATGCTAAACACTTAATTGAAACATCATTACGACAATGGTTTTAATCGACTGTGACCCATTTTGCACACAGCTTTCTCATGTCCAAATATTCAGTTAACATGCGATGTACCGACTTTTTGAAATGCCTTTTATGTCTGATAGCTCCTGCAATTTTAGTCGACGATCATCCTGTATCACTTTGCGGATTTTCTTCACCGTTTCTGGAGTCGTCACCTCATTTGGTCGACCAATACGATGCTCGTCTTGACAGCTCATACGGCCTCGTTTAAACTCTGCTACCCAATATTTTACTGTTGTCAACGAAGGAGCAGATTCACCCAGAGTAGAATAGAGTTCGGCTTTTATATTGGTTGGACTGAGGCCTTTCAAATAAAAGTATTGTATCACATAACGATGACCAATATTCCCCATTTGAACAAATTCACTGAAAACGTTCACTCTTGCTGGCTACCAAATAAATACTAAACAACGTAGTGTCTTCAAACTGGAGACATATGCTTTATAGATTGTATAATTTATAATACAGTGATATTTTTTAAACAACTACTGCCATCTCTAGGTCAGGCCGGATACTTCTGGGCCTTTCCAGATAGCTACTATATATCATGATATTCTTGAAGTCTATCAGCATCCACAAATCAATGTTGTTTACTACGCTCTTTTCCCCAACCATTCGTACGGCTAAATTTTCAAATAAATAAATATAAATGAATCAATGAATAACCAATTATACCTGAGATAAAGATCCTTTCAAAGGGAGTCTGATTCTAAGACAGTAATGTATGCTTTAAATTAGAAGGATCAATTTTCAATGCGAAATAACAGAAAAGCTGTGATAGTTTGAAAAACGTATGTCATATCGGAAAACAGAGAGATTAGCTAAAATGAAAACGAATAAGAAAAAAAAATTTGGAATTCCGGTGGGAGATAAGCATTCCCAGGTAACTTAAAGCATACATTTTTACGAGGAAAAACTAAAGTTTCATAAAAAAAACCTTAGATATTTTATAAAAGGACTTGGATCGCCATTGAGCTCACCAGAATTCTTTTTTAGGGCAAGGGGAACAAAGTTCTTTAGCCTAAAACGGATCAGAATAAAACATGAAGCCTCGGTGCATACTGCAGAAACTTAAAATAATAATGAATACGAAAGCGCGTGCAAAAGAACTATTCCAAGCTTTTCCAAGTTTGTGCTGAGTGCCTTCTACATTTCTGTGCACTTCACTTATGAGAGAAATTTTATAAAGGTGTAATAAAGGGGGATGGCTGATATAACATTGGATGACGTTTTAAAAGCATTTGGAAAATTGTGACAATTTTACGCAAAATTTATTCTGCATATAAAAGATGAGGAGTGGTACGGAACGCAATGGATTCGTCGTATACTTTCTAATGATTTTATAACACTATTGAAATAATAGGTATTCTCTATTCATACCTATAAAGAACGAAAAAGCGAACCCATTGAATAAGTGGCTCGATGTAGTGATAGGCTTTCCTCTGAGTTATAATCAATTCTTTCGGAAGAGGAGCATAGTTAAATGTAATATTTACCTCACTAAAAAAATATATATTCTCTATGCCTGGACTATAGGGTAAAGAAATATTCACTAGAGTACCATAGATTTCTGAAGCTAATGCAATTTTATTAGGCATCATTTTTTTACTTATAACCGCTAAGGTGAATATTTCACCAATTTTAGAGCCAAAAATTTTATGGGCTACGGAATGGTTCTTTTGCTTCGTGTGATCCAGTGTGAGATCCAACGTAGTAACTCACACCAAAATCCTCTCCCCAGCCGGACGTGTCTCGACCAGCCTTCCGCCCGGGACCAGGTTGAATTAACTAAACTCCCACGACCGATTAGGAGGAGGCGAGCAAACGAGAAGGGAAAACCTTTAAAGTGATCCAACGGCCCCCCAAATTGAGGCAAGGTGTCACTAAATATTACCCGATCCCCGGCACCGTTTATTCCCATCTCCATTCATAATTCCTGCATTCATGCGCCTCACCGACCAAGAAAGTTTCATTTTTAATTTCATCCTCTTCCTCATCCCCGTTCTTCCCTTCCGATCCCTCCACCACCGTCAGGCAATAACTTGAAACCACGGACCGTACCACCCACCTAGTTCCTCCTCGAGGCTCTCTACCCCAGCTCACATCTTTTAAGACGCCGCCACCTTCTGCCGCCACTCGTTCGCCCACCGCGCCTACTTTCCTCACCTCCTCCTCGTCCTCACGTCTCTCCCATTCGAACGCTCTTTTTTTCCTGCCCTTCCTCCCTACTATCCACTCACCCGCAAGGCGCCTCCCACGCCCCTCTTTCACCCTCCCTATTCCCTTCCTTCTCGCCACCTTTTGAGGAAGACCAGGAGGGGACGAGACGTGCTCTGGAATTACGATATCGCTCCTTCGCTCGCTCCCACTCTCCGTTGCTGTCTCTTTGAAGTGGTAGGATTAAATATTGACGCGAAAAGTAAGCGAAGGAGAGATGGTGGGGTGGACTGGGGAGGGAAGAGAGGCAGAAGCAGTGGTGCGGATCCGGCGAAAGAGAAGAAGCTCAAATGGCTGGGGGGGTTGAGGGCCTAGCGGTGGAAGAAGGGCTGGGTAAGTGTGGCAGGTGAGGTGGTTCGGAAAAATAATCGCGGGGAGTGTGGGTGGACCGGTAAGGGATCCTCCGAGAAGTTCCGCCGCCGGGGGATAGTATTGCAAGGGGAATGTTGGTGGGGGTAGAAGGACTGATAGCGGATGGAAGCGAAGAGGAGAGAAATAAGGAAAGAAAGTGGTGACGAGTCGAAATGGCGACGCGACCTCTGATTTTCCACCCGGGTCGACGGGCGGCGATGTATCGACCTCGGCTGGGGGAGTCGTTTGTCACGCTAGTGCGTCGGGTGGTTCGCTCGATCGTGTCACACCCGACATCACAAAGAATGGAAAGTGCGCTGTTTAAAATCTTTTGGAATGGAAAATCGGGCACGGTTAATCGAGAGAAAAGGGAATGGGATATTTTTCTTTCGCCAAATATCCTCCACATTTTCATGAACGACGCGAAAAACCGAAGGAGACGGAAGTGATCATCGAATTACATTCATAATACACTTTGATCCCAATTCACATGTTTCATTCCTGATATCAATTTCACTCCACATTATTATATACTGGCTGTGGGTGGAAATCTTTATTACTATCTTCCTTAGTTGTTATTTGAACACCCAAATATGCATGTTGGTTTGTTCAAACGGCAGATTTATTTTGTGAAATAAAAAAATAAGTCTTCAAAATAATGAGATAATAAAGAAGTTCTTTGTATTTTTTAAGAGCATTGCTCATTTTCAGATATTTTTATTCAGGAGAAATAATCTCTCTCTTAAATATACCGGAGCTTTTTCCTTTGGTATTGCTCAAGAAAATTACTTAATGAACCACAGAAATGGGAACAATCAAATAAATTGACAAAGGAATGAAGGAATTCACAGAAAGTCTTGAATGTTAAAAGAAAAGATAAATCTATACACGAGTTCACCTATTCTCAGAGGCGTGTCCTGAATCCACGTTATTTCGACCTGTCTTGCTCACAGTGTGATATTTTTTTTTTAATAATCAGTAAAATAAAAAATGACATATTTCTGGAGTTTGAAATAATATATCTTTTGCAGAAATTAAAGCACACGACGCACCCACTAAAACCTTATTACACCCTCATTTTAGCAAGTTTCTGGATTTAACTATGTTTTGGAAGCCTTGTATAATCAGCTTGTGTAACGTCGGCCATACAGTATCAACGACTCATATCATTACAGCATTATTTGGGTTCTCTGGACATTTTACGGCAGAACTAATGTATGTGTGTGTTGTGGGTTGATTCGCCACTGTGAGACCAAAGTACACACAATTTTGTTTCACGAGATGCGAAATCGCCCTCTTCGGTGCAAGGGAGGACGATATACGTTAAAGAAAACAGAGTACGACGCGGGATGCAATTAAACTGGAGAGGAGCAGTAGATAAGGCGCTGAGGGTGGAAAAAAGCCGGAAGATAAACAGGGAGGAAAGAAGGTGAGGGGGCTGAAGAAAGGGCCAATGGATTAGAGAGATTGGCTCAAGAAGGTTTTGGCGTCCGAGTTAAGAGTTGTGGCGAATTCTACAACCTCAGGGCAGAGAGGTAGAACGTTTTCGTTCCTAAGGGGAACGTTTCGGATTTCCTCGCTTAAAAGAGAAATAAAATTAATGAGTAAACAGAAGAAAAGATTGCTCAGCTTCAAACTTTTACCATTTCTCCAATTTGCTTCGTTGGAGTGAATTTACACAACAGAGCATCAATTATTCGAGTTTTACATTCATTAAAATGAACGAGCTAGCTTCGTGGAATTTTTCTGGTTTTCACATTGCCGTTTCCTGTGGAAATAAAAAAAGAAAGGCTCTATTGAGATTCCTCGTGAAGTATTGTGGGTACAATGTGGAAGTTTCTTGGGAAAATGATAATTCAACTTGAGAAATATCTTTTAGTTCGAGTTCACATTCAGCATTCTTGGCCGCTAAAATTTGTTTCAGAACATGAATCGAAAATTTTAAGAAAGTTCTGGGTAATGTTTTATTATCAGGGTAAATGTAAAAAGGCATAGAAATGTGCAAAAGAAACAACAATAAGTCGGCTTAATGAATTATCATATGTGACATGGAACTGATTTCTTTTAAATATGTTTCTTCATGGAAATAGGATTTTTTCCGATCATCGATATCCATTATTTAGTTTCTTGGAATTTCACCTATTTTTTAATTCCAATCAACCATGCTCTAACCAGACCAATAACCTGGGAAGAGGAAGATCCGTGGTTCAAGTCCCGGTCGGATTAACCTTTTTACGCTTGTGACCTGCTCGATTCCAATTTCCCCACCATTCCTGTGTTTGTATTTTATATTTGTTCCTATTTTTTTCTTAAATCTATATCCATGAGAATGAAAATACCATTTGGCGGATTTTCGTGTTTTAATGAATGTAGAAATGTATACGCATATAAATATATAAATAAATAAATATATATATATATATATATATATATATATATATATATATATATATATATATATATATATACACACACACACACACACACGAGGCATATTCATAAAATAAGAGCCGTTGGCTTATATTTAAATATTGGCGCTTCAGAACACAGTTTTACTCCTGCAGCGGTATTTACTGATTCATTAAGAAGCTATAGCAGCATTTGTTTTGTTTCAGAAGTCGTTTGCTTGTCCGTGAATGCAAACAACAATGTCCGCGACAATCGTTCATCCCGCCAGCTGTGAAGTGCGTTCTCTCATACGATTCTTAATGCAAAAGGATTGTCGGATGCGGAAATTCATCGGAAGTTATGCCTAGTTTATGGACCTACAGTTATGAGTGAAGGAAAGGTTAGAAAATGGTACCGTGATTTTCAAAATGGACGAACAAATGTCCATGACGAGGAGTGAAGTGAAAGGCCCAGTATTCCGATGGAATTGTTTCGCAAGTGGAACAAAAACTGTGATGTGATCGTCGATTTACGAGTAATGGCCTGGTTGAACAATTTCCTCAACTTGGACGCACTACTGTCTATAACATTGACATGGAAAACCTGGGACACCAAAAATTGTATACAAGGTGGGTACCGAAAATGCTCATTGACCACCACAAAGAGCAAAGAATGTCCAGTGAACGAGAGTTTTTGGGCCGTTACCAACAAGATGGATATGACTTCTTTTCTCGCATTTTTGCCGGGGACGAGACGTGGATATCCTACATCAAACCAGAAACAAAACAGCAATCGATACAATGGCGACACTCATATTTACCAAAACCGAAAACGTTCCAGCAAACTCTGTACTCAAGTCGAAAATTGATGGCTACCGTTCTTTGAGACATAAACGGTGTTCTTTTGGTGGATTTTATGTAACGTGGGAAAAAAATTACAGCTGATGTGTACTGCGAAACGCTCAACAAACTTAGACGTGTGATCCAAAACAAACGACGCGGGAAATTGTCATCTGGTGTAATTCTCCTCCACGATAACGTGCGTCCTCACACGGCCGCCAAAACCAATAAGGGATTTCAAGATTTTCGTTGGAAACTTTTTGACCACCCACCGTACAGTCTTGAACTTGCACCTAGTGACTACTTCCTCTTCTTGCACTTGAAACAGTGGCTCGGTGGACAACGTTTTGAAATCGAGGAACTCAAGAACGGCGTTGTGAATTCGTTGAACTCTCAGGCGGCGAGTTCCTACGCAGAGGGGTTAGAAGAAGCTGGTGCAGTGGTACGAAAAATGCTTAGAAGTGACCGGCGATTATGTAGAGGAGTGAAGTAGGTTTTAGCTAACTAAAATTGCCAATAAAATGTGTTTCATATGAGGATATTTTTCCTGTGACCTAACGGCCCGTACTATATGAAAATGCCTCGTGTATATGTGAGTTTTCGTGTACCAGATCTTCCTGGGAAACCATACACGGCACCGGGAAAGGAACTGGCCCCCCTACCGTGATGTGTGAATTTATCATGCCGTCGGACTTATTACTGGGTAAACTCTAACATCACTTACCTTCGGCTTGATTACTGTGTTTATGTTTTTTTTTTTAATTTTACATATATATAAACATATATGTATATAATTTACGGATATAAATAATAAGGCATATCAAGTTATCACTAGTGAAAGAAAACAAAAACATTAAAAAAAGAAAAGAAATCATTCCTTGTCGAATTTGCGGTCGTCAAGGAAGAGAAGGAAGGAACTCCCAGTCCCTTCTCTCTTTTCGTGGCTTGACCTCCAAAAATTCGAAAACGTGTGATTTCTTTTCTTTTTTTGTGTTTCTGTGTTTGTGTGTGCGTGCATACATACATACATATATATATATATATATATATATATATATATATATATATATCAAATATATGCATACATATTCATACCAAAGAATACACAATGAAAGTTATCCCATTAATCACCTAGCGCGGATAAAACTGCTGTCTCTTAGAACCTTTTTTTCATCGTGCCTTACGTTCACTAATTCTGAGATGCTGAAAAGTTTTAGCCAATTTGCATATGTCATCAACGCCGACTGAAATTTGACAAAGCTGGAGGTGATATCAATATTCTCGCGAAACACCATCACTGCCACCCGAGGTTAATCTTAGTTATGCATTTAGTTTCTCTCGAACTGCTTCAAGTAACCTTAAAAAATGCAATTTCAGCATGACACGACCTTTTAGAGGTGAATCGGTGAGGCTAATGGAACAGGCTATTGTGTAAATAAATTAAAATTTATTGGGCAGTAAAATTAACCCGAACATTCCAGGAAAATATTCTAACCACCCATACTCAGACAATATAAACAATTTACTTTGTCATATAAATCTTTTACTTTGAAATTCTTTTGAAGAATGGTATTTTTACTTTGCTTGGTGGTATATTCTCCTCCCTTCAATGAGCTATTTGGTAACATAGCCGAACAAAGAGATACAAAATGAGCAAAAGCCAATAATAGGCACAAGGGATATTGAAGAATCAATGAAAAAATATCATTGTACTTTTTAAAATATTTTTAAAACCCATCATCATATAAGTCGTACTTTTACCTACGCCTATTCTTTACTTGATTTCTACGGCATTATTTGTCTTCAACATTAGCTGACAAGCGTGCATAGATGATAATCTACCAATATTACTCTAAAAAGAAACATTAGGAATTAAAATGAAAGAGCCAATGATTGCCAACCGCTTCCAATGGAATGAATGAAAGAATGTAAGAAATTATAACTACTAAGGTTTTAATGAAATCATCGATATGATATGTTAGCCCAATTGGCAGTGGAAAGTATATATTATTCTCATAACTTAATTCCAGCTGCCAAAATATATTTCACCCAGATTTTCTCTCAGAATACTTATGTTTTCCTAGAAACATGTTGAATGTATGTTGTTAATTCATGATATTTGTACAATCACAATAATAGTGAAAAATCATCTTTATTTAAAAATAAAAAAAAATTGTTTGCACCCCCTTTACGTATGAACAGCATCGTTTTCCTGTAATAATCTTGCTGCATCTTTCAAATAGATCAATTGCAGGCCTAAGGGAAAATTACCTTAGTTTAAAATAAACTTTATCAAATGCACAATCATCAATGTAAAGTTAAATCCTTCGAAGAACTCTAGAAATGTCTTTTTATTGTGACAGCAAAAAAACATTTTTAATATGCAATAACAACGAAAAACGGCATATTTTTCCAGTTATCAATCACTGTGTTAGTAACCTTTTTTTTAATATTAATTATTTACATGGACAGAGCTCTTCTTTTTCGAGTACTCTAACAACTTGTCTAATAAATCACCGAGTAGTTTCTGCATTTTGTGATCGAAATACA
The DNA here is from genome assembly GCF_022747635.1 of Hetaerina americana. Taxonomy (NCBI): domain Eukaryota; kingdom Metazoa; phylum Arthropoda; class Insecta; order Odonata; family Calopterygidae; genus Hetaerina; species Hetaerina americana. The sequence continues at coordinate 2,132,592 of NW_027286808.1, read as the reverse complement.
AAAATAACACTGGAATTTCATTATGACAATGCGTGAAGAGCGAATTATTTTTCACAATTATTTAATAGGATTACGTTGTCAATATTTTCTTTAAATATGGAATGCCATGTACGAGTACACTGCAATCCAAATTACCGGGGTAATAACTGATATTTTTCCTTCTTTCACAAATTTAATTCGGAGGAAACACTTAAAAACAATTTGAGTGCATCAAATACTGTGAAATTATAATTAAAAGTAATCAGTTTACTATAACCGTGCTGAAGTAATATTTATGCTCTTTTCACACTCAAGTCACTTAGTCGTAATCAGAATGAAATTCAGGCCTGACTAAATTTATTTACCAACAAAAAACTTAATAGATGATGATGAAAGTAAATTTCTCACATATTTTTCATCTATCAACTTTTCTTCTTCAATGAATATCAATCACACTTAAAATCCTTATTTATCTCCCATTATGTAATCCATATTAATCGTAGAGTTGTTAATTCAGGAGTGTTTCAGGGAGCGGCCTTTATTTGAATATTCATGCGTATCTCGACACGTATAGGAACCCGAAGGAAAGTTAAATGAACGGGAAGAGGAAAATGGAACAAGTGAAGGGAGAATATTTCAATGCAAATACAACAGGGCGTTATCGCTTTGGTTGTCACGAAAACATTTAAATGCCAAAAACGACTCTTGTGGCTTAATTCCAACAACATCGCACGAAATATATCCGAAAGTGGTTTAGCGAGCATTTGAAAGAACTTTATGGGGTGGCTGACTCTTCAACAATAAGTTCTTCGGCAAGAGTATGTCTTTCCAGAAGATCCATTTCTTCTTCTCTGAAGCGAGAACGTGGATGGATAAAGAATTGAAAACATCACCGTTTTCAGGTAAGAACATTTCTTTTACATTCTTGATTAATAAATAGACGCCCAAATTGCTCTTCTTTCATTTCCCCAACCTGTGGGCAAAGTTACCGTTCCACAAGGAAAACCATCGCCATACTTGGAATTTCCGACGCCTCCACCGCTAAACTCATTTTCCCAAAAGCCTCTCGCTCTTCTTTCTCCTATTTCATTCGGCGTTTCAACATCGCTTACCCTGACCTCGGTTATTCCTTTCTTCTTAAACTTTTCCCCTCCTCTTCCCCATTTCGGTAACATCAAAACTCAACATCTTATCTCCATCACTTCGAAGTAAGTCTTCTCACGCCCCACTCCCCAGTAAACGAATAACATTGTCCAGACCAAGGTTACAATTTTTGCGTTTCATCCTGAGCCGTATTCAAAAGACCGTTCGTTGCTACACTTCTTCCAGCGACTTGATTCCTATACGTATGTAATTGGATTCTAGTTCTTCAATGGCAGAATTCATTAGACCGCCAAAGCAGAACTCAAAAATTACTGCTTTTGAGTTCTGCTTTCCTCGAATCCTTTCTACTCTCTTTATACCTTCAACTTCTTTCGTGATAACATGGTAACTCTTTTTTACTGGGAAAGGAAATTATTCGATCTACGTTCGCAATGGCAAGCGGGGCCTTTGGTGCTTTTATATGCCTTGGGTTATCACAATACGTCCATATCCCAGCCCACCAATGATAGACCTTAACACCGTTTCAGACTAATGTATTCGATAAATCAAATAAATAATCATTACCTCCTCAAGATCCAATGTTTGCCGTTTTGATATTCATTGTTATTGAGCCACCGCACTTCTGAAATAATATTTTCATGATAAAACACGTTCAATTATAATACGACGTCATCAATGAAAATGAAAATATAAAAAAAGATATGCTCGCATTTCATTTCTTAGGATTTTACGTAACAAAATAATGCATGGCATGAATATTTGATATTTTAACATTTCATTTATTAGAAAGGAACTACCTACTAAATGCACGCATTCAAATAATATTGGTACAGCCACATCTATACAATAACCCTCACTCTGCCTCAAGGTCGTGTGGCGGTGGTTGTTTGGGTACCAGTCACACAAAAAGAAATGCTAGTTAATGCATTTATTTAAACGTAAACTTATATAGCTGATATTAAAAAAGACATGGTCATGCAGCATACATGCCTATAAGATACGCGCCCACTATAAACCATGCAATCATTGGTTAACATTGACTAAAACATTAAAAAAAGTGCTTAAATCTCATATAATCGGACGCTTGGGTTCCATTTTGTTATGATAAAATCGTATCATGTACATGGAGGAACGAATTCTTAAAGCTGTCTGTTACGGTATCCATCTCTCTTATTTTAACCAGGTGGTCGAATCTACCAATATAATTGGGCGTCAAAATAATTGCCCCTCTGTCGCTAGGAAACTCAAGTGCCCTTTACGCTTTTAAAGTCTTGTTTGTTCCCCTCGAGAATCAATTGACTCCCAACCTAATTCCTCCAACATTCCCGTAACGATTGCTCTCTTTCCGTAGAAATTTAAAAAACAAGCAGATTTTCGTAGTAACCCCTCTCACTTGATTTTTCATTACATTTTCCTTCAGCTCTACCAATTAAACCTAGTTTCTTTTAGCATGCCCCGCGATTTCTTCTACTGTGTGCATGCACTTGTACTCCATGAAAGGTATGACGGTACATAGCTTCCATTGCTTAATGTATATGGTCTCCTTCTACTATCTTAAAATAACCATATTTTACTTTTACGTCAATTTTAGTCGTTTTTTACGCCACAAAAAATAACCTATATGCAAACAAATAAGTAATATATTTTGTAACTTCACTGTATTAATATATTTTTTCAAAATTCCCGTTTTGGATTTTTTTTAAAATAATCATTATAAGAAAGACCAAACCTGAACTTTATAACTTTCCGATCTCTTATGTGGCGTCTAAATCCCTTAACTTAAAGTCGCAAGTTTCGTGCGCAACTATGCTGACTCTTTAAGTACTCCCCGGCATAAATTACAAAGTTTTAACACAGAAATAAAACAAATCTTTGGTTCTACCTCAGCACCCGGTGAAAAATGGTTCACGATGATTATAGCGTGCGATAAATTTCACCGGCTTTAAGTCTGGCTTACGGAGCCTCCGGCGTGTGATGAATTGGGCCATGGATTGACGTAGAAGCCTCCTCGAACAGGACGCCCGGCTCCACAAAATCTACCACTTGATTCCTGCGCCTTGGCCTCTTAACGAAGATGAACCACGAGGTGGGGCGAGGGGCCACCATCTTTTAATATTCTCGGACGTTTTATAATGCCACAATAATAAAGCCGACTCTCCATGGATAAAATACATTTACTTTGTGACGAAGAGCCAAGTGAGCGGGGGACAGTGAACTCGATTAATCGAGACAAACGGTTATTTCCCAAAAATTGCGACTACGGTACATTCACATGAAATTTCAATTAAGTGACACGTTATGCCTAAATCCTCGAACATTTTCTCTCCCTTTCATCTCCACGACCTTCACCCTCTTAGAGACCTCCCAAAATTACTGCAATCTCGTTCAAGCGGGCCAACCGTGTGCTTACTGGGGCCCAGGAGCCACTGTAGTAGCCACCGTCCTGCACCGCGCGTTTTCCTTTACGGTCACCCGATGAGCGACATCCAGAGCCGCCGCCTCTCACTTCTCCCGCCGGCTTGGCACCTCCCTCACTCCCATCTCCTCGGCCCCTGGCAAAGGTCGTAAACCCCCGCACCATCGTGCAACCCCCGAACCCGCCTCCTCTATTTTTTATTGGCTCCCTTGCACACGGTAGGCTGACCCTGAACTGCTATAGGTAGAAAGAGTGGGGGTGTGGCGACTGGATGCAGCACCGTGTGTCCGAATTGTGCACGACGCTGTTCGCTATGTTCGGGGTCTTGTATAGGCCGTCATGGTGGGCCCTAAACCGTGTTCGAAAACCGCTGTGCATTAAAGACAACCAAGGTAGAGCGCCAGGTCGTATAATATGCCATGCCGAGCATGATGTTCAACAGGGAATACGAAAGGGCATGGTGAAACTAATTAAACACCGCCTTCACTCCAGTTATCAGAGCTTTCTCTTTTTGTCCATTAGTTAAATTTAGATCGACAAATATTGGTGGGATTAATAATTTGAAAGAAATACTTTGAAAACAATTTATATAAAATGAGGACTCTCCCTATCTTCCATAAAATTATTTTGAATCCCCACTTCATTACGCACAAACTTTGTGGAATAAATAAACTATTCCCGTGGTACATATTTTCATGCAATTGCATCGCATTTTATTCCGCATCAAATTGAATATTCGGCATAGTTTACAAAATACCAACTTATGTGGCACCTGTCTCCATAAAATTTCTGGTTAAACATTCTGTGGGAAAATATGGGGTATAACAATAAATATGTATTTGGACTAGATACCTTTAGTGGAAAATACAGTAAAACTCCAGAAAATGAATAAATAAATGGTAAATAAGAATCACTTTATTGATCAAAACCGCAAAAATTACTCTTTAAGTTACAGGAGATTCGTAGATTTTTAAATTTGAGATAAACTGAATTTCAAAAGCTTTTGTTGTCAGAGACTTATTAGGTAGAAAATGTGGAGTAAAATATTCAATTTAAGAAAACAATTAACTAATAAGTTTTATTTTAAGTCACTGAAGTACTTAGAGATGACAACTGAAGCAATCATACTACTCCGGCACGCTACTGAACCCACTTTGTCACATAAAAGGAAGAAAACATCAAGTACGATATTTAGGCCATATTGCATGCACAATTGTGTCAATAAAATTTTTATAACCCATCAAGTAAGTAAAGCTAAACTCTGTTAACTATAATGAGCAGTTTATGTCAGCTTAACCGGATTCAATCACATTTTCTGACAAACTTTGGAACCATGGAAAGTCAGCTCAGGAATGGTGAAGAGGAGGGATAAAATGTCTACAGTTTTGACTTCTCATTTACACTCTTAAAGGAAACAGAATTATGCTGTATTCTATTTACGAATAATATATTATGATACCATAGTCAGAATGGCGTAAGACCTCGGAAGTTTCTCCAAGGGAAAGGTCGATGAAATTTTTTCTCTCTCTTCATTACTACCTGTCTCACTCTCTTCCCAAAGGCGACGCCGGAAACGTTCAGAGGAAAAACAGAGCGACACTCTGCGACGCAAGCACCGGTCGTTCCCCTTGAAACACCTCTGCCCTTCTCCTCCCTGGTTTTCCACGTGGAGACATACTATATACTCCCCGCCTACCCTTTTGCTTCCCTCCACGACCCCTCCTGCCCGGAGACCAGCGCTGTATCCGTCGAAGGTGGCACCCGCCCACCGAAACAATCCGGGCCTTATACGACAAGAGACGGAAGCGTGAGGAGGAGGCCGCGTTAAAAAACACTCCGTTGCCATGGAAACCGAGTTGCCCCGGGGGAATGGCGTGCACGGTTGACGAGTCCCGTCTCATTTTCGGCAAATGTTCCCGCGTGCACATCACTACGCTTGCGGGACTTCCCCACAGTCGACGCCCCTACGCGGAAAAACAACTGCACGACGACGGGGACGAACTGCGAAGCAAGTATGTCGAGCGTTTCGGCGTGAAAGCACGCTGGGGCAATATTTTTCTCTCGCGCACCTATTCGGTGCGGATTTGGATGGATCCCGCGCCATGTTAAGTGGAAAAGGGGGCGGCGGCGTCGCTCAAAGGACACCCTCGTCGACCTCCATCCGCGTCTCCGTCGTTCCAATTCACCCCACCCTTTTATTTATTTCTATCCGACTCGCTCTTAAACATTCTAGCTTTATACTATTTCCCTCGCACCCGAAGGGCATGCTAAACTCATCAAATCTCCCCCCCATCAGAACTCTCCGCACTTACATTGCTTATTCCATCTGCTCTTTCTCGTTCCTCCCAAAGACCGCCTCCGTTTCTCCTCAACCACTCTCCTCAGACTTCAACTTTCCTCTTAACTCTAGGTACAAGTTTCCCTCCGCTTTGCGTTAAGCTGGATTCCGTCTTTCCGACAGGATCGATCATGACACATGCCACCGCGGTTTAACAAAGTCCTACGAGAACTTCCACGAAACGGGAACGATTTCAATTACCTGGTTTTGGCTGTTGCTCAGACTTTCGTTGTCGTTAAAAATTTTCTTGGTGTTAGTAAAATAGATCAGAATTTTTAAACCTCGGATGTTTGCGTGTACCATTCATACTGCAAATAGAAATAGATAACGGGAATTAATTTGTATTCAAGTAAATTTTCATTAAATTAAGACTTCAACAGATGGAAGAATGTTGGATTAGCGAGGTGGATGTAGGAGAAGAATAGGCCCGTTGGAAGAGTTGAAGATTGGACGAGTCAATCATTTGTGGTATTGAAGAAAGATTTTACTGTGACCCAGGGTTCAGAGTACTTAGTATACACCTAGTGTCTTCTTAGATGGCACTAATAAATGTACCAATGATTACGTACCGGATCTGGACCTAAAGCCAAAGACTACACTTAATAATTATGTATCACAGCAGTCATCCAACGAGTCAGGTAATGGATTAATAATCAACATGCTAATCCAAATTATGCGAAAGAGTTTACAACTAGAGCGAATATTACAAGTATAATCATTATTAACATTCACCGATCCTTTGAGGACCAGAGGTTGTGCAAGAAGGATGGAAACATCTTAATAAATTTAACGTCATCCCGACAGAGAGAATGAGTAGAAACTATGAATAATTTTAAAAGTGTACATAATATCTTGCCATTAAAAAAAACGTCATTGACTCTACTCCTGATGCCTGGATTGATACTTAGATGGATGGTTAGATAGATAGATGGGTTTATGCTAGCAGGAAAAAATCAATCACCTGGTTTTAATCTAAAAATAAAATTTACGGAGCAAATTACGTCAAAATTAGATTTCCACCAATGTCAAAGATCGCCAATGTCTTGGGAAAAGGAAACATAGAAAGGAGACATGCCAATAGAAAAGTTGCAGGCTAATCACGAGCTTTTAGTAAAAGACTAGAAAATAGAACTAAGAAAAGAAAACTTTTAGATGAAAAGAGAAATTTTTAACCAAAACAGGACATTCTCAGGAAAAAGGTAGAGCAAAAGTCAGTATAAAGAGTTTATGTCATATTTCGTTTCCTAAAGGGAATCTAATTTTAAACAGATATGAAAGAGTCAAACAATCATTTGGTTGTCTTTTATCAACTAATCTGGTCTCAAGAAAAACTTAACTCTTAGGTGAGAGTATTATAAATTGGAAAGGGCAAAAAATTTACCTTTCATCAACCACACTCAGGAAAGAGGATTTTTTTCCATAGATTAGAGGAAAGAATGGATCATTATGTTATTCTAGATTTTAGGAAGCTAATGGAAAAGATATTTACTTTGTTGGTGCAGATAATTAAATGGTACAGTGAAGTAACAGTCCAATAGTTATCATGAATTAATGTGCTCTTGCTCATCTTACGAAATCATTTATTTAATTATCTCTGATTTTTTTAGAATTTATAAACTAGGTTGACATATTGCACCACTCAACCGTACAACTCTCCTTCCAATAGGGTGAATTATATAGACTAATCTAACAACTTACAGAAGATACTGAAAAGTTATGTTAAACAAAATGCAGGCAAAAACGCAGTTGGATAAATGAATTTGAGTAAATCTTCTCCCTGTCAAAATATTGCCATATCATATGATCTTATTTTTGTATGCTGACATATATTGGATCAAGAAATGTAAATAGAAGGGTATTCCAACTGTATAATGGAAATCATGGACAGGAGTTTCGAAGAAAAATATTCCGAAAGGTAATCATAAAGGAAGACGAAAAACATCTTCAGGAGACTGCGTGACTAAACCAAAAAATAACTCCTAAGTGTAAAAAATTAAGACAAATGAAATTCATCGTTTATTGGGGGAATATCTAAGCATTCTTGTTTCAAATATTTTTTTCAAATATGGTGAAGGATAATTAAGGGATTGAATATGTTAAATGTAATTCAAGATCAAAATTTCATCTTTTCAGCTTATTTTAACTGTAATTAAGAGGGTATTAATTATAGGAATTTTTTCCGTAACTTTGGATTCCCTAATAGTGTAGACCCTCTGAATTCAGTGAATTTTAATATTTCATTCAAGTTATCACATATTATTTGGGAGCTCTTGTTTCACGAATAAGAGCTGTCAAGACTTACTTATTTGAATTTTAGAAAGGTGGAGGACAACTGAGTTTTCTTGGGCAACGAGAGAAATATTATGGAACGAAATTATATCGTTAGCTTTGACCACCGGGATATTATGTAATAAAGAAAGACGCCGTCACGGTGAGACTTCCAAGCACCCGATAATTTATATTCATAAAGACAAGCCATTTTTTATTATTAAATTGTTATATGATGTAAATGGGCATACTTGTTCGTATTTGTACGAGTGCCTTGTATGTACATGAGTAAATCTCGTATATCCCAATTCTTGCTTGAATAAATAGTTGTAAATTTAATTGCTGGTACCCAAACACTCAACGCTCTGAAGGTTTAGATGCATTTATTTAGTTCTTTGTTCATCACAAATCCTAACATTTATACCCAGCTTTTCATTTCCTGCAATCATAGAAGGTTTTTATGAAAAAAAAACAACTTTTCACATAAAATTGAAGCCTCAGAATTAGAAAGCGCTTCATCTAGAGACAAATGACGAATATTTTATACTGAGAATGCAAGACTTTGGCAATAGCGAAGCAGAAAAGACGGTAAACAAGAATATATTTTACCATAGGATACAGATGACCAAATGAATAGTTACCAACTAAAAAAGTATTTATTTTAAGATTGAGGGACTAAATATTTATACTGAATAAACCAAAAACTGAAGAATGAATGAACTTACTTAAGGTGATAGCCTGCCAAAAACTGTAGTAAAAAGATACGTGCACTAGAAGAACAATAAAGAGAAACCCTGGATATGCTCGCGGAACAAATAGTGAAAGGAATACAAGAAAAGAAATGTAGTAATATAAGATGCAGGCAGAATTTAGATAAGAAGGTAGGAGTAAATAGTTATAAATACAGCAGATAGTAGCAGAGAATAATAGTATAGTAGAGATATTCATCATGAAAGGAAAGGATTTCTAGCATAGATATTGATTTATATACAGGTATAACTTATTTATTCCTTATATAGGCCAATATGTTTTAAAGGGGTTAATTGATAGATTATTCCATTGCCTTGAGAAGGATTTCCGTAATCCGTCACCGTTGAAACGTAATTTAAGACTGTGATAAACAGCATCATATTACTTAGACTTCACTCTCAGTACCTTGAGAAGCTGTCGGTAGGGGATTGTAAGTTTCCATGCAGCATACGGTGGTTATAACAGGAATTTAACGCATAATCTCCTTTTTAAGGTTCATCCGGGTCGAAACGGAGATATAATGATAAAACTAGAGTTTGATAATTTCCTCTCGCAACGTCGCGTCGTTTATATTCTCCGTTCGCCCGTCACTCCCTCGTCCCGACGTTCGGCACTTACCCTCGACAACTCCTTCCCTCTACGAATCCCCGTCTTTCCCTCCCGCTCACCTCACCAGCCTCTCCTTCTCAGCCCTCTTCTCCACCCATGCTTCCCTTCCGCCCTCAACGCCCCTTCCCTCCGGTCGCATCCGTCTAACTTCCCACGTCCCGCACCTTGAGCCCAGACACATTTTTTGAACATCGCATCCCTTTTTCCACGTCTCCATATCACACTCATTTTTTGCCAACGCGTTCCCCGCATTCCGTCCCCCTCGCGCAGTGCACTACTGTTCCCACGCAGAAAAAACCCAGAGGCGACTTCTCCTCCACTGTAGTCTCCTTTATTCGGTCTCATCCATCGTTTCGCAGGCAGTCAACCCGTTTTTATGGTACACTCCACAAACCCGGCTCACTCTCGCACTCACTTTCCATCCCTTACGCTCTGTCTCCTGCCTCATCCACCCTCGAAGCCTCCCCTCCCCCCCTCCCGGTGGCGCCGTATACCACTCCGACCCCCACAGTTCCGACCCCGGCCGACATTACGCGCGATCTCCTTCCTCCCCTTTCCTGCTTCTTCTTCCCCATCTCGCCCCTCCCCCGTCCACAACCCACATTCTTTCTTTTATTCTTCCATTGACCCCCCCGGAATTGAACGGATAAAAGAGGGCGCCGGGAAAGACAGATGAGCGTGGAGGACCAAGGGAATTGGAAAAGTGGGACGAAGTGGGCTTGGGGTTGCAGTTACTACGTCGATTCACAAAAGTTTCGCACGCGATGAGGTGAAAGTACATTCGCATCGACGAAGGCAATGAAATATTTGTTTGTTTTCAGCGGAAGATTCCACCGTATCCAATGGAAATTACATTGCTTTTGGAAACGGTATTGGGAAGTGCCACGTCTTAAAAAGCACGTCTTTCACTCTTCAAGGTTCTAGCCGAAAACTGGGTATAACGGCAGTTACCGAATGTATCCTTCAAATGATTTTTTATTTTCTTGTAGCATTTCTGAAGAAATTATTCTATGTAGAGACATTTCTTCGGGTCTTGAATACATACTTGGATGCTACTTCGTTACACATAATTTTGCTCCAGTGGCTTTCAAAATCGTGCATGTTTTCGATGTAAATCACATTTTCCTGTTATTTTTCGAAGACAAACTGAAGAACTGAGTGTGATGAATTGAAAAAGTTTGAATAACTGATAAGAGTCTTGTTAAAGTTTGAGCACACTAAACCTTGACTTGGTAGTTTAGTATGCTGATATCTTCCTCCCTAGAAGTTTAACGACCTGTGAATTAGACGGTCATCCGAAACTTCTAAGGTATTCATATTGCTTCCATTTTTTACATTGATAGTTGCTAAGTTTTTATCTTACATTAGTCTTGATTGATTTACTGCCTTCAGGAATTACATATACTTTCCTGGGAAATGATAATCCGTAAGGTATGGTATTAGCTACTGATACAACTTATTTATTTCTCTGAGGTAACCAAATAGCCACGTACGAGGTCTGTTCAAAAAGTACCAAGACTTTTGTGTTTTTTCAAAATTATTTATTTATTCATGAATATCTATTTGGTACCCTTCAAAGTAATCCGCATTAGATATTATACACTTCTGCCAACGTTTTTCCAATCCTCGGAGTACTTCAAAAAATCATTTTTTGTGATCTTGTTCAGCTCCTCCTCCGATGTAGTCTTTATCTCGTCTATCGTAGCGTAGCGTCGTCCTTTCATGGGTCTCTTCACGTTCGGGAATGAGAAAAAGTAACTGGGGGCCAGATCTGGGGTACACGGTGGCTGCGGCATCATTAGTGTGTTGTTTTTTGCCAAAAATACGCGCACAAGTAACGATGCGTGAGCAGGGGCGTTGTCATGGTGCAAAAGTCAATTTTTGTTCTTCCACAAATTCGGGCGTTTGTGGCGGATTGCTTCACGCAAAATGCGCATAACTTGCAGGGAATATTCCTTATTTACCGTTCTACCCTGTGGTAAGAACTCATGATGCACCACGCCCCTGCAATCGAAGAAAACTGTAAGCAATGTCAATGCGTTGCTGTTTGTCGTTGCAAATGAGCATTTTTGGTACGAATTTTGCGCACGGTTACTCGTGACAAGCCCCAATCATTGGTAAAAATCGAATAACACGAGCTAATCGATATGTTTATGTCCCCAGTAACTTCTCTAACGGTGATTCGTCGATTGACCAATATTATTTTCTCCTCTTCATCAATGTTTTCTTCTGTTGTTGACGTGCTCGGGCGTTCGGCACGCTCTTCGTCGTTCACATTTTCTCGGGCCTCTGAGAATTTGTACCGCCGATAAACGTTGCTTCGGTCCAAGATAGCTTCTCCATATGCCACAGTCAACACTTAGAATGCGTACGCGCACTTTATTTCCTTTTTCACTCAAAATTTGATGCAGATTCTTTGATCCATTTTTTGGAACAGGAAAAAATCGAAGACAAGCCAAAGCATATCCATGCAAAACATATGTCAACAATTAACTGAGCATTCAAAATGGCCAAACTTTTCGGCATAACTTTGACACATAAGTACCAAAATAACGCCACAAAAAATCGAAAATCTAATATACTTAAACCGCGAAAATTCAAAATTCGCGATGCTTTTTTGACAGACCTCGTATGCCTACCAGAAAACGTACTATATACGCTTCGGAAAGTTTTTGTCGTAAAATATTTTCAATTGAATGTAAAATTCTTTCCCTATGGAGGTGCAAAAGAATGCTTTTACCATAAAAATAGCTTCTCATTTATTCATTTCGGGTTTCCTAGACCGCGCGTTTCGCGGCAGCCAATCTACGTACCACGGTAACATTTTGTGAAAATAATATTCAGCACGATGAACTCGACCCGACAACACAGCTGTTGCGAGCGATAATGGAAAAGGAAAAATAGGAAACGCAACTCAAGGAAAGAATCAGAAGTACGAGTACTTCTTCATTAGAAATGAAAACTGCCAGTCGTAACCAAAAAGCATGTGAATTCCGATTATTTTGTTGGTCAATTTTTTGTATTTTTTCTCCATTGGGTGACGCACATGTATATTTGATGACGCGCAACGATCAAGCTTTCACGTGAATCATTCACCATTAAAATCTGTGCGCGTGACACGTGTGCATGCCTAAAATGAATGCACGTATATATCCGTCCTTACTCTAACCGGCCTGTCCTATAAGTAGTTCCAACGTTGGCACGCTTGCTTTCCAGCAATTCACGCGCCCATCCGCCCTCACGTCATTCTCACTTTACCCGCCGGCGAATTCGCGTCCCCTTCCCATCACCATTCCCCATGCACGTCACCTACTTTTCTTCGCGGTCCACGTATCCCCTCGGCAAATCCCCTTCACTCGACCCCACCCCTTCCCCTTCCTGGCCAGGAAATCCTCTAAGCAATCACTCCCTAGGGCTCCCTTTCCCCTTCCCACTCTAAAGATGTCCCTCTCGCTCCCTTCGCTCCCAACGCTTCTCCTGCCCCCTGCTCTTCCCCTTCTCCCACTCCCGGAGAGTAGTCGTAAAAACATCCTCCCACTCGCATCCCATTGCACCATCGAACTTCCGAGTTAACAACCCGGCACACGCCCTCCACGACGACGACCAGTGACTCTCGACTTTTTCATACGGAAGCCTCTTCAACCTTCCCCCTAAACCCCGCCCCCACCTTCCCCATGCCCATCTCACTCAACAATTGCACCCCCCCACCACACTACTCAGTCTCTCTGCTTACTGCCACTGTGGAAATTTACGTCATATACCGCAAGCAGCAACGTTTCCGAGGTTAGGAAGGACTACTGTAGGACGCCACTATTTGATTATGTGAATGTGGGAAATTGGAATAGCTCATAAATGATTGACAGATGGTATAAATTTATATATGTAGAAAGTACTGGTACCAATTATTTTAAATTTTTTGGGGCACAAGTTTGCCAGGGAAAAACGAACATTTTACGCTTAGATGATCTATATTTTATCTACTTGGCAACTTCCCTGCATGTCCTTGTGCTTTAAATATTATTCCTATCATAATTTTTGCCATACATTTAGGAATGGGTAATATGCGAGTTATGGTTCTCGGAACTATTTGATCAAATTGCTTCGTAATAATTATTAATGAGATTGTGAAAATAATAAGCTTTCTCCCCTTCTCTTATTAAAGCATACCTGTACAGAAAAGATGGATATGCAGTGTATCTCTTAATCTTAGGATATTCGTAGGCACCTTTCCTTGAGCGGTACTGTAATGGTAACTAGGTTTCGTGCAAAATTTCAGAAAATCCCAGCTAAGCTCGTGACATGGAATTATAATACTAATAGAATTCGAAATGGAATGGAATTAAATGGTAATTAATGCAGAATAATATTTCATAACGTTAATTTCTAATAGAAATATGTCACATGTAAACTTTCAGCTATCTAAAATTATCTTCAGCAAGAGATGGTGAAGTACAACATAATATCAAAAAATATATTTTTCTTAGGAAATAAAGAAGAGAATTGTAAGATTAACATTTTAAAAATGTCTTTCCAGAATACTGATAATTATAGATTATTATACTAAGCTACTTTCGTGTGTTGCATTTTCTTACTCATTGTTTTTCATCATATTGACGCATTTTTTTATGGAAACCAATGAATTTTTCTCAACCTAAAGATGCTTTGACTGTTGTCATCTTCCTTAATCAATGCTAAATCAGTTATTTTCTGGTAGAAATCCTTCCTTATATAAATTTTACATTTTACTCAATTGTCCATTAATTTCTTCATGCTTCCCCGTTCCTCATTTATGTACTTCGCTATTTAACATCCGTCCGCGGAAGAAAGTTTCAAAAGAACTTCTCCGATCTGCTTTCCGGATAGCCATTCTCAGATTTTTTTAAGTGAAGAGGGGTTTACTGAAATGTCCACCACATGCATTTTGTCACCATCCACTTGGGTAATCCTGTCTTTATTGTACAAAATAGTCCCGTGTTAATTCTAAACGCCCTCTTAGCATCCGCTATCCTTCACTTGATGTTCACCATAATTCTTCCAGTTTACGCTAGAGTGCTCCCGAGGTAAGTGATAGTGAGACATGTTCTAATATTTTTCCTCGTAATACAATGCGTTCCTTCCGTACTTAAATTTTCGAGAGCTACATCTGGCGTCACACAAACCTTCTCCGTTTTTTCACCACTCAAAAACAAATCCCATGCCTCCCGAAACCAATTTCATCCCATCCCTCACTCCACGCTTTAAAAATATATACCTTCAAACCATTTCTTCTTCTTTCACACATGTTCCTCATCCCCTATTCTCCGGCTTCTCCTTTGCGTCTTTGTCCTCCTGCGCACACGCCTCACAAGGCTTTCCTCCCTTACGTCTCTTTCCTCCATTCGATTCCCGATACTCGCCCCTTCCACGACACCCTCATTCAAACCACTTTGCTACTTTTTGTATAGTATTTCTTCATTCGTCCCCCTTCATCCCCACCAGTACCAACGTCCATTATTACTTCACAACTCCAAGACTTCTCCAATCCCTGATTCTTTGCCCCCGCTTTCACCTTTTCCTCTAAATCCTCCGAGACTTTTTTTCAAAGCCTTTTCAACCTAAAAACTCCTCCAGGTCTCTCTTCCTTCATCTCTCTATGGCTCTCCTTCTCTTTTATTCTCGATTTTCCCTTCCTTTACATCTCATCTCTCCCTTCCAAAATTCCAAACTGCATTAAAATTGTCATCGTTACACCAAAAAGATTCCTCAGCTATCGGCCCTGCAAAATGAAATCTCCCTCTTCGAAAACGTCCCTTGAAAGTATTCCCGCTTGTATTACTAGCACAATGCCACTCCCGCTCTTTCTCGCGGTTTCTTCATTCAATTTCAGTGGGAATTGCTTCGAAAATGGGGACTAGTGCCCCCTTCATCTACTTTTATCTTTTTTTCTTCGCTTCCTTTTCGTCTGTCGTCTCCGAAAAATGAGTGTCTTGGCGATAGAACGGTAGTCTTTGGAATGGAAAGTCCTCCTCTTTTTCAGAGATGACTTTCAACATTTCATCGCTAGCTTTTCCGAAAGGATATACTTATCTTTATTGAATTTCATAATCCGAAGGAGACTTTCTGTCTCTTCACACGGAGGAACTTGAAAAAACACACACTTCTCAGAGGGACTCCAACTCTTATCCTTCTACTAATCGGAGAATGAAAAGGGAAGTTAAACCTATCCAGCACAAAATCTTGAGCTTCCCTTTAGTACACGCTTGAATGACAGCACGAAAAATAAATGAGGTGTACAATATATTCTCCTTTATTCAATTCAATTGCTCAAATTGTTAATACTTTCGGTGGCCCCATGAATACTACGGATTTGAAGGTGAAAGATGAAGCACGACGCCAATTTTACTCTATGAGGTTATGGTAAATTTTCTTAATTTTTAATGAAATGTATGTATCCGTCGCTTGATGAAGAGATGCCATAATATATCATTTACTTAATTAGTATAAGGTGTTCATTCATTTTTAAGTTTATTAATGATAAATTTGTCCCTGCGAATTACAGCGAGCCAAATTAAATAAGAGGTATAAATTCTTCAAAATGAATTATCTAAGTATTAATATTTTCAGAAACCAAGTCAGTTATATGATGATTGTCTGGATAAACACATTTGTTTAAACCAGGCTGTCAATGAAGGTGGAATCCCGGTAATTTTTTAAATTGTACTCTCTAGGAAAATTCCGCGGAATCATTAGCGGAATCTAACAATATGTTTTCTCATGTCAGTCCATTTTCCTGTATAATTAATCAAAAAGACACTTCGTGTATTTTTCTGTCAGTAATTCTGAAAATTTTCAAAATGTTAACATCACAAATGCCATCCATCAATTTTATGCATCATTTAATTTGGATATACAGAAGAAAGATATTTTTTCTCTATGTGTTCCGGACTAGCCGTTCCTTCAACGGAATCTACAATAAAATTAGGACAGAAACCCTTAACCATGGGACTACTAAACACAAGGTAGGCATTTTCGTATCCTAGTCATCGATGTTTTAAAACCCGTGGCGTTCGCAAGCTCTGGTGACGGCGATGATATCTATTTGTATTAAATATTTTAAATGGATTCAATTCTATTGTGAATCGTCTGTCTATCTGCATCCCTCGCGATGTCTTATTGCGTCGTATTTTGGTGCTACAATAATTCCAAAACTGTTTAAGGGCAAAGCGTTTTTTTTAGATTTACTCCTGACCCTTCGACATGGGCAAAATGATACATGTAGGATATGTATTATATGTATAAGAACATAAAAATGTAAAAATTATTTGATTCAAAATATTTTTAGTGTTTTTCTGTTTATCTGCTTGAATTAGCGATGGGTGAAAAACATTCCTTTACTTCTGGTAAAAAGTTTTCTTTTTATAATATGATAAACTTTATGTGCCTATATGTACTGTCATGAATAGGGCAGGTATATGGAGTATCAAACGCGTTAGTAAGAATTTTTTCAGTAAACTAATACTGATTCCAGATATTACTGACTTGAGTAACATCAGTCTGCAAAGGGAATAGGGTGGCGCCGCCGGTGTTTCTAAAATGAATTCAATAGTTTCAGGCTAAACTTTGTGAATAATCACAATCACTGAATTCGAGGAAACTTGGTATATTTTCGCAAATAATTTATTAAAGTGATACTGGCTTTGAAATATAATCGGAATCATCAGGTAACTACATGTGTCCCGCACCTGATAATGTTGCCTATGCGTCAAAACCGGTAATAACGTAAATGCTTATTGTAAAAAAATACAATTGTCAGAAATTTGTCACCAATTTACTTAAAAATTTAGGAATCATTATCTTGGAAACCGGCGTCTTTAATAAGCATTAAGATACACCTCAGCGTCATTTTAAATATTTAAGGTTGATTTCAAACTTACATTTAGTTTTTATGATTTTATTATTACTTTATGCTGTTTAGGACTGTTTCAACAATAATGGCGAGGGTATGGCGATTCAGACGGAAGAAAGACAAAGTATACTCATTGTTGAAATCTACAAGGACTGATCCAAAAGTAGTAACAACGGGTCGAATAAAAAATTTAATTGCCAAAATTAATATATTTAAAATATTTCAAAAGTTTTTGAAGTAGCACCCTCGTGCCTTCCCACACTGCTGCCAGCGGGTATTCCACGCCTCGTACGCTTTCTGGAAGGCGGCACCCGGAATGTTGCTGAGCTCCCTCGTAACGGCCTGTTGTAATGCTTTCACCGAGCCGTGGTGACGTCCTTTCAGTACGGATTTGAAGCGGAGGACGAGGAAGAAGTCTGGTAATCAGTAACGACATTTTACCAAAGATTTGTATCCTCACTCACATTGTCGAGAAGCTCCTGGCAGATCCGCGTACGGGTTTCCTTTTATTCGTCGGAGGGCACTCGCGGCACCAACTTCGCACACATCTTTCCCATGCCTATGTTTTTGGTCACAAGTCAATGCACATCACTTTAAGGGATTTCAAGTTCATCAGAAATCATGCAAACACTTAATCTGCGTTCCTGTCCAACAAAACCTTCAATCAGGTAAAATTTTCCTCACGTGTTGAGGACGAAGGGCATCCTGAACATTCGTCGTCTCCACCATCTTCTCGACCCTCCTCAAACGACTTGTACCAATCAAAAACATCATCCCGTTATCGCCATTAGCTAACTTGAGGATGTCATGAGTCTGTTTTTCCGATTTTTCCCAGTTTCACCTAAAATTTGATGGCGTAGTGATGTCCATGACAGATCGTAACGAGATCACCTTAGAGAGGTATCGTAAACAAATGATCCGCATTCCTCAAAGGCTGGGAGCCATCAGCAATCGGCCTCCACCCTTTCCCGAGACTCCTTTTCCTTGAATACAGCCAGAGAAATCACTGCTCGTCTGTCCGTTTCTTCTGGAAATGGTAAGTTCTACTGCTTTTGGGAAAAACCTTGTATTCTTGCTGAGGAAAACTGACATACTCGTAAATGCGAATTTTATTCTCCACGTAGAATAACATGCATGTGTGATAACTTAGCTTTTTATGGATATTTATGGATATATTGATGAAAGTGTGCTCAAAATGTTCTTTATTTATTACAAAAAAATATTTGGCTAATACATTTTTTGCCAGGGTCCTTTTCAAAGTACTCTTCTCCCCAACTCCCACTAATCCCAACGGTGTTTCCACTGTTTGAAACAGTCCTGGAACGCTTCTTCCGAAATGCTCATAACCTCCTCCGTCGATGTTTTCTCTATATCTGGAATGGAGGAAAACTTTGTTCCTTTGAGTGGGTTGAACCCGGGGTTAGTTTGATGAACAGGATAAACTCACCTGGGGCCAGTGAAAATGTGGGGTGGGGAAGCACAGCGGTTTTATTTTTGACTAATTTTGAGAGACGAATGAACCAGCGCGTTGTCGTGGTGAAAAAACCACTCGCCGCTCCTCCGAAGAGGGGATGTTTCACCAAACCATCGTGAAGATTGGGCTATTAATACGATATTATATCCAAAAACGCATGACTGAACACCTGTAATGATCCTGGACCAGACTATTTCATGCCCTTCAGCTCAATCAAACAGTTTCTTATAGACTTGAACTTGACGTTATTTCTGGTCTGCTGTCACCAGGAGAGGCAAGAATTTGGCGGCGACTCGACACATTTTCAACTCTTTTGTCAGGATTTCATAGCACAAACCAATCGAAATTCCGCACTCTTATTCATGTTTTCTGACAGTCAAACGCCGATTTGCACGTCGCTCACTTTCTCGATGTGAGGGTCAATAGTCGGCTTTGATGGTCTTCCGGAACGCTCGTCATTTTCCACTAATTTTCGCACTTTTTTGAATCAGATAAACCACTCAAAGCACGCGATACGTTTCATAATATTCTCACCATATGACTTGGTAATCAACTCAAAAGTTTCCGTGAAGTATATGCAGAGTTTCACGCAGAATTTCTGAAAACAATGCTGCTCATTCAAAGAACTAATTTCTGCGGATACGATTTTCCGCCACCCTCCACGATCGCCACTTTACATAAACGAATCAACGAAACAAGATATCAACAAAGTGGCAAAAGGCGCTTATTTTACAAGTTTCCACAGACACAACGCCTCCAAGCGAATTAAAAAGTAACCAACCTAAGGCGTGCCATTTAAAATATTCGACAACTTTTTGAATAGACCTCGTGACCACATATTTGAGCGATTAGTGATGTTATCCACACCTTAATGTAATTTGATCCAAAATCCAGCAAATAATCCACAAAAGGCCATGCTTAATTTCCTGTCTGTCCGCTACTCTCCACCTCGCAGTTATTCATAGAACGGAGACATTTTGCTCACGGGAATAACCTACATCTTGTTAGTAATACCATGCATTTGGCTTTGAATGTAATCGTGCGATTAACTTTGGATTTTACATATTAGGAGAAGTTAACAAAAACCTGTCATTCCCAAAGTTGTCCAAACTCATATTTCTGTTAAGAGGACAATATTTCAATCTACGAGCCTAAACTGAAAATTTGTCTTGTATATTCAGTGAAATAACACTTTGATGACGCTTGTATCTACTAAAATGGCTTATTACATAAACTTAAATAGTGATTTAATAGAGCTAAGGAAAATTTAATGCATTGAATTACTTGACAAATATTTTTTTCTAATGCTTACGCCATTCGTCTGCTTGCTGTCATGGCGATCAAATGTAAGAAAAACGTGTGGTATGCAAGTATCACTTATTTAAGTAAAACTATTCATTACATGCAAAGCCATGGGAATGCATTTCTGATTGCGGAGTGACAACGTCTCAAATATTTAAACTGAAAGACTAAATAAGAGAACTAATACGAGGGTCATCCGGAAAGTAGTACCCGTTCGTGCCGCATGAAGTGCTGACGACGCGAGTAGCCGCTGGACGAGGTCAGATAGCTTCAGTGGCTTGTCTGCCTTCTCTGAGCCAAGTTGCGTGACGCTAGCATTGCCTGTGTTGTTTCTGTGATTGTTTACAATGTTTAAAAAAATTGAGAACGCCGCCAGTTGTGAAGTGAGGGCAGTGATTAAATTCCTCAATGCAAGAAACGTTCGCCCATGTGATATTCATCGCCAATTAAAGGAGGTGTATGGAGACAATGTAATGGACGAGTCGTCTGTTCGGCGGTGGTGTCGCAACTTCAACATGGGGAGGGGGAACACACACGACGATGAGCGTTCGGGGAGACCGTCTGTCATTACAGACCAACTGGTGAGCTCAGTTGACGAATTCGTGAGGAACGATCGGCGCGTCACAATTGATGACATCTGTGAGCATTTTCCCAATGTTTCTCGAACAATTGTTCATGAAATTGTTAAACACCATCTGCATTATGCAAAAATTTGTGCAAGATGGGTCCCTCGCGTATCTCAATGAGCTGGCGGCGAAGGACTATGCAGCAGGAATACAGAAACTTGTCACACGTTATGACAAATGCCTTAATTTGCTTGGAGATTATGTTGAGAAGTAGTTTAAAGTATCCTCTTTCAAATAAAATTTTTTATGTTTGTTAATATTTACTTTTGTGTCTTTATTTCACGAACGGGTACTACTTTCCGGATGACCCTCGTATTTCCATGGCTTCTTTTCTTCTTTTTTGTCCTATACCTTCTATCTTGAATTTATTTTATTAAGTGTTTTATAGCCTTGCATCAAATTTATTCTGGTCGTATATTTTTTGCGGTTATAATACTTTTTAACCTGACAGTGTTAATTATCATGAGATCTATGCTTAATGGCTCCGAGTATTTTCACGCTAAAAGAAGGGGGCGAGGTTAAATGACCGGTCAACCCATAAACAATAATAGCATGACGCCATCCTCCTTGTGCATTTCCACCAGGCAAATTAAACGCAAGATAATTATCAGTGCTGCTGAAAACTTGGGCGGAAAATATTCAACATCCGTCATCCTATTTCCCTCGTCACTCCATTCTTTGATGTCTCGATTCACACTCACACTTGAACAACTATGGTACGAACCCTTCTCGAACGAGCATAGTAAGAAGGGGGACTATGAGAGCCGGGAGTGTAATTAGGGAAATGAGTACGAGTACCCTTGGTAGTCAGAGCAGTGGGAGAAGAGGGATAGAGAGAGGTCTCCAAGATGAATGTTGATGATTAAACGATAAGGTCGGGGTGCGGACGGAATATGTGTGTAAGAGACTCGTGGTCAGAGGAGGAGTTTTATTTACTAGGAGCACTCCCGAAGGAGAAGGAAAATGAGTATCAGTCATTATTAAGGCGGACGACCGACACCCGGGGTCATTGGTGCCGCTAGGGACCGATGTGTAAGTCGGTGGTCGGCAGGAGTTAAGGGGAGAGAGGAAGGGCGAGGAATGATATGGGACCGAGCGGACTAAGGACTAAGATAGTATTTAGACCTGGGATGGTATAATGTGGAGTGGATTCTGTCAGAAACCTTAGCATTTCCATTGCCAATAATAGTACGTAATGATGGATATCTGGATAAGTTATGTGGTTAGCATGATTTATAAAAAGGAAGGAAGGTGAAAAATGATAGGCGGCCGAGAAAAAAAAACAACGATACTGTTTTGTCAAAATTTTAGGTATCCTGTCTCTTTTAGGATATTAGCACGGTAGTAA
This sequence comes from Hetaerina americana, assembly GCF_022747635.1. Lineage (NCBI taxonomy): Eukaryota > Metazoa > Arthropoda > Insecta > Odonata > Calopterygidae > Hetaerina > Hetaerina americana. The sequence continues at coordinate 2,110,493 of NW_027286808.1, read as the reverse complement.
TATCAACAAAAGAACAGAGAAAATCAATCTAGATTGAAATGCAGAAGTTTCATAGTGTAAAAATCATTCGCCTTGATCGAAACTCGAACTCAGTTCCCCTCGATTTCCGGCGGAGCGATTTAATCAATTAAGCCATCGAGGCGTCCTCTTTTGCATCAAAGGACGTCCCGATAACTTAATTGGTTTAAGCACTCGACCGAAAATCCAGGGGAACTGGCTTCGAGTTCCGATCAAGGAGAATGATTTTTACACTGCAAATTCGGCATTCCGATGGCTGCTCCGACCTGCTCATCAGCGGATAACTCTGTTAGAGTTACAGTCGGGAAATCGGCTGCAATTCTTTGAAAAACACAGATTATCAAATGGCTACGAACAGCAGTTTGTCATTGTTTTTAAGAAAATATTTATCCTAAAGTCAGGCAGTATATCAGGTGAACGTTGAACAATATTCTTTATTTATAAAGATAGGGCAGTGTCACTTGGTTATAAGTATGGATTTTCACGTTGTTTATGGCGCAACAGACGAGGAAATTCTATTCTATAGTGATGATACTGAGTTAAAAGTCGCGCCCTACTAAAGTTTCTCTTTTTTTCACTTATTTTTCTAAATGGAACCAGGGATTAAAATGTCAGGTATGTATTATTGACTGTTAGTATTGCTAAGCATCAAATCACGCAGTTTGTGTTTATTTGATGGTCTAAAGTAAAAATCAAAACAGAGATCGACATAAGAGTTAGAATTATATTTCTACTTAACGGACCACTGGAACAATTTAAAAAACTGTTTTGTGACGAGTGAAGCAAGTCATTCATCTTTCCGGAAATATAAAAACTTAAGATGGTTTACAACTTTTCTCATAATTAAAATCGTACCGCGTTTCACCATAGCTTGTTTTGACGAAAAAAAAGCTGAACGTAAAATGTTCCGAGGATTAACCTAGGACATTCAAAGGACACGATTCATCAGGCAGAACACGTTATAAATGCCAGGGGGGTAAATTTCGTACATAATCTAAAGCCCCAATTGAATATGTATCAAAGATATTAATTTAGCGCGATGTGGAGCGTTCACGCGAGGTTAAGCTGCGTTTCTTAAGATTTTCCTCCAACACCGCGGAATGAATGCATCAAAAGAGAAGGATGAGTGCTTGGAAAGTAATCCATGAAACTGAGAGAGAAAAATGAATAAAAGTTTCAAAGATGGAAAGGATTAGGGGGGGTCGCGTGAATCTGAAGAGTGGGGACAGGCTTTATCCGAGAAGGGACCACCATTGTGTTAGTTGAAACGGTGCTTCTTTCCGTCTCTTTCTCTCTCTCCCCTCCTCTCCCGGGATGTTTGGGAGTCGTTCAGGTAGAAAATTCTCCGTCTCGACGACGTCGCTCACAAAAGTGTCTACCTTGTAAACAATACTTCTGGGAGGGGTCAAGTCCGCTGTGGTTTATCTTCGTCATCCGTTGAATTCAGAAAATAAAGACGAAACATTCGTCTGAAAAGTTTTCCCAGGGTCAATTATGGTGGGAATGCGACAGTTACCTATCCATTAAAAAGAGTCTTTCAACGCACAACTAGGATTCCTTCATCAGCAGCAGTTTACGTGGAGTGGGAAATAGTAGAACGATTTGCCACAACAGGAAAAAATTATTAATTGGTGGTATTGGCAATGGTCATTAATGGAAATTAATCTATTTTTTATCTATTGAGTTGAAATTTAGTGGTACAGGTACTGCGGCTGGTGGCGGCTGATCCAAAGTTGCTCCTCCATCAGAGTCTTCCCAAATCCGCTTTTTAGCCGGATGAAGTAGTCGCTGCTAGCAAAATAGCACATTCCATCAATGGCAAATCGCAGCACCCCTAATATTAATCTTCTTTTCATTGCCACTAAAGCCGAAGTGTAATTTTGAAGAAAAGTATCTGTCATTATAATTTGCTTGATTACAAAATATTGAGAACCCATTTACACTTTTATCATATATTTTGGTTTTTTGCTTACTTAATGAAACCACCGCCTCTCAGCATGAAAAAACCAGCGTAGTATATGTCTTCTATAATTATCTATTTATATTACATACAAACATTTTTTTATAGCCCACAAATTACTAACTATGACGCTGTTCCCCTGTTTTCTCAATTTATTATGAACCGTCAGCAATTATATATGGTAAGAAACTATAAAACTTAGCCTTTAATGAGTAAACATTACTATTGTCCGTATCGACATTTTCCGTGAATTATTCGCTTTCTAAATAAAAATAAAGTCTCATCTTCTGATATAGGACTAAAACTTAAACGATTGCTTTATAATTCAAAATGATTTACAATTTTGATACTGCCGAAACTTTAAACAGTTAACTCTATTTCAGAAGTACTCTATTGTGATATTAGTTGGCCCTGTGATAATTAGAGTACTAAAATGAAGTCTTCATTATTATCCATGTTCGTTATATTGGATTGCCCCATGACCACGATAACAAATTTAAAAGAAAACATTTTTTACAGATCCAATTGATATCCTTGCAACTAGAATAACATGGTGGTAGACAATAATCATTTCAAATAATTGATATATACGAATAGTTTTGTGGAATTGTCAATTGCAATAAAACAATGAAAATACACAATCGACGTGGACCACTGGAATACGCCAGCATCGTGAATCACCTATGACTCTTTCTTCTACCTTAAAATAGGACGTTTATTCCTAAAATATTCCTTTCCTAGCTAATATTCAGATAGGCCAACGAATATCAAAATGGTGCTGAAATTTTGCCATCGATTAACTCTCAACGACATTCCAAACACCAGAAGATACGAGTGGCAGCAGGAATGAAAAAAAGAGGCTGAACCGCCATAACCGCCATCATTTCCTCGACTCCCACTGGACGCCCACAATCCAACACAATACGCTGGCGAAAATCAGCAGCGTGCAACACGGTAGGAAACTTTCGGCGAGTGGCTTGCTCTCGTCTCTAGTGGCTGGCCGTGGTTTTTTGAAACTGTGGCCGAGACGAGAGGCCGAGTCAGAGCCGCTGTGAGAGGAGGAGGGAGGGCTAAAAAGAGAAAGGCGAAGAGGGTGAGGGGGAGGTTAAAGAGGCGAGACCAATTACGAGAGCCGCGGGACGCCCTGCGGCAGCACGAAAAACGAACTGCAAGACTTGAATCTAGGGCGGCCGTCAACGGCGGGGACGATGAGATTAAAGAGACGCGTAAGTTTTTGCCTTTTCACAAGTGGGATAAGGTAATGCTTTGGAATTATGACAAAGATTTCGTCACAAACGTCTCGCTTTTTAAACTCATGCCCAATTCGTAAAGCCTTAGAAAGTAAGTTTAAATGGATTGATTTGCTAATACATTTAGATATCGTGCACACGTGGTAGTTTTTTGCAGCAGGCTGAGCTAATTTCTTCAAAACTTACTAATGAAGCACCCCGCGTATCCCTGATGACTGACCAAAGTTTGTAAACCAGGCCAGGGCAAATAATAAATTCTTTAAATAGAGACGGAAAAGTTTTTTGACTGAATTATCATTTATCATATAAAAGCACAGATTTACACTGGAGTAAGAGGTGATGGGCAATGATAAAATCCTTGAATCAAGTAGCCGACTAGTATTCACCTTCGCCATTTATCAACTTATCCTTAGCTATGCTCCTATCTTCATTTTATAATAGTTAATTCCGACAGCCGGAATAGAAAACCTTGGTGTATAACTGCACAGTAGTCTGTAAGGTTACACCGCTGCCTACTTGAGCCTTGATTTAATAACTGCCGAGATTTAAAATCTTTAAAAATGGAAATGCCTCCGGTTCTAAGGTTTGTCATTTTTCAAATAGCATAGCATATCTGAAATAAACTTAGAACATATTCATAAAGGGTAAAAAGTCAAATCACCTTTTTTTCATCCGAGGTATTCTACCTATTAAATAAAGGTTTTGGTCGGTTCTTATGGACCTTCTGGCCTAAATAACACGCAAGCTTACTTTGTTTTTCCTTTAAGTATTTTCCGTTTTACTTTTTATAAAATTTGTCTGCTTTCAAGCTATCCAAAAAGCCTCTTCTCTTCATTTCTCCACCCCGCATACCCAACATTCTCCATTAGAGTTAACGGCCTTATACATCTCACTTCATTTTAGTATTTCCTCAACTCACTTTTCCTGATATTTTTTGGATTCTTCCTTCCTTTATTCTCTGGGACATATTTAAAACCTCTGTGTTTGTCATTCACTTTGTCAAACTTATTTTCTTCATTCTGTAACCAATTATAAGAAGTATAATTTGGATGAATGGACCTGAGAACCAGAGTGGATGTGTCAAGAAGATCGGTTGGGATAACATGAAGAATAATGTTTTGCGGGACATCCTATAGATCCCTGATGGCCATATCCCCTTCTCATGTACAAGGAAATGATCCCCTGACGCCCTGAGCTCTTGCGTCTGGACAAATACCCTGAAGTATATTGGCAGGATATGCGATGGCGGAGAGGCGGGGATACAGATGAGGCGAAGCTTATTTAGACAGGCGTAGAGGAGGGCGTTTGTTGGGTTCGTTGGTAGCGAGAAAGGTGCACTGGAGCGGGAGAGAGGGTGTGGGAGGAGGTCGAGGCAGAGGGGCGCCTGATTTCATGCCGGGGGAATGAACGTCTGAGGCCGGTAGGCAACTGAATCGGCGATCGCTTCATTGAGTTATCCAACCCCTCGGCCCTCACCGACGCCGCTCCCGCTCCCTCTCGCTTGCCATTGCCGGCCAACCCCTTTAACCCCCACCGCCTCATCCACCCACCCTTTCTTGCCCGGCCACCGTCCTGAATGATACACGAGCTTCAAATAGATTGACGAGATATTCAGAAAGCGAAAAAAGGCTTTGAATTAAGGCAGCGCTCAGTTACTCCTAATATATACATTCTACTCCAATTCTTTCACTCACTATAATACGGACGTGACTGTCGATGCAGTATGTAAAATTAAAGGGTAAAGTGAACATTTAAAATATAACTCTGAATGCAATGATAGCAGAGTAGTGGAAAGAGACAGAAGTAGTAAATAGACTATATATGGAATGCTGTGATGCAAAAATTACTCAGTTGATAGATTACTTAAATTCTAATTATCTTTTGTAAAAGTAAATTTTTCAATCTGCTGATCTAACAAAAACTTAGCTCATTATTTATATAAATATTTACTTAAACAAATGCATATTGAAATACCTAGGATTGATGGACGATTGAAAATTATGGATAGCATTTAACAACTACTACTCCACTAAAATAAATTAAAAGTACCACGTTTGTTACAAATTGACGAAATCTTCAGAACCTACGCCGTGTCCATGGGGTACAAGGTCTGTCCCAAGGGTAGTAGGACTGAGCCAAAGTAAATAAATGTATTGCAAGAACTGATAAATTCAAAATCACTCAAAAGTCTTCGAAGTAGCACCCTCGTGCCTCCACACACGGCTGCCAGCGGGTTTTCCACGCCTCGTGCGCCTTCTGGAAAGTGGCGCCCGGAATGCTGCTCCATCTTAACGGCCTGTTGTAGCGATTTAACCGAGCTGCGGTGACGTCCTTTCAGCACGGATTTAAAAGGAGGGGGATGCGAGAAAGAAGTCTGGTACTCAGTAACGACATTTTATCAAAGATTGGGAGGCAACTGCTACCGGCCTCCAGCATTTCCTGAGACTTCTCCTTCTAAAATCCAGCGAGAGAAACCGCCGCCAGTCCATCCGTTTATCCGGGTAAATATTAGTCCTACTGCCTTTGGGACAGACCGTGTAATAGGGTAGTAGTCTTTCGAAACCAACTTTCGAATAACCAATCCATTTTGTCAAACCTTGATCCTGAAGTTTTGATGAAAATAATTGCTTCTCACGATGATTCAATAAAGATTGTTTTCCGGAGCCAAATATACGAAAAAAATTTAACCATCCCTCGGTACCTTTCTTAGATTCTTAAAATGATAAATTTATAATAGATACGCTTCCGTTATAATTCAAGAAATTTTGAAGAAATTCAATAAACTGCAGAAAACTAAGAGAGTTATATTGTTAGAAATTAATTTTTTAAAATTGCATTTTATAGTTTAAAGAAGTGAATTATAGTTAATTATAGTTCTTCTTTATCCAAATTCATCCAATAAAGGTGAACGTTACGATTAAAATACTTTGCTGAAACATCTGTCGCTTTAACGTGTCTAAATTTTTAACTGCCACTTCTCTATGTTTTCACGTAAACACATACAACGCAGATAAACCTGGAATATTACATGCTGAATAGGTACTTCCTTCCTTCTCCCAAATACATGAGTTTTATACGCGCTAGAGCCTACGGTTAACCTTGCTGTGGAGCTAATTTTAATTCGTTATTGATAAATATATTTTCGGATAATTTTTATTTTGCAATATTAAATTACACTTATATCTGTGAGCGTATGCTCAATTTGCATAATTATTCTCAAAAGTATTCACACCAATAAAATATAACTCATGTTGGCAATCTTCGCAGGAGTGTCTAATGGATGGAGGATAAGTGAAAGGTTGTTAGCATATAAAGGAGTCATACACGCAGGATTCCTAAAAGGAATAAGAGAGTCAAAACAGAAACGTTTTCGTTAATCACGTGATTTCGTGTTATTTAAAGAAAACTTCATATTATAACACATTAAAAAAAGATAATATAAAAAATTCATCACATTATTTAATAAACAAACCTGGATGAAAACATGTTCGTTAAAAATTGACCTATTTTTTTTATGAAGTTACTGAATCCCCAATTTTAATAAGTCAACACAGTACATGAGAAGGCTCTCCAAGAAAACATTTTCATACACCCGGAATACACGGAAATAATATTAAAATTCAACAATCCCATCAAATTTTCTATTAGTGATTTTAGATTAGTGCCACGTGATTACAATTACATTACAAAATTACATGAATTTCAAATTCCTTAATCTGATCTAAGCGAATTCAAATATCTTTGTATGCATATAAATATAGTATAGAATTATGTAGCAAGAATATTTGGCTATTTACTTCAATTTACATCCGAATGGAAGAGTCTTAATCCATTTTCTCATCTAGCACTTATTAGAGTAAAATATAATATTTAGCAGATCAAACGGAGTATAGATGTAACCAAACTAGCTCGCGTGACGCACAAAATACCTAAAATTACGGAGCATGTGGGTAGTAGCAAAGTTAATCCATATCATAGTGGGTGCAACCAGAAAGGGGGCAAAACCGTAATTTCAATAGGAGGCGTAGATATTCAGAATAAACATATCTATCGTAATAAATTGAAAGAATTCATGAAGTAAAGTTTGGAAAATAAAGTAAAGGCTAATATCATATTAAGTAGTATACCTCGTAGGGTCATTCACAATATTCATATAACAGGTAATGATAAAAAAAGACCGAAAAGAATATGTTATGGAATTTAATTAACCTAAAATTATTACAAAATATTGATCTGAAGTACAATAGGTGCGTGAAAAAATGTTGTCACGTGGTAGCGATAAAAAATGCCGCTTTTTGGTCCTTGAGTGCGGGTTCTCAAATACGAGAGTACCCAGTCAAAGTAATTACGTCAAGCGATATTTTAAGATAAACAGCTACAAAAGATAGGAATCAAAGACCTTGAGCTTGGAGCTTGGGTCGTTAAAATTTCAAAACGCGAATTTACTTTTCTAAGTCTGAGAGATGCCAACGATAAAGGCAGGAGAATTAAGAATATTAAATGCGATGAAAACAGGCTGCTACAGAAAAATGATAAATACAAAATGGATACACCCATAAACTAATGAAGAATTCTTTTGAAGCGACTAAGAAGAATTGAACATTAATTACACTAAAATAGGAAGATATACAGGGTACAGTATGAATCAGGATACGCTGATAGCAGAAATATAAAATAGAAGGGCAACATTGAGGGCTACGCAAGATTGATGGCAATTAGATTTTATGATGGAAAACATCCTCCATAGGAAATTAAAGAATAAATAGATGAAAGTAATAGAATTCCTTTGAGAGATAATGCATATCAGTATTGTGATTAATTAATTAAAACGATGGCGATGAAGGAATACATTAAATTTAATTAAAAGATTTAATTATAATGCATACGTGTATCCATATACAATGCATACATTTCATATGTCATAAACGCACAGAATACATTTATAAACAGAATATTGCACCACTTATTAGCTTTATTATTTTGCTGGAAGTAAACCACAGGAATTGTATATTCAATTTTTCACCTGGAAATCATTATTTTTCAAATCAGTGTTATAAACTCGAAATATATTATGTCCCCCGTTCTGCTTGCTTGGCAAAATTGCATCATTCAATGTACAGCATTGGAGATTTGAGATTCCAGGCTTGCTATATTACAACATGGCATTTTGGTTCAATGTGAATTAGAAGCCTGAAGTCTGAAGAGGCTAATATTACGCTCAATTGAAAAGAGAAAAAGTTTCTAATGAGCAAGCATGCTAAGAAATAATGAAGGTGAAACATTCGAGATGGGCTACATTAAGAATTCAAATCTTGAAAGGAATACTCGACGGTAATATTGCGGGTAGCGTAAGTTTAGAGTGGCCAAGAACGTGGTATGAAAAAAACGACACGGTAAGCTAACGCCGAGGGGTCTAACAATAAAACAAGAGACGAGAGAAGGAAATTCTATGGTGATAAAGAATTAAGAGGGTAAGAAGAGGACATAGAATGAATTCACTTTGCAAGAAAATCCGGAGTTACGGAATGCAGAAGCGAGAGTGGATAGGAGTGAGAAGGAGGAGAGCATACCGATATTGCGTTTGAGAAGTATGTAGATGAGATAATATCATTATTCCAATCTCTTGCTTTTTTCCTCTAAGTAGAAATGCACTGTAGCTCAGGTAGCGGTGCATTATGGAACCACAGACTCACTGAGAAGGCTATATCTAAATACAAACGTCAGAAAGAGTATTTCTGTTGAAAACAATTTGGAATGGGTTTGCTTCCTTTGACAAATAGGAGGGATGGATTGCCGCACGTAAAAAATGCAGAGTAAAATTTTACTTCCATCAAAACTTTTCTTAACTTTGCTACTGTTGAATGGCACTGTTGAATGGCACTGGAACGCAGGGAGTGTTACGTATTGAGAAAATTATCCAAACACTTCCGTTAAAAACTCAGGAGAATCAAATCTGGATCTTGTCTATCGTTTTTACCAAATAAAAACTGCCCAAATTAATTTATAAATTTTTGAACTAATACACTGATCCGGTTATTGCATGTGGAAACGTTTGTTCAGAATAATCGAATGTGGCCTGCTCGAATTCCACTTAAGGCATGGTTATTCCTTATTTCTGCGATGGATCTTTCTGTACGGAGTGATATATATGGAATTTCCCGCTGGCAAACTAAAAAAGAGCGCCATATTGTCCTCCATGGTTTGAAATACCTAGCATAGTAATCTCTTCGCGGATAACGAATATATGGAAATATTCAAAGTCTAGTGATGGCTGTCACTCATATCAAGCAACCTTTCTATTTTATGTTTGAATGATTGATTCCTCAAATTATATTAAGAAAAATATATTTTACTTCACCAAAAAGTTTCCATACCAAATCTTTCAGCTTCCACAACTAGCACACCATAGCTAATCGTACCCAGATTATGCAATAATAACCACGATTAACCTATTTTTAACGCTTAAATGCAAAAAAGCTGCAAAACACCACTTATTATATGAGAACTGACTCTCGGATATTCACGAGTAAGCTTAGTCTTAAACATAGAAAAATCAAATCGAAAGAGGAATACGTACTTTTCATGTAAATGAATACATACGTCAAATCAAATTAATCCACGAAAATGAAATAGTTAAGGTACATGTTGCATATTCAATTAAATCAGTCATTATTTTTAAATGACCATCTGATTATTTGTGAGCTTTTTGCTCACTAGTTTCTAAAAAAATACAGATAGCACATCTTCTTTAAAGAGTTACCAGAAAATGATAATAATTCTATACACTATGCTCTTCTTAAAGCGTCCTAGCCACAGAGGCTTTAGCATTAAGCTGCCTTTATGATACCGAAAACCATCAGATAATATCTCTGTTGGCGAAAACCTTTACACAACTCTCTTTTCGAAAATTATCCAGTTTTACCTTCATTAGCAAATATTTATATTTCAAAATATTCCTATTTCTGGCAGTTTCGAAAGCCATTCCTCCTCATTTGTTAGCCTAACTTTAGAACCAATATTAGGATTTATGATGTATCAATATATATTGAAAAGACCAATTATGGAAATTAACCCTCAAGCTTCATATAAGGCAGAATATTTTTCCCTTATAATATATATCAATGGGGACGTTATAGTCCAGGAGTAGAGCGTTAGAATTCTGACCGTAAGGCCCAGGTTCAATTCCCGGAATACGTCCTGAGCACCCTAAGCCTCAACCGAATGAGTGATTTTCCAGGTACCACGACTTCCTGAGAAATCATGGGTGGAACAGGTCTGATCTGGCTCCCCTACCCTCATGTGTGAATTTCACACACCGTTGTTGGGCTTTGTATTCGGTAAACTCTACCATCACCTATCAAACCGACCTTCGGTTTGATGGCCGTGATTAAGCCTTTTTTTAATTGCATAATTTCCAGCGATAATGAATTCCTTGGTTTCCTTTTATAATAGATAGAGTCATCTTCGGTTGATGCACACCTAATGTCACCAATGCATTGGGCAACGTTAAATACTTTCCTAATCCGGCCTTTCAAAATCAAATTTTTCCTTCGAACCTTTATTATTTGATAAAACTATGACAATATTTTTCTTGATTTCGGTCAAAATAAGGAAAGAGACATGGTAAAGATCTAAAGCAGAATGGCGTATGTCATATGGAAAATTTGCTTTAATTGCCATCGTATAAAGGGCATAAAATGCCCCTTCCTTGCCTGTAAAGCGTCTAAGTTCGTTTGTGTAGGGTGTACTTTTCCAAATTAGCCAGTTTCACCATTTTTTTCTTTTCATTCACGGCAATATTTTACAGCATTCTTAAATACTTTTTAGACGTAATTATGAAGATATAACTGTCGTATAACATGGAAGTTTGAATTATTTACCTAGGAACATAAAGTTTATATCACAGCCGGGTGAAAGAAGTTGGATTGAAATTGGGCCGTGATTAGAAATACTTCGTCCAAAAACAGCATCTAATTGCAAAAGATATCCTTTCTGTTAAAAGAGGGACACCTAAGGGAAAAAACGCACCATAAATGTAATTAATTCAGAGAGAAAGGAAAAAACGGCTTCATTAAAACAGCAGAAAGGACCAAAAAAAAGAGGAAAGAAAACAAAGAGGCTTTTGAGAAAGGTGGGATGCCTCCAATGTTGTCTCTCGTGGACATCACTTGCATTAATTCGTAGTGATTACTGCTTTTGGGTGGATCGCAGCATGAAGAGGGAGAGAGAGTGAGAGAGACCGAGAATAAGTCGAGGACGGCTATGGAGGAGAAAAAGCCGGAGATGGAAGAGTTTTCGGTTCGCAATTGAGGGAGAGTGATAGTGGGAGAGGGTGACAGATGGGTCTGGATGGAACACAAGAGTTGCGGAAAGCCAGGAATGAGGGAGAGTTAAGGAAGAATTAAATGGTGAACCATGGTGCGAAAAACCCAATGAGGCATAGCGGGGATGGAGAGAGAGGGAGAAAGATGGGAGGAAAAGGCAAAATAACAACGAAGGAAAACCAGCTCGACATTCCGAGGAACAAGAGAATCTGACGGGGGAAAACAAGTTAGAGTAAGAAAATGCATCTGTAAGTTAAGCGGAGAAAAGGCTTAAAACCGATGCGCAAAAAAATATTAATAGCTGGAAAATTATAAAAAAGGCGCTATAATTTATTTGCACCAAATGGTAGGGATTATTCACTCGTAGTATTAATCCTAAATAGTTGTAGTTAGAGTTGAACAAAAGAGGAAGACGTGCATCTATTAAAACAATTTTTCATTTGACTCTATAGCATAGAGCTACTAGAAGGTCAAATGAACCTAAATACAGTCAATTGATAAATAGAATTTTTAAATTTTGATGAGTGGTTATGAAAAAAACAGAGATTAAAATAACGAAAAGGGAAAAAATGCCATAAAAAGGTAGATTCATATTTGGTTGATAATATTTTTCATAGATTTAATTCGAATTAATGGCTAAACTGGATATAAATCATCCTATATTTCCTCACTAGTGATACCAAGGATTGAATTTGCGCCATGTGGCAAAAAAATAAAGATGGAAGGGCTTCCTTGGGGGAAAACAGTTTTTTAAGAAAAATTCCTATAATCAAGCTAGGCTACGAAAACAAGTATATACTATAGGACTTGATTGATATATTTTATCAATAGCTGCATCGAAAAAGGTAATGATTTATGACAAAAAGACTTGAATTTAAACAGCTAGGCTAGAGAAACTAAACAGTGAATTCTACGCTAATAAGTTTGAGGCCGAAAACAAGAATATCGATGAAAAACAGCAGGGTTTCTCCCAACCTTTCGTCATACGCATCCCTACCTAATGGCGCAAATGATCTCAGCCGTCAGTCACCTCCCTTAAAACTACTATTAGTATGAGTCAAAGAAACGGACAAAACACGATAAGTGACAGTGATTATGAAAATCATGGAGAAAAACGATGTCAGAGATTCAAATATGAACATTGACGAGTATCTGTTGCGAGAGAGGAGAAGAGAGTAGTTCCGAGTAGTAGAAGGAGTAGTAGAAAGATGGAATACAATGATAGTTCAATAATAAGTACACTCGTTTTAGGGAAAAACTTAAAAGACCTGTAAAAATGGTAATTAGCCTTAGAAACAAGATGGAACTGGAAATACAGTATCGGTGGAAGAAATAAGAAGAAAAACACCGAAGAGACTTTATGGTTGTAAAGAATGCACTAGGAGAGAGGAAAATTAAGTTAAAAATATCAAGGATGTGAATGGAGATGGAATACGCAGGTAGCAAATAAAAAGAATGGAAAAACGTGGCTTGAATACATAATAACAAGGGTTTTGTGGGCCGTAACCTCAACAGAACGAGGGATAGGTGATCCAATAAGAGCGAGAATTGAGGAGTAGAATCAGCAGAACAAATGAAAATAGAACGAGAAAACTAGAGCAAAAAAGGTCAAAAGAGAATGTATCGATGGTCTAGTACACTTAACATTTTCTCACCGTTTATATCCAAATAAGAAGTGATAATGGGCATCCTTGCCTTACTCCACTGCCTAGCACAGCCCATATTGATACTACATTCGCTACCCTAACCTGTACATTCTGAGGCATGTGCAATATCCGGATAGGTTGTCAATCTCAAGTTAACTCCTCATTTTACTCCAAGGATAGGAATAAACTGGATTTCTTTCCTATTCTTTAACTTCCCTGTCCTCATCATTGTCCTATCGTCAAATCATATTTTCGCAGAGTAAATATTTTAGATAGTTTCCCGTTGCCTACTTCAACAGTACTTTTATCATGACATCATCACTACAATGTTTCCCCTTTAGGGATCAGATGCCTTTGCGGCCTCGTTACTGAGAAATAGACGCTGTGCAGGCTTCATATAGATCCTACTCTTTGACCCAACTGGCGTTAGTGATATCCTGCTAGGAGCATTTATCATTGCTCCTGACAGCACGGCCCCATGGGTCATAGGGAATTGCAAACCCTTAAACCACGTCAAGATTGTAACCCATGGGTAGGGTATGGCATAGCGCCCGTTTTAAATGCATTACAATTACCGTGTTGGTGCTGAAATCTTCGCCGGGTAGCACTCCAAAACGAATGCATCTGTTCCATAAGGAGGATCCGGCCATTGAATCTAATGGGAAAGGGGAAGGATGGGAGAGAACGAGAAGAGTCTCGATGTTGACGGTGAATAAAGGCTATTTTTGGCTCGGGAGCTGATGAAGGAACGTACGACAAAATAAATGCGGGATAAGGATAAATGCCAACGAGGGAAGGAGCGGTGAGGATAAAAAAGTCGAAAAGTAGGATAAAAGGATAGGAAGAAGGGAGGCGAGCTAAGGAAATGAAAAGGGTCTTTTCCGACATACGACAACAGCGTACGAAGAATCTAGAAACCATATGGAGGACTAATGAGTACCAACCAAAGGAAATGATGAAGTTCTACGATAATTAAGATAGAGACTTAATATGTCATGGATAATCTTAAAAGAGATTACTAATTAATTGAGGACTATACAATTTATATTTAAATTTATTTTATCTAGTCCATCAATAGTCACTAATATGACCATTTAAAAAAATATTTTATTAAATATATTACATTAAAATATATTATTTGAATTAAGGACAACTAACGATTTAGTTTTTCAAACTAGCGTTAACTAAATGAGATAATTTACCAGCATTTTGAAGGGTGGGCAAATGCATCGGAAGTAAAAACTAATGTAATTACACGTACAAGTAGTGAAAAGTAAACCATTGGCACAAGGCTGGAATTTAAGTCACCGTCAAAATATTTTCTCTGCACCACAACAAGCTTTCATAAATATTGGTTCTCTAAGAAAAACATCCTTCCACAGTATTTTTCTGTTCATGGACGTAAACTCTTGAATAAACCGTTATATGAGCAAAAAGAATAGGATAAAATGATAAAGGTTGGGAAAATAAATAAGAAATTGATGGAAAAGAATGCAGAAGGTTTGAAAAAGAAAGACTAGAGAGAGTGGGTATAAAGTGAGGCTTAACAGATTGACAAGAATAAAAAAAGTAAATGGGGAGACATATGGTGCAAAAAATAAAGGCAAAGGAGAGACGGAATCAATAACAGAAGGTGCAAAGAGCTACCAATCTAAAAGATAGCTAACTTTGGATAGGGAAGAACTGATAGTTGCAGCCAACCAATCTTCATATTAAATGACGGATTAATCAATTTTATCCACTGAATTTCATTGCATATGTAGGAGACAAAAATTATGATAATGGCTGCAAACCAAAGATTAATGTTTATTAGGTCAAAAAGGTACTCAAAGTCTATAAAGCGTAACTGGAATGCCTTAAATCAATGCTACCAATATTAATGAAACTACATGAGTTCGCACAAGTCACAAACTACAATTTGATGATGAAGCTGCATTTTGAAAAAAAAATAATAGGAGGAAAAATCGATTTGGGAAAAACGATTTAAAAACAAGAAAGGATTCCGTAATATAAATATTGAGTGAAAATTGGGTCGAGCCGAGCTTTTAAAATTATTGAGTACAAAGCTGAAGGATACGTACAGATTTTCCCTTTTTCATCGCTAGTAATGGTATATGGCCTTCACTCTGAAAACCTACTCCTGAGCAGAACGGAATAAGAAATAAAATATAACAGAACTGTTTTATTCTTCATGCGGAACAGTTTAATTCCTTGAAAAAAACGCTTTTTTCCGCGGGTCGACATGTTGTTACACTACTTCTTCAACCACTCGATTGTAAAACACAATTTATAGTCTGGTGTTTGCCCATTACATTAGAGTATTTCATTGGCAGTATATTCAAAAAAAAATAACAAAGACAATATGCCTGCCATAAAATGAATACGAGTAAATGTTATCACTCTGTTGCATTTCGTAAAAACATTTTCAAATGAAGAGGTGATCATGCATAGAAAAATTACTACATAAACAATGAAGTTCATAAAACTCATGTTTCACTAAAGTATATGTGCTATACATGATTACACAATAGAAGTAAGCTAGAATTGAATAATGGACAATATATTACTAGACTGAGAACTATTTTGTTAGATAAGCATTTGAAAGTTCATCACCCTTTTCTATGTAGTCTCATCCTGAAAGAAGTCAATGTTTTCAAATGAATGAATGACCTTTACGTTGACTTCTACATATTGGGTGATGTTCAGTATAATTGCTCCTTGTACATTGGAGAGAAAATGCTAAAAATTTGCGATTTTCATTGACTGAATTATCATGTGTTAATGTTTATAAATAGTTCAAAATGATTCTAGGACCAATTGGAAAAAGAAGATAGGATGTTTTTAATGTGTATATAATTTATCTAAACAAACTTATTTCGGGCTCTCTCAATGTCATTTCATGCATTTGTATAATGAGGAAGCTAGTCATGTTATTTCTTGGGTGAACTACAACTTGCGTCATGGTAGAGGCGGGAAAAGTAGCTCGACATCTTCGAATTGTGAAAAGATATCACAGCAAAATTGTAAATTGACAGTGTGTAGATAACAAGGAAAATATACAGCGAGATCCATCTTCTAATAGGAAGCAGAAGACGATAATGAAGAAACGAAAGACGTACGAAGCAATAAAATGATTTCAGGGCGGTAGGGTGGAGGTAGATGACTTCAAATTCTGCAGTTTGGGCGGGGCTTAGGGAAAGGAGAAATGATCGTTTCGACGGATATAGATTTCTTGAGCCGAGAACTAAGGGTCGATCATATTGGAGATGACGGGAGAAGGGATTAGGTTATCAGTTTATTTCTTCATTTTTAAGGGTAGCTGAAAAACTATCAGCTGATGAAAAAAGCTACAATTGTGAAGGATCCAATTAGACAAAGATTTCATTTTCGGAAACGATGAAGCTATTCATTAAAATGATGAAATAAGCGCCACAAAAATGGCACGAACTAATGAAGTAACTCGTAAAATATTGTAATCAACCAAGCAAAAGCAAAAGTCAAATAAAACTTTTAAATCGTTTTGGACACCCATAAGTGAAGGAAATGTAAAAACAATATCATGAAATTAAGAGTAAATTAATTCATGTGACTTTAAAAATCTGTAAAGTCATTGATAATTGTGGAAGAATGCAAAGTCATAGTAGTAACACACGATCCGCAAAGCAGAAAGTATTAAGGAATTAGTTTTAATATATTCATTATTAAGGAAAATATCCCTCTGCATTGGGGCAAATGATTATAGGACTGCCCACATCGTTTAAACAGTTTTTAAAAGGAAATGAATCAATACTACTAATATAATCATATATAAAATATAAATTAATATATAATACAAATATATACATATAATACAAATTTATAAAACATTTTAATGAATATAATCATCAAAAATCGTTAAACTACCTTCAGATGACCTATTTCCTATGTTAAATCTTCTTAAAATTCATATTACATCTTTGTTGCAAATATTTCCCTGGGCTAAAATTTGAAATTTTATTTTTTGAAACTTTCAAGTAAAACCTTACAAAGTTGTAAATTAATGATAAACTATCAATGATACTTAGAATAGAACTAAAGGAAATAGGGAAGGCGATTCAGAAAGAAACCATATACAGATACGTAAGAGTGGAAGGAAAGGGAATCCTCAGAGGTAAACACCATCGATCAAAATCCGACCAATAACTATCACTTCTCATTATGCTACCCTTCTCTATCCATTATTATAACTTCTTCTCCTGTCGGTCTGCCCCGGTTCCACCACGCAGGAGTCAACTCCACCTTTCCTCAACATGCATTCTTTTAATTCCAGATAATTCCGCTATCCTCCCAGTGACGGCACCAACTACGCTCAAACCAAATTCTCCCCATCGGTCTCCTTACTTGGAAACCCACGTCGCATCTCGATTTAAAATTTCCACGGCCACTCACTTGCTCCTCCCAATCACTTTCCGCTTTTAATCAAGTCAGATGGCAACTCTAGGTTAATCCGTCTCTTGAGTATTTTGGATCATAATGACTTTAATCTCATACGAAATGTCAAATTTGATTACGAAAATTCAAAAGGTTAATAATTATCCCTAGTTAATTTCATTCAATTTGATAATTGGAGGGCATATTGTAAATCTATTTTTAACACAGACAGTACTGATGGCACTTTTGTCTCGATATTCAAATACATCCAATTGTTCCCGGTTTCACTTTGAGGAAGTTAATGTTCATTAAATGAAGAACACGATGTATCTTTCCACTGTTCTTTATTTTAATACAACTAGTTTCAGCGCTTAAGCGTCATCATCAAGTACGTATCTGATGATGACGCTTAAACGTTGAAACTAGTTGTATGTAAATAAAGAACAGTGGAAAGGTACATTGTGTTCTTCATTTAATGATTCAATTATGTCTTGAACTTTAAGTTGTCTTGAGATAATAATCCCCGTCTTGAAGATATAATAGCTGGTACCATTTTTGAAAGCAATTTGTTAAAATTCTGGTGGGTCTATATGATTTTTTGGTTTTCCAATTGTTTTTCCAATTTGAGAGTAAATAATTAACTGATATAGCAAACTTTTTATATACAAGGGGAATGCTGTTAAGTTAAAATTAAGTTTTTAAATAATAATTGAAAAGACAAAACAATATCTCATTTCTTATTAGAGATGGCTGAAAGGTAACTACTCGTTACCCACACGCGTCTGAACCATCGTGTATTCAGTTTGAGAAATACTCGTTACATTCATGTATAAGTTGCACTCAAATCTGGGTGTAACGATTCCTATATAAGTACTCCCAAATATGGGTATTCCGCCGAGTGTACCATTCGTCCACACAAGCTGGACTTTTATTCTGTTGGCTACATCTGAAGCTTTAAACAGTGTCATTTTATTTTTGGGACCATCACTTAATTTCATGTCATTTATTTTACATTCTTTGGTTTCTCAGTGGAATGCTGCGGCCTCCTATGCTTGTCCCAGCTCGATTCCTTGTCATTTGCGCTGTCTCTCATTATTATATGAGGGTTGTTTTTTGTTTTCTCATAGTATGTTCTTGCCAGGTTTTTTGTCTCCTCCCTTAGTGTGATAACGTTTAATGCTTCGTTTATGTCGCCAGTAAAATGGTAAAGACCTCGCGACCCCCATATTGATTTTAATGTTCTTGTTTCGGTAGCTTCCAATTTTCTCCAACTGGATAGTTTAAAAAATTCGATCCATGTAGGAGCGGCGTACGTAACTACTGGCCTGATTGTGGCTTTGCATAATAATAGCTTCATATCTCGGGGGACTTCCTTTGATTTTAATAAGGGGGAAAGTCTTGCCCTAGTCCCTGCAGCCTTTCCTATTACATGTTTAACATGCTTTTTCATTCTTAGGTTTCCATCAATTTTATTCCCGAGATATTTAACACTCTCTATGTATTCCAAATCGTGTCCTATTAATTTAAACTTCCTCGGCAAGTCTAGTAAAACGGCTTTGGAAAGTGTATGGCCAGGGAGTTCCTTTCATTTACGTCTAGCCGCCATTTTTTGTTCCACTCAAGCGTGCAGGCTAGGATTTCCTCCATATATTTAACGGCCTGGTTTCGGTACATACTCTTAGTTACAATGCCTAAGTCGTCTGCATAGATCCCCACAATTGCATCCCAGTTTTGGAATGGGTATACCGATCCCTCAACAGACACACCTTTATAGGGGAATACCTTCTGAGAAATCGGTACGCGGAGTAAGATGCGATCGTATGTGTGTCCCACTGTAACTGGTTGATTGGAATCACCAATTCCATGAAAGTGTATCGATTATTGTTTAATTTGGTGGATTATCGCATCCTTCAAGTTATGTAAATGCATCAAATCCTCAAGAAAAAGTTATAAGGAAAAACAAATGTTCGATTTAAGTATTTTTCCCAATTTATGAGACTACTCAGTGAATTATCTTATCTTCTAATGATATTAGTTTCGCAGCAACTTAAAATTAAGGACTTTTAAAAAACACGTATAGTATGTATCATTTAATGTAAATCCTTTGTTTGCATGTTGGTAAGTCAATCAAAATATACAAGTTGTTGCGTTTGAATTAATATGTATCGACAAAATTGTCTCATATTAATGTTATTTTTATGTAGTGACTATCTGTACCAATAACTTCCTTAAACGGGATCAATTTAAGTATTTTAGTATCGCAATACGAATAATGTTAACGTAACTATCAAAAAATACTATAAACAAACTAATTTAAAATTAAGGATAGCAATCATAGAATCAGGAAAACAACTTAAGATTAAGCTTTTTTAAATATGTTTAGAAAGTAATGTAAATATCTCAACACCAAAGTTTTGGCTCTATCGCACCTCTATTTATCCTTTGAAGGAGTGGAATTGATAGTTAATGCGAAATTAACCTAAGATATAATAGCTAAGCATTCAAAGTGACAACACGAATGCGGCCATCAATACCGAGATCGGCGGTTGTGGTGTGAAAAGCACATTATTCCTCTTCATAATTACAAAGAAAGAAACATATTTTATTATTAAAAAGGAAATGAAATACAAGTCATGCTTGTAGCCAACTCTAACCCACCGAAACGCTAAAACTAATTTTTTTCTAAAGTAAAGAATTATGAACTTGCTCCCACCTAAGCACCTATTACTCGATCGCTTCCCATGCATTTCCATCAGCAAAATATCCATATACCCGCTTTATTTAACGGATTTTAAGAGTTAATAAATTCACGTAAGGACAATTAGTAGGTAACCTTTGAAAATTCAAAAAGTGAAACCAGTTAACGCTTAGACCACTGACATAAATAACTGCTACGTCTCTTGATGTGTGTTACTCAAAAAAAAGAAGAACGAACGTCGATTGCTCAAAAGTAATGACTACCGATACACGATTGAGCGAGCAGTAATGGTTACCAAGATATACCTATAAAGCCATAAATACCGTCATTTAAGGCATCACTATCGTTCACTAGCACCACTAACAATAAAGCCATCAATATTTCTAGCTCAAAGCAAAAATTTAAAAGATCACATGCTAGTTTATATTGCAGTGCCATTCACAGACGAAGATTTTGCAAAACTTTTTGTATCTTCTTAAATTTACTTGTCCAATTATTTTATGACATAATATGTTTTATCATATACCTTACTTACTATCCATGTTGTACATAAAAGACATATTCGGAAAGAAAGCGCCATTTTTTATATTTCAATATTAATTAGTCAGAACAATGTTGTGTGTATGCAGCTATATGTATAAACAATATCCAAAGCTATTGATTTATTGTTGTGATCCAGTAGTTGTTTAACTGTTGGTGAATGGAGATAATGTCAGCCAAAATCGTTGCTTCCACCAGTTGCGATGTGCGTGCTGTGATTCGATTTTGTCTTATAATCATCAGCCACCCAAATTCATCGGGGGTTGTGTCTATTTAATGAACCTAGAGTAATGAGCGAAGGAAAGATCAGACAGTAGTGTCAAGAATACAAAAATTGCCACATAAATGTACAGGATGAAGAGTGGAGTGCCAGGTCCAGTATTAAGGCCTATGAATTACTCATAGTCAAACAAGGGGATCAAGAACTGAGATCTGATCGACGACTGACCAAGTGCTTCGGCTAATAAATTTCTTTTTATTGGACGCACCAGTAATTTTACAGGATTATTACGGGAAAGCTCGGATATCACAAATTGTCTTCAAGATTGATACCGAAAATGCCTACCGACCAACAAACAAAAAGAGTAAAGAATATTGAGTGGACGATCGTTTTTAAACCCTGCACTACAATCCTGACTCGATTTCGTGCGTGCTTCAAGATCTCTGGAGAAAGTAAGGCGACAAATGAACTGTTCAAAAAATTGAGTAAAATCATTGAATGACGACGCGAGGCTTCATTTCGGTAATAACCACACCAGGCTTCGAAATAAACTTTATATAGCCCTGAAAAATGGAGCGTTCAAGAATCAAGGAGCTTAAATATCAAGCAATATTAACAAGAAATAATGAGGATTTTACTTACTTTTTCCAGCCATAGTAAATAATTTCATAAATAACTGACAATGCACCCCCTCACAACTCGCAAACTTAACCGTTCACAAGAAAAAACCTGAAGTGATTTTTATGAAAATTTTATTGAAACCAATATTATGCTGAGGGCAGGTTTTAACGTTAGTGGAATAATTTAATATTAGTACGAGGAATTAAATACCATCAGTTATTCCTCATAACCCTCCCCGGACTACAACCTTGACGTGGTGGAAGGGCTTGTGCGTTCCGATGACCCCTAGAGCTGTGCTGGTGGGAGATATAAAAATTGCTCCTGGTAGGGTCACCCATGCCAGATAGGTCGAAGGTTAGGAACCAGACAAAAGGTAGTCCACGCAGCGTCTGTTCCTCAGTGAGGCGGCTGCAATGGCGTCTGACCCCAGTGGGGCGGCCAGTAAGTGATGGTGTCACGTTAAAAACACTATTGAGGAAGGCAACGGGAAACCACCTGGGGGAAGCCGCCCCACTGGGGCGTCTGACCCCAGTGGGGCGGCCAGTAAGTGATGGTGTCACGTTAAAAACACTATTGAGGAAGGCAACGGGAAACCACCTCAATTATCATTCCCAAGAAAAATATGATGGACAATAGAGATATTTTGAGTCCTGGCAACCACGGGGCTCGGCCCAATCGGCCGTGTGTCGTGCCCGGCAACGGGAGAGGCAAGGCTTCCGCGGTCGTCATCCCACGAAACCCTCGCAAGGGAAAACCAGCAGCAGCAGGACAGAAGACGCAGGAGAAGAAGACAAAATTAGTTAGAATAGGAACGTGGAATTTTAGGACAATGATGAGGACAGGGAAATTGGAGAATGTTAAGCGAGAGATGGAAAGGGGAAATATAGATATTTTAGGTCTATGCGAGGTGAGATGGAAAGATAGCGGGGATTACTGGAGTGATAAGTATAGAATAATATACAGCGGTGGGGACGAGAGCCAACGAGGGGTTGCCATAGTATTAAATGAAGAGGTAGGAAGAAGCGTAGTCAACATAGAGCAGGTAACGGATAGAATACTACTAGTGGAGATAAAAGCAGAACCGACGAACTTAGTTATTATTCAGGTATACATGCCACCGAGCAACCATAAGGAAGAAGAGGTCGATAGGATATACGATCAGTTAGAGGACATGATCGCGTGTGTTCATGCAGGGAAACATTTGATAGTGATGGGGGATTGGAATGCGACGGTAGGCGAAGGAAGAGATGGTGATGAGGTGGGGGACTACGGTTTACGCACGAGGAATGACCGCGGGGAGAAAGCAGTTGAGTTCTGCAGGAGACAGGGGTTAGTCATCACCAACACTTGGTTTAGACACCACAAAAGACGCAGGTATACATGGAAAATGCCAGGTGACTCAGGAAGATATCAGCTAGATTATATCCTGGTTAGACACAGGTTTAGGAACAGTGTGATAAATTCGCACAGCTTCCCGGGAGCGGATGCGGACTCAGACCACAATTTTGTTGTTATGAAATGTAGCGTACGTTTCAAAAAGATAAGGCAGGGGCGGCGAGTTAGAAAATGGAATGTAGAAGCATTAAATGGGTTGAAAAGGAAGGAATACAAACAGGCGGTGGAGAAAATCATGGAGGATGGTAAAGAGCTAAGTACTATCGAAGAAAAATGGGAAATGATCAAGAAGGGGTTGTCTAAAGCCGCAAAAGACACTATTGGAACCGTTAACGCTAAAAGGACTAGGAAACCATGGATCACGGATGAGATGATTACAAAGATGGATGAGCGGCGAAAATGGAAGAATGTAAATACAGAGTTAGGCAAAATGAAGTACAAAGAATTAAACAATAAATCGAGGCGGGCAACAAATAAAGCAAAAGAAGCCTGGTGGAAGACGCAGTGCGAGGATATGGAAAGTCTGCAGAGGAAGGGTGAAATCGGTGCGCTGTACAGCAAAGTTAAATCATTATCGGGAAGTAAGAAAGGAAGAGCTATGCTAACAGTTAGAGATAAGGCGGGTAAGGTAATAGTTGACGCAGGAAAGATCCAAGAGAGATGGAAGGAGTATATAGAAGAACTGTATAGTAAAGAACTCATACCAACAAGGTTAGACCTTGAAAAAGAAAATGACGTAGAGGAAGACAGCTTAGGTCCAGGCATACTAGACAATGAGATAGAAAGGGCATTAAGGGAGATGAAACTAAATAAGGCCGTGGGGGTAGATAACATTCCCGTGGAACTTTTAAAATGCTTAGGAAAATGTGGGAGGAAGAGGCTATATGGGCTGATCCGTAGTATTTATGAGGAGGGAATCTGGCCGGAAGACTTTGTGAGATCAGTTTTAGTTCCTATTCCGAAAAAGGTAAAGGCCACGTCATGTGAGGACTATAGGACAATTAGTTTGATATCCCACGCAGCTAAAGTTGTTCTCAGGATCATAAACAAAACGATAGAGAGTAGGGCAAATGATTACTTAGGGGATGATCAGTTTGGGTTTAGGAAGGGGAGAGGTACGCGTGATGCAATTGCAGTAATGAGATTATTAATCGAGATGAATATAGAACACCACCAGGAGGTATTTGCCTGTTTCGTAGATTTCGAAAAAGCGTTTGATAGAGTGAATTGGGAAAACCTAATGAGTATATTGCAGAAAATAGGAATAGATTAGAGGGAAAGGAGGCTAATCCGCAACCTGTACATGTCTCAGACTGCTCAGGTGCGGGTGGGAAACGGGGAGTCCGGTTTGACAGTGTTAGGAAGGAGTGTAAGGCAGGGTTGCCCGTTATCACCGCTGCTGTTCAACCTGTATGCAGAGGAAATGATCAAAGGGGGATGGGAAGAACTCGAGGTAGGAATGAAAGTGGGCGGAGAATTCGTAAAATCAGTTAGGTTTGCTGATGACCAAGCTTTAGTTTGTCAGTCAGCCAAGGGGCTGCAAGCATTGCTGAGTGAATTGGAAATTCAGTGCGACAGGTATGGGATGAGAATCAATATTAAGAAAACAAAGGTTATGCGATTTTCTAGAAAGAAAAAGGCCAAGCTTAACATTAAAATGGGAGGGCAAAAACTAGAGCAGGTAGAACAGTTTACGTATCTCGGTAGTGTTTTGGACCAACACGGTCAAAGTAGTAGGGACGTAAGGAGAAGAATTGCGCTAGGCAAAGAGGCTTTCACAAGGAGGAGGGAGTTGATGACAGGGACGTTGAGTATAGATGTTAAGAAAAGACTAGTTAAAACTTTGATATGGAGCGTAGCTGTGTACGGTGCGGAAACGTGGTCATTGAAGCAAGAGGATAGACGTAGACTGGAGGCTTTTGAAATGTGGGTGTGGAGAAGAATGGAGAAGGTGAAATGGACAGAGAAGAAAACAAATGAGGAAGTACTTGGTATGGTGGGCGAAGAGAGGGGTTTGTTGGGAGCAATCCTATGGAGGCAGGAAAAGTGGATGAAGGGGGTGTTGACCGGCAGTGGGATGTTGAAGACTGTGATAGAGGGGAGAATGTTGGGTAAAAGAGGAAAGGGAAGGAACAGGATAGGGATGTTGGACGGGATGAAGGGAGGAAGAAAGTACTCAGAGATGAAGAGGGACCTGATATAGAGTAGGATGATGGATTTTGTGTTTTGTTAGGAGTAATAAAATATTTGTTTAGTAGTTGTGTCCATCCAAAAACCTACCTTAACCGGTAGATTACC
This sequence comes from Hetaerina americana, assembly GCF_022747635.1. Taxonomy (NCBI): domain Eukaryota; kingdom Metazoa; phylum Arthropoda; class Insecta; order Odonata; family Calopterygidae; genus Hetaerina; species Hetaerina americana. The sequence goes on along the minus strand of NW_027286808.1, from coordinate 2,085,113 downwards.
TTAAAAAAAATTCTTCATAACTGATAGTTTTTATGAAATTATGGTAAAACTTATGCCATCTTTTTTTGTAAAGTTTATATTGCCGTGATTTGAGGTTTGGAGGCACCGTGAGGGAGGTTTGGAGGAATCGTGAAAAATATAATATTCCATAATTTAGTTTGGAAAAGTATCATAAATGTCTTTATAACTTTACAAAACTGTTTAAATTATCATTTCTTTTTTTATGTCCTGAATGGAACACGGTTTAATTCAATACGATTTGGACGGTTTTCTCTACTTCATCCGAATTTTTTAAATAGTTTTCAAGCAATCGATTGCTCTCCGTTCTATTTAGGGGTGTACTATAAAAGATGGTTCATATTGGGAATATTATTTTCCTCTAGTAGTTCTTCATATTATTAGGTGACCAGTTCCGTCATACTGGGACTTTAATTGGAATGAAAAAGATTCAAAATTTGACTTTCTAATATTGTTTTAATGCCTATTGATTTAACTTAAATAAAAATGGCATGGACAGAAAGGAAAACAAACGTGAAAGTGCTCGGTATGATGAGAGAGAAGAAGATGGTGGATCAGGTGGAAAAAATTCAGAAAATATGGCTGTAGAGCGTTTAGATTAGCGATAAGCATGTTGAAGACGATGATAGAAGGGAAAAGATGAAGGAGTAGGAAAAGGTATGCTGGACGGAATGAAGGAAGGAGGTATGCAGAATTAAGGAGAGTCATGCTGTAGTGTGAGATGTTTGGCTGTCTTGTTAGGCAAAGAAATTTGTGTTTTATAGACTGGACTTTGTCCATTTAAAACCTTCCTTAACTGAGGAAATACCAAAAATAAATAAGGGTAGTTTCCATTGAGCTGGTCAAATTGACTATTTTTATTCCAATATTTTAGCCAAATACAGTGTTTTTTTCAAAACTATGGCCTATATGATGGAGATAAAGAGTTAAGTAAAAGGTAACCTAGAGCGCAAAGCATATCAAAAAATAAATATAATGATGTAATGAAAAATATATAAGATTTTAATATAAAATAATTACTTACTAAACCTAGCAGCAGTTTTTCTTTGAAGTATGTTTAATTTCTCTCTCAACAATTTCCTCTAACTCGGACATGTCCAATATTTTCAGTATGTTCTGCATGTCACCGACTTGACTTTAAAATTCATTGTTTTAGCCAAAAATACGCGAACTAAATTGAAGTTTCTCCAAGAATGACAGCCATATTTTTCCGACGTGTGCATCACATGAAGGGATTATAGTGGGAATTATTTCTCGGTACATCACGTATTCCAATTTAATTAGTATAATATTTTTTATTTTATATTTAATGGTTTTTTTATATTTCTTTTATTTCAAAACTTAATTTATATGATTTTGTAAGCTGTAAAAGCCTACCCTGAGTAGATCTTAGGTCTGTGGCAACTAATTAAGGGTGCATTAGAAAAATGTAAGCGTCCTCATCCGATTAAAAGAGGATTTAAGTCACAAGGATCGCACAAAGAAGGGGAGGATTAAAATAATTCTTAATTCCTATGGAAGAGTCTAAAGGTGAAAAACGGACGGCCAAAATGGACATGAGCAGGTGTTTATACGGTAGGCATAAAGCTGCCTAGTGGTGGGTGGTCTAGTACAATGCTCCTAATCTTTTTTACCACGACATTTGCATAAACCAGCTCAAAAGGTATAAAGTCCCGGGACCAATAATAGAACTTATTAAAAACTATTTCTTGAATAGAACCACCAAAATACAACTAAATAATCTGGAAGTTGAAAAGAACATTACAAAAGGGGCACCACAGGGATCCATACTCGGTCCTTTTCTTTGGAACATCTCCATGAACGATTTACTGAATCAGCCCCTTCCTGGAAACTGCAGATGGACAGCCTATGCTGATGACGTTGTGATCACAATGCCTGCAAATTCCAGGAGAGAAATAGAAAAACTCGCAAAAGAATGTTGCCATATAGTGGAGTCATGGAGTACGAAAGTGAAATTAAAAATTTCTGTGAATAAGACTAAGTACGTCGTATTCGGGAAAAAATTGTCACGAAACCCAACTATAAAAATCTATGGTCAAAACATCAAAAGATCCTCCACATTCAGATACCTGGGCATTGAATTCGACGAGAGACTAACATTCCAAGAGCACGCAAATTACGCAGCAGGCAAGGTCAAGAAAATATTTAACTGCTTAAGAAGGCTGTGCAGAAACCGATTTGGCATCACCACTAATAGCTTAAGAACTATATACAACGGAGTCACCATCCCAATATTGGCATACGGCAGTGAGGTGTGGGGAGAGAGACTCAATTACAGCAGAATCCGGAGAAAACTGGAAGAGGCCCAAAGATCTTGCCTAATTGCAATATCCGGGAGCTACAATACGGTCTGTAATGAAGCTCTACAAATAATAACTGGGATACAGCCGATAACGTTCTCAATAGAGGAAAGAAGAATCAAGGTACGGATGAAACAGATGGAAGAGGCTACTCTGGGAGATGTAGCTTTGTCTCCAACTGAGAAATGGAGCAGGAACAGGAATTTTATAAGAGCGTATTTCCTGGATATGTGGGAACGGGAATGGGAAACATTAGAAAAGGGTAAAACAACCAGACAATTTTTACCTAGCGTGAAGGAAATAATGAAGATCAACTTTAAAACTTACAACGGTATTACGCAAATTTTAACTGGCCACGGGGAGTTTAGATCATACCTCAAGAAAATAGGGAAAAAAAAGGAGGGGACGTGTGAATGCATGATGGAGGAGGACACGGCAATACATAGAGTCCTTTATTGCCCAATTTATGCCGAGGAAAGACGCAAACTGGAAGCTATCCTTGGGTATTTGCACAACGTCCAACAAATTGGGCAATACCTACATGAGGAACCGATTAGGAAAATATTGGAAAGATTTATTAACAAAAGATAAAGTAAGAACGGGGAGAGTAACGGAAAGGAATGGCATGTAACTCATATTTTGTATTTTGTAAAATTTACGAAATTGTATTGGGGGTTTAAACATAAGGCACCCCAAAAAACAAATTGAAACAATAAATGCCCGATCGTGCTCGAACGGGCCCAATTATTATTATTATTATTATTATTATTACCACGACATAGGCTGAAGTAAGCTTAAACCGAAATGGAAGGTTAATTAATGAGCATCATAAAAGTATTCTGCAATTTTTAAGTTTTGGAGCACCATTTTTTATTCATACTATCTTGATCAAAAATTTCCCGGAATTTATTCAGAAAATTAAAAATACAAGTTTATTCATCTAAATCTATATTGTCACCTTCAAAGTAATCCCCATCGACTGCAACACACTTATGCCAGCGCTTGATCCAATCCTCGAAACATTTTTTATATTCGGTTTTCGGTATGTCCATCAGTGCTTCCTGCGATTTTTCCATTACTTCCTCTCGGCTGCTAAAACGCGTTCCCCGTAATGGTTTTTTAACTCGATTGAACAGAAAGAAGTCACAGGGAGCCAAATCAGGTGAATTCGGTGGCTGTTGGATGGTATTTGTTGCCTTTTTCGTCAAAAAATTACGAATAATGATAGCACTGTGCGACGGTGCGTTATCATGGTGCAAAATCCACGAGTTTTCTGCCCACATTTCTGGTCTCTTTCGGCGAATTGCTTCACGCAAACGTCTCATAACGCCCAAATAATACTCTTTGTTTACTGTCTGGCCTTCTGGCAAAAATTCATGATGCACTACACCGTTGTAATCCATGAAAACCGTCAGCATTGCCTTCTTTTTTGACTGAAAACGACGTGGTTTTTTTGGTCTCGGCTCATTTGGTGAACGCCATTCACTTGCCTGATGTCTGGATTGCGTGTCGTACTCATAAACCCACGTCTCGTCTCCAGTAATGATCCTTTTGATGAATGTGGGATCGGATTCAGCCTCGCAAATCATGTCTTTTGCGACGTCAACACGGTCTCTTTTTTGCATGAAATTGAGGTCTTTTGGCACCAACTTTGCTGCTACACGACGGAAACCCAAATCATTAACCACAATGTCTTGGGCGGATCCATAGGCAATGTTCAAGTCCTCCGCTATTTCTCTGATGGTTAATTTGCGGTTATTGACCAACATTTCTTTTACTTTATCAATTTTTTCACCGACTTTCGATGTCGATGGTCTGCCACTGCGTTCATCATCTTCGATTGACTCACGACCACTTCTGAACCGCTCGTGCCACTGGTAAACGACCGTTTTTTTCAGAGAATCGTTGCCGAAACACTTTTCCAACATTTCCAACGTCCGTGCGCCACTAAATCCGTTTTTTACGCAAAATTTAATACAAGTTCGTTGTTGCAAATTTAAATCCATTTCTGCAATTGTAAAAAATCGCCAACACACACAGAGATAGATGTACTCTTGGCTACGTAACTTTTGCAAATGTCAAGTTATGACACTAAGATTTAAAGGGAATATCAACAACAGATGTACCATTTTAACAAAAAAAACAGAACTCAAATCGGAACGATGGGAGCGCCACACGGTGGTTATTCCGGTAACTTTTTGATCAAGGTAGTATATTTTCCAGAGAGGGAATCTTAAGAAATGAAAATTTAAAAGTGTTCCTACCTATTGTAAAGCACAGTTAAATAGTAAACTAAAGTAAAAAGTTAATGATGACACATTTTCTGCGATACAAAAGATGGTTATCTCGGCAAGAGGAGTCTTATGGGTGCATTAAGAATTAACTTTCACAAAACATAACTTCTAATATAATAATAAACATCAATACACGAGACGAGATTCAAAGTAAAGTATTTTCTAATGATAATACTTTATGGAGTTTATATTAATTTTTCCCACTCTTGTAACCTTCCCATGATTACGGGAGGGAGGTGGAATGCTTATCTTTATTCCATGTATGTCTACGGTGAAATGGGAAGCCTCTCTGAGGGTGTTTGATGAACGGAAGGGTACTTGCTGGAGCTTAGATCTCTAATGGTCTCTTTCAACTTCCCCCACCTCCAGTTCGTCACTCTGTCAAATGCCCACGCCGTGATGTGCACATTAAAAGCTTCTTTGATGCTGTTGATACATCCTCAAGTACGACCCGACAAACTTCCACGGAACATTGAGAAGAGATCGATTCTTCTTCCGAGCAACTTTTTCTCCTCCCCTGGTTCTCGCCCCTTACACCATCGGCCAAGCCATAACTGCTCCACAAGGACGAACCCCTTTCAAGGCGGCGAAATGGAAGTTAAAGGGTGTTAGCGGTGATGTTTAGGTGAATAGGACATTGGAACGCCCCCATGAAATAAAACTATGTGGTGAGGTTTTGAGCTGAGGCATTTCCACGCGAACTATGAAAAAAACCTTCAAAAGGGTGTAAATGGAGATAATGTGAGAATTCTATAATGGGAGGATAAATTTCTTTTTGGAGGATGTGTTATTCCAGGCCCGAGCATTGAAGAGCCTGATGACGCGGGAATATTGCCTTGAGGGCGTTTTTGGACGGGAATGTAAGAAGCTTCCTGTCCCCGGGCTTCGCCCAAGCAGAATAATACAAAAGTTGACGGATAAGACGTGAGCGAGAGGAGTGGATGCTCTGAGAGGAAGGGGAGGAGGAAATAGCCCCGGAGATGAATTTGCTGAAATTGGAGATGGAACCCATTCGACACCTGCCTTCGCACTTTCCCCAGCGCAGGAGAGGACGGGAGAGGAGAAAATTTAGATTGAAGTTACGTGCGAGATACGAGTAGGATGAAAGAATACTCTTTGGAGTGGTTCGTTTGGGTGAGGTGGCGGACAGAGTGAGGACTACTTGATGGTGGCGTGAATGGGCTTGCATATGGATGACGAAAGCCGGCAACGGCGTTGTATTGAGCAAAGGGACGAAACGGGAACGAGTAAAGGTGGTAAAGGATTCACGTGAGAGAACACATTTATATGAGGTATGTCTAATAAATACGCGAAAAAAGGCCATTAAAAACTTTATTTTGTAAAAGTTTGTCTACATCGATTTTGTCTTCAAAGTACTATCCATTCGTTGCTATGCACTTATTTTACCTTCCTTTCCACTGTTTTAAGCACCATTGGAAATCCTCGGCAGTTAAGCTTTTTAGATTTCTCATCGTTTCGTGCTTTATTGTGTCCACATCTTCCCAGTGATATCCCCTCATCACATTTTTGCATTTTGGGAATAGGAAAAAATCGCACGGGGTAGAATCTGGTGAATTAGGAGGATGATCAAGGATATTGAATGAATTTTTTGCCAGAAACTGGCGAACAATCAATACTGAATGTACAGGTGCATTGTCATGGTGAAGGATTTATCCATCACCTTGACTCAAATTTGGTCGCACACGACGCACAAAATCTCTCAAACGCTTGACAGCTGTAAGGTAGAACTCGGCATTTACTGTTTGTCCTTCAGGAAGAAATTCATGATGAACAACACTTTCGACATCAAAGAAAACCAGGAGCATGACTTTGATTTTCGACCTGCTTTTCCATGATTTTCTGGTTCGATTTGATCCACTTGAAAACGGATGTTTTCTTCAGAGCATTATTACGGTAAACAGCTGTCAACATTTCAGTAACCTCTTGAATACCTTTACCACACTTCACCAAAACTTGATGCTGATTTGTTGCTCCGTGATTTCGTCAATTTTCATTTTCGACGAATAGTAAAAACAAGAACAATAGAAATTAATATGACTGGCACCATTCGTACAGCTAGACAATTCGCCAAGCACAGACGGCTCATTGGGTCTCAGGCAACCAGCGCCGCTATTGGGCGGGGCTATAGTCCGCGAAATGGCCGTTAGATTGCACCAGTTCACGTATTTATTAGATAGACCTCGTGTACCTACGCTATAACGCACTGCGTAACTTTGAGTGGGGTATTAAGATGTCTCCCGCGATATAAGGTCAGGTAGGAACTTGAGTGGGGGTAGGGCAGCGAAGTGGGCTGGTGGTGGTGATGGGGTGAGAGTGAGGGTGGAGGTGAGAAAACCAGCCGCAGGGAAGTGAAATTTGAACGGGAAGAGTTGTGTGGGCAGAGAGAGCGAGCGGCGAAATGGACGGAATACTATACTACTCATATGAGCGCTCGACCAGAAATAACGGTGAACCCGTGAATCCGAACTACTTTTGGGCGATGGAGTTTCTTCTCTTTCGCCCTTTTTTACCTATCCGCTGTATCTTATCTCATCTCGGGGTATTTCATCTCAAATGTAAATGTCAACACAAATCTCCAGGGGATTCAACTTAAACTAGATAGGACGGGTTTCTATATATTTTGTATGGGCAGGTGATTGCAAAAATGGCAGCGAAGAACGTAGCAACAAAAGCCGAGCAACAAAATTGTTTGGAATATAAACCAGAAGAGACAAAAACCACACTTTCGGTTTCAGCAATCAGTTATTTCTATAGCAGAGACGGTTGAGAAAAACGGTTCAGTTGTAAGAAAACCGTGAATCGGTTATTTTTATATTTATATCATAATGTATCAATAATTGACACAATAATATATGCATAATGTAATATAATAAATTTATAAATAATACAATGTAATACATTCATGCATAAATAAGACTGCATTAGGCTTTTCAGGCTTCAATTAATTGTTTCTCATCTACTTGTGACTTACTACGAGTATTACATGCCTTATTTCCTTATGCATAGACGGTAAAATAAAACTGAATTCATTCTCACACTTTTTTCTTGACTAACTTAAGATTTTTCCAACTTAGTTGATTCAAATTCTATGCAAATAATGAGGGTACATATGTATACGCATGAAAACCAGAACTGTAACTCATACTTCAATAAGGGTACACAAATCACCTCCAAAGTAATCAAACGAAGGCCATTTTTTTCCCTTTGCCACCTGCGGTAGCCCAGAATGTTCTGGTTTACGTAAAAAATCACCCATAATGGTAAAACTGCGGTTATCTCGAGCCACTGAGAATCAAACCGGGGCACTTCGGTAGGTAGCCGAACCCTTTAATCACTAGATTACCGGATAAATAATAGAAAATAAATGTTTTCACCCAATCTCGAATAACGTGAACATAATTTTCCTCGGTGTAATTTCCCTGGTTCAAAAAAAAGGTAGCATCAAACTCCGTTGTATTGCGGACCAGAAAAATTATCCATCGTCCCTCCACTGAGTCACGAGACGGAGTGAGGGTAAAAATGCGAGGTGGTGAGCATAATGTATCTATTTCCGCTAATAAGGAGAGATAGAGAGACGTATATGTATAGCCATTCTCGGACGAGAGAGCAGGTGCGAGTGAGAGGCAAGGAGGAAGTTCGTAGATGGGAATTCCGAGGGAAGCCAATGATAAGATAGGGGAAGGGAGAATGAGACGAGGGACATACTCCCTTAATGCACGAAATCCGAAGAATTCCTCGAAGCCCAATCCCTCTGAGAGGTGTTGAAAGAGGTCAAAGAAACGAAGCTTGGTTGCCTTTTGGGCAAAGGAAGAGGGCAGGGAATTGGGAGAGGGTCAAGATGAGAAGGGATGGTCATTGGGGCGTGATGGATTGAAAGAGAGCTGCGGGTTATGAGAGTGGGCAGAAAAGCGAACTGAAAGGAGAAAACATGTAATCGTTAAGGGAAAAAGGGTCCGAAAAAATGTGGGAAGAGAACAAACGACGGTGGGATAGTAGTAGGGCAAGCGCTAACGTGGTGGGAATATACTTTCCCGCAGTTAAACGTATTAATTTGAATACAATTATACTTTGAATAATCGAAGGGGACCTTGGAGATAGTAAAACCGTGCCCAAAGATTCACACCGGAGAAAATTAATCTAAAAAGGATTTTGATAAGAAATTTTCTCACGTAGTAGTAGTAGTAGTATTTAGGGAAGGCGACCGACGGCTGAGGTTATTTGTGCCATTAGGGATGGACAGGAAAGGATGAAGGGTGGAGAGAAACCCGGCGTCGGGAACAGCCTACTCTTAACGATAGGCGCGAAAGGGGTCCGCAGTTTAACGTCCCATCCGACGGACGGTGTAGTCACTCAAAGTGCCCTCCACAACGCACCTCAAGTAGGGATCGATATACCACTGAAAAGTATTCAATACCACCGGGATTTGAATCCGGGCCCTCTGGGTGGGAAGCCAATACGATTACTTTTTTTCCTCATGTAAATCGAGAAAAAAATACTTCTGAGAAATTAATATACATCATCAGAGCAACCTTTCTATATAACAACTTATGTGCAAAATGTCAACGGATCCATTCTATGGCGCACGAATCTTAACGATAAAGAGGAGCTGGAATTCATGCAGTAGCCAAAGTAAAAGTTCATCCAGAAAGGCACTAATAAAAGATAGGTCGTTATATTCTCTTTATGTTTCACTTGCTAACAACCAATTTCAACAAAGAATATTAAAAACTGAATTCAGTTCCCAGTGAATAACTATAAACTTTAAGTGCCCCTTGTATCAATATGCTTATAATAATTTAAATTTTGATCGTGACCATGCTTTTAAACCCACAGGCACATAGATAAGTTTAAAAAGAGTATTGAAGGAAATGTGCAAATTACACCAGAATTGTCCCTAAATTCTAAATATATAAATAAATAAAAATATATGTACACATAAACATATATGCTTAATTTCATAATAAGTTAAAAATATATCTCGTAGGTAAAATCATTACGGAATTCTTGAAAATATAAGATACCTATCAATCTTTCTGATGTTTTTAGATTAAATTGTATATTTAAAGCGCATTTTGTGAAATTTACAAAATTGGCAAGTCCCAAGTAATATTTAGAGTAATTATCTTTAAAAAATACTGCTCTATATGGCGTTTAAATAAAGGGAAGACATGCATTCTTTCTCAAAAAGTCCCTTAATGTAAGAATAAATTCCTAGTTTCTTAAATCTTGAATTTTCGCCACATAAAGGAAACTGGGTAAATTAATAATCGAGTTTTATAATATGCATGAACATACTTGTCGGTGAATTTTCGAAAGGAGAGCGGAAAATGGACGAAGGGAGCGTTAAAATTGCGCGAAAAAGTGTTGAAGGAATGAAATGAGACGGAAAGAAAGAAGAGAGAGCTCAGAGGAAGAGGTGGCAGGATCGTGGTTGGGAAGAGAGTTAAGGCACTCTCTCTATCTCTATCTCTCTCCCTTTCTCCTTAGGGGACAGTGGGCGAGTGATTGGGACGGTCTGAGAGGTTTTAGCTGGCGACGATGATAGCGGAAATGAGAGAAAGGGACGGAAGGATTGAGGTGTGAACTCGAAGTAGGAAGGAGGAGCCGAGAGAAGAAAATAACAAGGAAAAAAATTGCGATTTTTTCTTGGCAGCGGAAATCGCTCCTCTCTTCGATTAAGATGGCGAATTATCTTTTGCTCATTGTCACCGTGTCCCTGAAGTGTTGCTAAGGTTCCTCCCCAGTCTTATGAGAGGTTTTGTCCTTGGCAAGTTTTACGTAAAAAAGAATTCTTCCTCACAAGGCATTTTCCAATGCAAGCCTCAGCTAATGTGACTCATAGCAGCAGAGATCACCTCATAAAATATTAGCTTAAAATAGTTTATACGAGAGACTAACTACACGAAATTTTTTTAAGAAACAATGAGCATAGAATTACCGGTGATATACCTAAAAAGATTCAAATTATCTTCAAATAGCTAAGGTCTCGCTTGGGTTATTATATTATTTTAATGCCATTAGTTATAATTTATAATCTGTGAGATCAAATTTTTATGTTGTCATACCAGACTAAGAGGTACAGGATGAGTTAATTTTTTGAAACATATTACGCATTATAACGTAACAATTCCGAGCAATTTTTAACCAATTAAGCTCAGAAAAAATATATACAACATAAAATAGATAACACGTAAAAGGATACTCACATTGTAGATTGTTTGAGCTTTCGGCCCTCTTCTCCTTAGTACAAGATGGATGTAACATATGCGAGAGAAAAAGATAATTTGAGGCTTCGGAGGGTGAGGGACATAGATTATATGGCTGGGAAAGTGAATGGCACGCGTTCAGTACTCGCATGCCAAGGTTTTCAAGTACCAGCAGAAATCCAGAACTATTCTCGTGTGAAGTCATAGGTGAGACTCGGAAAATTAAACAAGGGACATTTAGGCTGCAAAATTTGACGAGTACGTGTGTTTAATAGCCAATAAAAATCTTCGTCATTCGGATAAAGATTCAAGTATTCAACGAACTCAACTTATCACTGCCTTTGCTCATATGTAACAGTGATTCATAATTTCTTGATACTCTACGCATGCCAATTTCTTTATTCAGAGAACGTTGCTCAACTAGTCTCACAGGAAAAATAGAAACTTGTATAGCTGAAGCAAATGTCAAAATATAAAGACGCAGCTTTTCAACGGCTCTACTGGATAAGATCTAATTTGAAGAAGGTATGAAAGATAGTATACTGAATAACTCAGGGTAAATTATAATTATCGAATCAATATAAGAGATATCAGCGGTAAAGGAGGTCAAAATAAATAGAGAAAGAATCTCAGATGAGCACTGTGAGTAACAAAGTGATAATGATTGTCTGCAAATATCAATCGGTACTCTGAAAAAAGTGAATGGCTTTATATTGCATTGTAAGGCGAGAGAAAAAATTATATCGATGCGTTTCAACTCTTATTTCACAAGATATTTCGATATCAATAAGAATGGGTTTTGAAGATATACTTACCTTTGCAACTATACTATATTTTCCTTCTGCAATGAAATATATTTTTACCGCCGTCAGACGGCAATATAGGGCAGTTGAACAAGGTATGTGAGCTTTACCTTTAAATACTCCATGTCAAGCAAAATTTGTGCAAACTCCACAAGAAAAAATATGACCCAAATTGAAGCTATAAATCGAAACTGGATCCATAAGTGAAAATACACGTTTTCTTTAGACTTCTAGGCAACTGTATTTTCTCTGCACATTTAGTCTTTCACGACACCGAAAGATATACAGCAATTCCCTACCACTTCAGAAGACTGCAAGAGACGTGTACTCTAAAGATGTGTTGCACTCCCCGTTATGATTTTCGGAGTGCTAAGGAAAAGCCCCCGCGGCACCGAAATGGGAATGTATACTCATATATGTATTTCTTTTGACAGAAATTTGTTTATTTTCTGCTCTTGCTGTCGGAGAAGTCACCTCCAACCAACCTCACTTCAGAGGTCAAAAACTTGAAATTGCCTTTCTTCGGCAACTTTTACCTTCCCGTCACGTGCGAGTGACCGCGGTCTCTTCTTCGTTCTATTTCTTCTGTATACTTCTTGTATTTTCAAAAAAAAACCCTCTACTTCCTTCGTCGATTCCTAAATGAAATTCATAATCGAACCTTCCAACGCCTTCCGTTTTATTCTAAACCATGTGTTTCCTAACAAGCGCGAATGCCTAGAATAACACGGAATTCAGTTGGTCGAAACCGCATCGGGACCTGCCGTGACTCCGACCCGCGCGATCCCGAAATCTTCTTCGTTATGTCGATGCCGGTGGGAAATCCACTTCAAAGTTTTGCTCTTCCTACTATCAATCAGTGAGATGGCAGCCGAGAGAGTTTTGGAATTACATTTCAACCACTCCATTTCTTGTTTCTCCAGTTGTTGTGGGGCGATTTGATTTAGTTTTTATTTTTCAGCCATCGCCTTCAACTCCACCCTCGCTCCGGGAGTCAACATTTTATGGGGAATGTTCCCTCGAGGCGGCAGGGAAGAATTGTTGAGCGGGAAGTCAGATAAAACTCGATGGTGACTGATATTATCAAGAAACTCTCGCCCCTTACCAAGAAATTCCCGTCCAGGAGAAGAGCAATAGGATTCCCGATGAAACTTTGCACAGACCATCAAAAGGTTGGGCACTTTTAGAATTTCGAGGTGTAGTCAGCAAGGTAGGTTACCCGCATTCATCAAATTTTTGTCCCTCCTTGGTGGAATCCCCGATATAAAAATTCCAATTTTGTCTGATATTGAATTTTAAACTTTTTTTATTTTTCAAATTTTATGGAAGGATTATTTCACGACTTCATCTCCGTGTGGAAATTTCTGCGGAAATTCTGAGAAAAAAATCATGCAGAACTTGTATGTGTAGCGATTCTCGGCAGAAGTTGATAGTTAAAACTAACAGTTCATTCCGTGGTTCGCCAATTAAATTGTTTTCTACATTGAATTGAAGTAATTTTTACATGATCTGGGTGGGGGTACTAACTTTGTTCGTTTGCAGACGCTAAAATGATGGAAAAAGGAATAAATACATAACTAGGCTTCAGTATTAAAAAATTTTACAACAAGAAACTAAATAAACTAAAACAATGTAACAGAATTTTCACATCTTTTTATTTGAACTGAAGAAAAATCTGAGATGTATATTGCAATAATTATCTATAAATGAATCATAACGGACAACTACCGCATTTAAGGGTGACGTCAGTTGTTTACTAGATTGAAGCATAGCTTTTGACGAAATAATTAACCATTGTGTACATTAAAAGGACCACTCATGGTCAATCCTCAAAGATTTGAAAAATATTTAACAGAAAAGTAACAATGAAGCCGTAATTCATTAGCATTGATTACAATGAGTTTTTAAGTTCATAGAATAAAATACGCTCGCAAGTATCCATTTCATGGCTTACTGTTTATATAGCTCCAGAAACTGTATATGTTAATGTTCACACCAACTATTAAACTTATATTTTTGGCAATTTCTAAAATTATGCCTTTCTAATGGATCCTTCAAGCACGTAGATTTCATTTTATTTTAAGTCATTTAGCCATTGGAACCGCCAATACGCTCATTCCTCGAAATCCACGAAATTAAAGAAACCCCTCCTAGGTCCGCCTTAAGTATGGTATGAAAGTTTAAGGCCGAGTTTCATGAGGTCTCGTTAAACTTTAGGTTAACTTTAACCTCCGGTTAAGAACAAAACGCAGTGTTATGACAAGCAGTTAATTTCAAAACCAACCTTTTAACTGCTTAATAACGGACAGACTTCACCGTTACAATGTTCACTTCACTAATGAGAAATCTCTTTATAAAATTGGATTTGACGGCATTATTAACGTTAAGTTAGCGTTCACATAATAAACGATTAGCTTTAATGAGGCATCATAAAGCCAGTCCTAAGAGGTCTTTTAATTTTGAGTCGAATCATTGGGACCAAAAATAAGGTAAATGGCCCTATAAACCCATTCACATTCGGTAAAAAATATCTCATTCCGAAAAGAAAGGAAGAGGAGGCAGGATAAAGTTTCTATTGTACTTGTATACTTGTGCAGAAGAGATTTATCGCAAAAATGAGGTGGGCACGGAGTATCTTGCTCACTCGCTCACACCGCGGGACTCAGGAATGGCTCTGGGGCTGACCTGGAGAATGGGGCATTCATTGGACCTTGTCTAGAGAAACTTGAGTTCGAATCAATGGAAATAACGACAGGGAGAGATATGTTTTGAGAGAAAGGGCACGGAAGAAAGAGGAAAGACGTACGGAACGGCGACGTACTGAGATGCGGAGAGAAGTAAGGGGGGGGGACATGGTTTGCCACCTGTTGAACGGAGTACGTCCGTCATGCACCCACCAAAACCCCCTTTTTGGAGTCATCTCTCAATTACTGGCACATCTAACCCATATTTGCAAAGCCTTTATGCCTCATTTCCTTCCCACCTTCTCTCGGCTCACACTACGGTTGGGGCTCACCGTCTCCGCCGTGAGATATTTATTTCTCCTCGAAGTGCCCTACGCCGCCGGCAACGACATGGAGCAACTTATACATCTATCTTTCACTTTCTCCCCACCGTCTTCCTCTTATGCTCTCTCTCCCCCCCCCTCGCCCCGACACCCACCCGCTCATTTTTCAAAGGATGACGGGGCCGGGCTCTGCGAAGGGAGGACCACCTTTGCGGAGTAATACCTCTCGCGAGCGGTGGATTCGGCTTCAGGGTGACAAATGGGCAAATTTACTTCGCGAGGGCACTCCATTACCAGCACATCTCTTACGCGTGTGTTTTTCCATGAGAGATTTCTAAGATACCCTTCGGGGGAGCTAATTTGCAGAAATAATTAGTGGACAGGGACACGTTGGTGAGAAGGAGAGCTTGGTCGACCACGGCATTTAAGTTGAATGAGAGGTGGTTAAATTCATACGGAGGTCACGCGGAGTTATTCAGCGTCAATGTGTGTCAGATTGATGCAATAACAACTCATCATGCCTCCAAATCAATCGCATTTTACGACTCTTAGATTCAAGGTAGTCTTTTTAGTTTCAAGAATTTAGATTAGAGAATTTTTAATCTCAATGTTTTCTTTTATTCGGAAAACCAAGAGGCAATATTAGCGATATCAAAATATAACATTTTGATGGTTTTAATACGAGGAAGAAAGTAATTCCGAGGTGGTATACAGCAATTATACGAGGGTCATCCGGAAAGTAGTACCCGTTCGTGCCGCATGAAGTGCTGACGACGCGAGTAGCCGCTGGACGAGGTCAGATAGCTTCAGTGGCTTGTCTGCCTTCTCTGAGCCAAGTTGCGTGACGCTAGCATTGCCTGTGTTGTTTCTGTGATTGTTTACAATGTTTAAAAAAATTGAGAACGCCGCCAGTTGTGAAGTGAGGGCAGTGATTAAATTCCTCAATGCAAGAAACGTTCGCCCATGTGATATTCATCGCCAATTAAAGGAGGTGTATGGAGACAATGTAATGGACGAGTCGTCTGTTCGGCGGTGGTGTCGCAACTTCAACATGGGGAGGGGGAACACACACGACGATGAGCGTTCGGGGAGACCGTCTGTCATTACAGACCAACTGGTGAGCTCAGTTGACGAATTCGTGAGGAACGATCGGCGCGTCACAATTGATGACATCTGTGAGCATTTTCCCAATGTTTCTCGAACAATTGTCCATGAAATTGTTAAACACCATCTGCATTATGCAAAAATTTGTGCAAGATGGGTCCCTCGCGTATCTCAATGAGCTGGCGGCGAAGGACTATGCAGCAGGAATACAGAAACTTGTCACACGTTATGACAAATGCCTTAATTTGCTTGGAGATTATGTTGAGAAGTAGTTTAAAGTATCCTCTTTCAAATAAAATTTTTTATGTTTGTTAATATTTACTTTTGTGTCTTTATTTCACGAACGGGTACTACTTTCCGGATGACCCTCGTATGTATGTATGTATGTGTATATATATATATATATATATATATATATATATATATATATATATATATATATATATATATATATATATATATATATATATATATATATATATACATACATATATATATATATATATATATATACATACATACATACATACATATATATACACGCAAAAATTTGATTGAAATGCACATTAGCGGATGATTCCGTTAAAAGTTACTGTTGCGGCATCTCCCGCAGTTTGTTTGGAATTAATATATATATATACATTATACACATATATTTATTTATTTATATTATATATATACCCATTCACATGGAATCAGATATAAGGAAAAGGGATAGGAACACATAAAGGACGAACACAAGAGAGGTGGGGAAGGCAGAATGAAGGAGATCACAAGTGCAAAAATATTTTCATGACTGGGACTTATACGCAAGATCTTTCGACTTGCTGAGCTGATACTCTAATCACTTGAGCTATCGAGGCAACGTAATTTACACTGAAATCTGCGGGGGGTTTGTGTAACCAAGTGCCCCAATTCTTTGGCAAGGAGATGGCGTTAGGGAGCCGTTTTACCCACCTAAAGAGAAACGGGCGAACAAAGGAGAAAGGATAGCAGGTAAAGCTATTCTACAATGTCAATAATAGTAGGAACAGTGCGTTTCGTGGCATGCACAGCCAGAGGAAGGAGACGACCCACATGGGCCAAAAAAACGCGGACGCATACGGATTTATATGTATATATATATATATATATATATATATATATATATATATATATATATATATATATATATATTTATATATATACATACATTCAAACACGAAATTCCGCCAAACGGCGAACAAATACTCATTTATATAGAAACAGATACAAGGAAAAGGGATAGGAACACACACAAAGGACGAACACAGGAGAGGTGGGGAAGGCGGAATCCAGCAGATCACGAATGTAAAAGAATTTCCTACACCGGGATTTGAACTCCAGATCTTTCCGCTTGCCGGGCGGAGGCTCTTAACCACTTGATCTATCCAGGAAACGTAATGAACACTGAGAGCTACGATGCTTTATGCAACCAAGTGCCTCGATTCTTGTGTGTGTTCCTATCCCTTTTCCTTATATCTGTTTCTATATAAATGTATATATATATATATATATATATATATATATATATATATTTATATAGTAACCGCTGTTGTTCAACGTATATGTGGAGGAAATGATAAAAGAGGCAGGGGAAGAAATAGAGGTAGGAATAAAAGTGGGCGGGAATTCGTTAAATCAGTTAGGTTTGCTGATAATCAAGCTCTAGTTTGTCAGTCAGCCAAGGGGTTGCAAAAATTTCTGAGTTAATTGGAAAGTCAGTGCGATAGATACGGAATGAGATTCAATATAAATAAAACAATAGCTAAGCGATTTCCCAAAAAGAAAAATGCTATGCTAAACATTAAAATAGGAGGGCAAAAAATAGAGCAGGTAGAACAGTTTACGTATCTCGTAAGTGTTTTGGACCAACATGTTCAAAGTAGTAGGAACGTAAGGAGAAGAATTGCACTAGGCAAAGAGGCTTTCAAAAGGAGGAGGGAGTTGATGACAGAGACGTGGAGAAAGGGTGCTTAGAAAAGACTCGTGAAAATTTTGATAGGTAACGTTATCTACGGCACGGAAACTTGGTTACTGAAGCAGGAGGATAGACGTCGATTGGAGGCTTTCAAAATGTGGATGTGGAGAAGAATAGAGAAGGTGAAATGGACAGAGAAGAAAACAAATGAGGAAGTACTTGGTATGGTTGGCGAAGAGAGGGGTTTGTTGGGAGAAATCCTATGGAGGCAGGAAAAATGGATGAGGGGCCTATAGATCGGCAGTGGGATGTTGAAAACTGTAATAGAGGGGAGTATTTTAGGCAAACAAGGAAAGGGAAGGAATAGGATCGGGATGTTGGACGGGATGAAAGGAGGTAGGAAGTACGAGAGACGTACTCGTACTCAGAGATGAAGACGGACCTGATGTAGACTAAGTTACTGGATTTTTTGTTTTATTAGGAGTCAAAATATTTATTAAGTAGTTGTGCCCATCTAAAAACCTACCTTAACCGGTAGATTACCTAATAATAATATAATGTATATGAAGTTAGCACTAGCGAACAAAGAAAAAAAACAGAAATACACAAAAAAGAAAAAAACACACGTTTTCAAATTTTCGGTGGTATTAGCCACCTTTCTCAAGGAATAGAAGGAAGGAACAGAAATAAAGTTTATAACCCTTCCCTCATTTCCTTCTTTCTCTTCCTTGAAAAAGGTGGCTTGTACCACCGAAAGTTCGAAAAGTGTGAGTTTCTCTTCTTTTTTGTGTGTTTTTGTCTTTGTACGCTAGTGCTAACTTCATATATATTATTATTCATATCCATGAGACTTTCACATAAGTGATATGTATATATATAAATCCGCAAACTCAAGTTTTCCTGAGTATTCATGAACACAAAATCGGAATATTAGACCATGCTCATCATTGAGCAGACCTCACTTCAAAGTATCCTTTCTATCCTTTGCTCTCTCCTCTAGACATGATGCGAAATAATCTCCGGCATCCAATTAGAACCTGAGTCAGGGATGGTCGAGAATTTCCTTCCCTTTCACTCACGGCAAGTATTTGCATTGCCATCCACGGAACGAGTAGAAAGCCTCTTCTTCCGTCAGTCGACCTGATTTGCATCCCGGGCCACTTACCTCTTCAGGTTCGACCGCTCCAAAATCGCCGCCCTCCTCCCTCACGCCCATCACCACCCTCTGAATCCCCTTCTATCCTTCCTATCTCACTTCACGCCATCCCCCATCGCTTCCTTAACTGCGCCCTCCCCCACTCTTTATCTTCTAGGCTCCACCCTTTCTCTCGCAATTCACAAACACACAAAAAACCACACAAATGACCGAAATGTCCTGTAGCCCCGGAAATGAGAAACCCCGACGTGAACACTAATTTTGAATCAAACAACACCAATTAAAGCCTTATTCTTTCTTCAATTTTAAAGTAAAGAGTAAGTCTCGCCCGATTCCTAAATCTTCTTCACTTTCCAAAGGACATGCTGCAAGGAAAGCATATCACTCCACCTAACTTTACAGCCTAAATCTTTTCTCAACTTGGATAACATCACAGCAAAAATAAATATTTTATAGACGATTTTCCCCAATTGTATTACTTAGTTACCCTATTTTTTCCTTACATAGCATTTACCCGTATTCTCTACATTCTAACATTAATATTGTTTTCTAATTTAGATTTAGTTCTGAAAATACAGTTTGCTGAACTAAAAAAATGCCTAAGTTTTACTTCTCTGGAGACTAAATGATGTCATTTGACGCAACACCCACTCCTGCCCTCTTACACAAAGCCTAAAATACGCATTCTCTTTTTTCAAATAATCCGTTCACCGCATTCATTAAACTCGGACTAACTTCTAGTGCATGGTAACCACCAGGCTTTCTAATCTGAAGTACGTATTTAAAATAATGGGAAGACTCAACGCAATTATGGTAAATATTCTACAGTAAAAGGGAATTCATAAGTCATCTTCAACTTTGAAATATATAATTTTTAACTCAGTTTTTTTCATTTCTTCACAAAAAATACGAAAACATTTTCCTACTATCATAGGAAGGTGAAAAGGCTGCCTAAAAATTAAGTTTAAAATTATAATGGATGACTTAAGTGTTGTTGATAAGGAAAGAGCTAAGAGAAAAGTCTAAAGTTTGGTTTATTTGAGCATAAAATAGTTAGTGCAAGGTAGTTTTTAAAATTTATTTCAGAAAACGATAATTTTTCAGGAAAAAATAACACTGCTTTCACTTTTACAAAATATAAATAATAAGAGCATTCAATTAACCTTAAATGATATATATGGACCCAAATACACACACAAACTTCATCATTAGGTGTTCTAATTAGAATAAATAGCGGAGTAACCATATATTTTTCGAAAGGTCAAGTCCTCAAGGACCACAATCTTTATAAAATTACCTTCCTCATAAAAATTCAGAGGCGAGTCAATTTCTCAATTTTTATATTTTCCAGATACTTCATCTCTGCAGACAAATAGTCTTGTAAATGTAATTAGATATCAGAAATTCCATGTACTTCAAAACGACCTGCTAATTATTTCATTTTAAGTGTCTTTTTATGCATTTGGAGGCAAACTACGGTATAACACGTTAAGTCAAGGAAATTATTAATTATTCTCAGAGTGATTACTGTGTATAATGAACAATACTATACCTATCCCAATTAGGAGACGTCACAAAAGCGCGAGGTGTTCTATCAAGAAGACAAGCACCGCTCATCTCAACCAAATCATCGCTTTCCATAGAACCCGCCCTTTCTCTCTGCTACCCTTTGCATTCTCTTCATATTCGACTTCTCTTTCTCTCTCTCTCTCTCTACATTGCCCCGTTTTCTTCTCTTTCTCTCTCTCTCTCTCTACATTGCCCCGTTTTGCTCATTACCCCTTTGTAACCCATCGCACGCGTGGGATGAGCCGTGAATTTCCGAAAACCCTCTGTACCGTGGCCTTTCCCTCCTTTGTAGACAGCCTTGAATACTCACGTTTCTCTGAGCCTGCAGTCCCCCGCTGTTTACGCATCCTTTTAAATCCCTTGATTATTATACCTCGCGATTCTCTTGTTTCCACTCAATGTCCTACCTCTCTCCGTTTCCCTCCTGTTTCTTCCTCCCCTTCCTTTCTTCGTCCTCTGTTCCAGCTCATCCCATCTTCCACACACTCTATCCCACCACCACATCGAACAATATCCGAGTATGCCTCCCTCTCTTTCCATACTTAGCGCACCTCTCTTCGCTTCCGTCGATTTCCTCTCATATAACTTCTTTCTTCATCGTTCAGACTCTTTCTTCGCGTGAGCCCTTCCGCTCCCTGCTTTAACTTACCCTCTCGTCAACTTCCTAAAAAAATACCTACCACCACTACTTTCCCGCTCCTCTTGCATCCGACCGACAAACTCCGACTCCCCTCAATCTCCCCCCTCCACGTGGACCTCTTTTTCTACGAGCCGACAGGGAGGGAGAGGTGGAGAGGAAGAATTTCTCCCCTCTACTCTCTTCCCACCGCCGCCGCCTCTTCCCCGCAAAAAGCCTTCCCTCCACAGAACCCTCCACTCCCTTCCAACCTCTCTCCTTGCCCCCCTTGCCCTCACCTAACCAGTAATTAACGTCGTTTTGGAGCCCTGCTCAGTGAGAAATGGAACGGATTGAAGGGAAAAGGAAGGGCGCCTAGGGAAGAGGATTGCGGGAATCGGAAGACGAGAAATTGGACGCGGGTAGGAGCGGGGTTCTGTGTATTTCCCCATCGAGAGGGAGGTGGAAAACGATAGGTGGAGAGGAGGCGTGGCCGGGTGTGTGGTTTAGTTTTACGGTCTGGAGGAACGGGAATATATGTATGAACGCGCGGGTTGGAATAGGGTTGTAAAGTTCGCGACGGACCGCAGCGGATGGAGGGGAAGAGATTGAAGTGTAAGTTTGGGGAAGATTTGATTTGCGGTTTGAATTAGAGAAGGGAAAAATAGAGGATGCGTCAGCCCTAGCTAGCTGTGGGGCACTTTAAGATTTCTGCGGGGAGTCAGCGTTTGCCGAAGGATATGCGAGTATTAATTCATTTCTCAGACTATTAATTGAGGAACACCTTATGGTATTATATCTCTGCTGCATATGTGATCGTAACTCCCGTTTTTCCAGGGAATAACTAAAGCAGCATTCCCGTTATCGCGGAATAGTTTAATGTTAGACTGGCGAGAGCAGCCTACCGTGGCATAGGTAGAGATATTAACGAAATGACTTGCCTATTATAGGCAAGGAGAGGTTTCACAAACACAAGTGTGGCTCCTATACTGAAGTTGAAACATCAAAGAAAAGTGAACGTAATGAAAATATGTATCGGGCAGTACACATAAACTGGGTGTAATAACGCTACAAAATTTGTCTTCTGCTTCTCTCTTAAATATGCTGCTCCAAACAAAGATTCATTGATTGCAGCCATTCATTGTGTGGTGATTCCATTCAATTTATTTGAGAGGGACCCAGATCGACCCATCAGCACCACGCCCTGTCGTTCCGCCAGCGGCGCCCTTGGCGCCTGCTCTAGGCGGTCATAGCCCCAGCTGCAGAGAGCTCGTGTAGGCGGAATACGACATGGTTCCCCCTTGAGGGAACCGCAAAAGCTACATCTGTGGTCCTTTTTATTTTTTGACAGTAAATCGGTAGGCCGATTAAAGAGTACGTTATGTTATCACATATAATACTACCCTACATACGATAAATATATCTTAATGAAAATAAAATTTTCATTTTAACTATCCATTTTTCCTGTAAAATTTATTGTTTTAAAATTTGTTAAATTTTAATCATTATAGAAATATGTGATACAGATTTAATCACATCTACCTTTGATATCGTCTTGTTCACTTACTTGGATAATACAAAGATATTTTTATATTCCTTATGGGACTTCTACGTAGCGTAAGAAGTAATCAAAATATTAAAACCTAAAAACATTCACAAATAAAAGCAACTCATTTTCCTCTCTTTTTGGCGCATAAAAGACTGGGACCAAGATATTCACTAGTATAGAAGAAGAACAGCCAAAGAAGTTAATTACAAATGTATTATTAGAAGCGACCAAAGGACCACGTTCCAATGCAACATGTAACTTAAACGTAACAAAATGAAAATCCTAGGTTCTTGACTCATAAACAGAATCAAAGACATTTGCACAACAAATATCAAGGTGAGAATTCACCATTACTACATTTTTCTTCAATGAAGAACTGTGGATAGATATTTATTCTCAAAAGCCACTTATACACTCATATTGCGTTACATTTTCAAACTACAGGTTGTAAGTTGACAGAAATTCGTTATGGTGATAAATTATGCAATAATTTATCACCTTAAATTTATGTATATGGCACACTTAAAATACAATTATGTCAATTGTGAACAGTATAAAAAGTGGTGAATAATTTTAGGGTAAAATAAAATTAAAACAATATCCTAGAGTATAATGAGAAATACGAAAATAATCAAGTTGTCAATGGACTAAAATCCTATTTTTGAACAAATAAAAATTACTAAGCGAGATAAATCTGTGTCTAAATCACGCCGGTTGAAAGAGCATTAGACAATTTTTTTTTAGTCATAATTTTTTTCGGCAAAAAATATATTTGAAGACGATGAAGCCTAATAGTATATCCTGTCATATTCCATGAAATTCCTTACTTAATAATTGCCATATTTAATGAAATCCAAAAGAAAAATCCTCCTCTCTACGGATTAACTTATTCCCGAATTAATTTATATTTCCCTCACAGCAAATACATGTATGCATTAAATTATGGCTTATCTGATAATTAATGCAAAGAATGCATTATAATTAGTTTTTGGAGAATTTATTTTTCCTAAAGAAAATTCAGCATATCGCTCTATTTAACAAACATTCGGAGCATACCCTAGATTCCTCAACGAAAATGTATAATTTGCCTAATATACAGTGATAATAATAATGTATGCTCTCATTAGAGACCAAATAGCATTAAAACCATTTTCTCCATATTGGTACGCCCATCGGAATGATAGCGGAGCAAAAAGATGAAACGGAGGTCTTCCGGGATGAAACTGTCCAGGGAAAATATTAGGGAATCAACAGTTGCGCACACTACCATTACCTCCGGTGCTCGGAGCGAGGGAGGTAATAATAGTGAGAAAAAGAATATATCGTCCCGGGAGGAGGACTGGATCATGGGCGTTAGGTCACGGTTAGGCGACACTGGAGTACCAGTGGGGAAGGCATAATACGCGTGATAGCGGGAGTACTGATTTCCATTGGTTTATAAAGCAGCCTCGTTCCTTCGTTAATATTCAAACCCTTAGGCCCTGGAGCGAAATTACTGCCATTTGGGTAACTCGTCGGGAGGAGGAAGGTGGCAAAAAATAAGGCACTGTTTTAAGGTGATAGGGAAGAAGTGAAGGTGAAACGGGAAGAAAAGGTGAAACTGGGGAAGACGGGGTGGGAAAGAAGATTGGAGAGCCGAAGGATCGAGCAGGGAGATGAGGTGAGGAAGGCGGTGAACCACACGAATATTGGGTTAACGAAGGCAAAGAGCAACTTGGGAGAAAAAAAAGAAGAAAGAGAGAGAAGAGGGGAAGAGAGAACTCTTTTCTCTCCTTGGACTGAGAGTAAAAATGCGAAAAGGACAATCAAATTTCACAAAAGGGCCCTGTAGGCATTGGTAAAATTCTTTGAATTACCTCAGGTTAATAGACTGTGCACAAAAGTCACAACAGTACAAGGTGAAATTAGCGAAAATATGGCTACAGGGGAAGAACGTGTATACAGGCTGTAAAACATATTACATTACCTATTAAAAATGTTTACGCATCCATTGAATACAAAACTCTTCGGGGACACAAAGTCAGTCATATCAATTATCGGAATACTGTTGCAGTAATTAACCCCATCCTCACGCGCCTACACATTGCTCTCCGTAATGCATAATTTTTGCACAGCACAACAATATATTAATTTTGGATGAAAAGATTTCAATAGGAGGAGCATTAAAATTATTTTGATTATTCAATTCTCGAGCATGTGTATATATATATATATATATATATATATATATATATATATATATATATATATATATATATATATATAAAAGTAAACAGCTCCAATTAATGCAGAAAATTCGTTAGTGAAACGCTGATTTTCTGCTTAGATAAATTGCATCATATTTTACAGCTTTTATCAATTTAATATATTTTTCATGCTTGAAAAATAATCTGTGAACAAGAAGGAATCTTAATGAGACCAAAATCCGTTTATTCTAATTTTAAGACCTGAAGAGCACGATGAAGGTCATACATTAGAAAACAACGTATTAGTCACTACAATTCTACTAAAAACTGGTACTTATTCATTACACGTAAAATGTATTCATTTCTGAACAGCCAGTTGTTCATTGAGTTACGTTTGTAAATTTTATGGCGTACAGCACAAGTTGAAACGTCCCGTGATTAATGGTCTCCAAATAGCAATAAATTAAAATTTCATGCTCTAAATTTTGTTTAAGGTGCTTTTCTTTTAACGTATTCAATTAATTCTTTTCTTTTGCCATAATTTGATCAATTAAATGCAAAATTGTAAATAAATTAAATTTTCATTATTTTATTCAGATAGGTGGCATAATACCATGAGTTTATGTGAATCACTAGCTAATAACAAATATAAACGAAAAATTCATAGGCATTCTCTGCTGGAGAGATATACCAGACTATTTTGATTAAATTTGAGGCTGGCTATTTCCTCACGCAGCTGGTACGAGGGGAAAGAGGTGGTGAGTAGGTAGGGAACGAGCGTTACAGAATGGGGAAGAAAGAGGAGGGAAGATGATGGAGATGGGGAGGTGGAGCGGAACCGCTGGTGGCAGGAGCACGGCGCAGAAATCTAAAACCGCCGAAGGATTAAGCTTCTTCAATTATTCTAAACTGGGAGAGCGATCGACTACACCCCCATCTCCAATCTCCCTCTGTGCTCTGCTGCTTCACATCCCTTGCTTCTCTGCTCTTCCGTCAATTGGGCTTGCCGTGGAATAACATCCCGAATCGATTCCGTGCATGAAACCACAGAGTTCGTCCACCTGATCAAGTTTCTACTGGCAAAAGTAGACGGCGTCATATAGTAGAAAATATAAGCAGAATATCTCTCAATGCAAGAAAACTAATTACATGATTTAATCTAAAGCTAAATTAAAGTAATCAATTGAGCTCAATCCTAGCGTCGAGGGGTCATTTTACATATCCGGCTAGGCCTTGGTTGGCAAATTCAGGGAAATGCAATGCCGAAGATTAGACCAAGCTTTATGTTGAATCGTAACGTGACTATTAGCAATATTACTAAGTTTTTGGCTGGCAGTTAACTACATGAGCATCAATATAATATTAAATTGACTATCATTACGCTATGCTTTGGGATTAAATTTAAATCAATGTATCGTGCATAACAGATATTTTCAACGTCCTTTTCATACTTATCGAATGGCTTACAATCCAACACACACGAAAAAAAAATATATATATAAATTATTTATATATATATATATATATATATATATATATATATATATATATATATATATATATATATATATACACCTCTGTGTGTGTGGTGTGCATAAACACTCTTATTTCATATCGTCATATAGCTTTATGAATTCGGAATGTTACTCGACACATTTGAACTATGTTTTAAAGAAAAAATCGGAAAGGGAACTACTAAGAACCAATATTTCCCGCTCAATTTCAGACAAAAAGGGGTATTTAATTCAATAATACTAATGATAACGACTAAGTTCAATTTGTACAATCGGGTAAACTTAGTTTCATCGTGTAAAGATAAAATACTAATTAGTTTCAATAGAATATTGCTTAAATTAGCTTTCTACACTATAGATCTAGTTTTAGTTAATTTGTTCTCTTTTTAAATACTCACTCCTTTAAGTTTTAAATTTATCGCATAACTGATCCGAATTTCATTCAAAAAATCAGATTTCCTAATAAATTTTCTGTCCAACAGAGATTACGCCATTAAATTTTATTTATTATAATCTTTTATGGTGGACAACGTTTTAGCTCTTTCCATTATTACGCCCCTTCCATTTGCCTTCCCATTATGAACTGACAACCCTAACTGCCCGCCCTCAAAGTGACTGGTGTGAACAAACAGAGAACAAATACTACGTAGGGTCATTTTGGTGATATTTGTAAAGGAATCTGATGGCTAAGGTCTGGGTGTAAGCTATCAAGAAAGAAATAAAAATAAAACTGTGGGGGGTGAAAGGGACTGACCACGCTCGCGTTCCCGCCCTCCCACTCTCCTGGTCGC
Source organism: Hetaerina americana (assembly GCF_022747635.1). Taxonomy (NCBI): domain Eukaryota; kingdom Metazoa; phylum Arthropoda; class Insecta; order Odonata; family Calopterygidae; genus Hetaerina; species Hetaerina americana. The sequence continues at coordinate 2,058,019 of NW_027286808.1, read as the reverse complement.
CGTCACCGGAGAGACCTCTCCGGCGGCCCCACCGAACGCTCACCAGAAACCTCCGACCTCACAGAGAAAGATAAGAACACTGAAAAAAAATAATCCTTGCACTTGCCACCTCAAAGGACGGTGAGGGATTGCGACTAAGTTTGCTCACCTGCAAAGGGGGGAGGAGGGAAAGTGAAAAGTGAGATTCGACGGAATATATAGAGCGAGGAAGGATGTGGGGAGAAGAGAGCGATAAAAAGATAAATAAAAAAATAAGATCTGTGGCGAGGGAGGCAAGCAGACGGGTCGTGACTGGGCGGCGTTGTGCAAAGAGAAGAACAAAATTCCTCCCAGTGTTGCTTCTTATGTGAGCACGCTGCGAGCCGTGGTGGGAACTGCGAAGGAGGTCGAGAAAAAAGGTCCAACTCGAAATGGACCGGTGGCGGTCATGAATTCCAAATCCACAAGTGTTAATTAGTCGGCAGTGGTGGAAATTTGGTAACTCAAACGCTTCTTTTGGTACGATTCGTACTGAATTTTATCTTTGATCAACAGGAAGCGCAGCAAATAACATCCGCTATCTTTCCCGTTCATTGAAATTTTGCCCTTTTGATTTTTAATCTACTCTTTCCTTGGATCGGTATAAGGGATTTTTTACGAATATGTCGGGTGACTTCGTGCTTAAAGAGTCACTACTGCTAAAATTAAAGACTTCTAATATCGCTGGAAAGCAAGAAGCGTAAGTTAAGAATGCGATAATGACAAAAATTCAATTTTGAACTCGACAAAAACTATTAACCCTGGTGATACCATTCACCTTTGTATCCAAACCTTTAAGTTGTAAAGAAATGTTCGTAGTGCCTTAGAACTAATTACTCCTTTACTTATTGCTACGGAAATGAAATAATCAGACCCAGATATAGATTAATCGTGAAGAGTAGAAAAAATAATGAATAAATATGAAAACTCTCCTTCAGGAAAATAATTCAAACATATTAAATATTTTGTTTTAAGGGTTTAAATAGAATTCATTTGTTGAGTTTCAATGGATATTAGATATAATAGTTTCATTTCTCCCCAATTTTTGAAATAAATGTATTCTCTACCGTTAATTCTGATAGCTCTTGAAAACATTTCAGTAAAACGACTGGTCGCAATAGAAATGATACCTAATACATTCAAATAGCATTATAATTGGTCGTACTCAATGGAGTGTTTGCATTTTGGTGCATAAAAATCTACATAAACCACCATTATAGTGAAGCAAAACGAATTTTAGAGTCCATGAAATATTAATGAATTCCAGTGATAATACCAATAAATATGATAAATATAATTCTAAGTAAATATGTCTACTTTAAAGTGATATAAAGATCCAGCCAATCAAAGCCCAACCCTAGGTTCAAACTATGCTTATTTTAATATTCAATTTAATTAATTAAGCAAACTGTCTTCTGATGAAAAAATTGAAGAGAAAAAATCGAATCGGCGGAAATTAGGATAAGTTTTAATAAAAGGGGCCCTTCAATAGTCTAGACACGGGAATCTTTTACCGAAAGTATATGTGGTTAATTGATTTAAACCGAGCAATAGTTTATGAAAATCAAATTGAGGTACACGTTGCATCCCACCAAATTAAATAATTGCAGTAACTATTCCACATTTTTGATTTTCTTTATAGTTTGGATCAACATAACAAATGACTAATAGTGTTGGTTACTTCTTTTCATTTCTATTGCTGAAACGGAAAATATTATCTCTTCAATTTAAATCTTTATCAATCATTTTTAGAATATTTTGTTTATGAAATATTTGTATCGTTGGTTAAAACAGTCATTAAAAGCCAACAATTCTGATTTCAAGTTTTCTCTCCACATGTATATTTCCCACTGCTAAGACATAATTTCGGTTAAAATTTACCCCATGGAATGCGATGTCAGGGCATCGCACCAAGAAACTTGTGTCTGTCATAAAAATAAAATCACATCCTGTTCCAGAAGTAATGTTTTTACTGCCTTAAGATCTTGCGAACTGAAAAAGGTAGTGGCGCTGTAACAATATGTCTTTTCATCAAACTTTTCTCACATATTCCAGCTGACAGGTTCGCTTACACTAATCCTGGGTCATTTCATACATCAGATAATACTCAACCCACCTGAAATGGATGCGGACGAATCTGTAACGTTAGATTGGTTAACTATTATAGATAGACAGAAAATACCTGACGTGATTAGATGATTTATCTGGAATTTAGTGCTCAACATACTCCCATCCCTACAGTTTACGAAACGCACAGAGTGTTGAGTGATAGATCCTTTCTCCGTGTTACCTGGTACTTATGAAAATTTTCTAGGGCCCAGAAAGCATGTAAAACTTGGTTGAGCCGATTTTGTCCACAGGCATCCCCCAGATTTGACCCCGGTCAGTAAATCTATCATCAGGAGCCGAACAATACATTTACTATATTAAAACGTCACTTCTCTGACATAATATTCCTGAAAACGAAATTGTCCCCAAACCTGCCGTCGCCTAAGAGTGCATCTTCTTAAGGGGAGCGCTTTCAAAGCGAAGGAACAATTAGAGACCCACCATCAAGCTGCAATTTCCTTATTGTTCACGCAAAGTCTACCGAGAATAGTTTCGTGGAAATATTGCTACCATATGGAGTTTTGAGATGATCAAAGGAAACCTCAATATTAAATTCTATCTCTTACACTAGATAAGGTGAAATAAAGCAATGAGCTGGCTAAATACGAGCACTCCTTGCGTTCAAGATTGGCACAACTCACGTAAAACCTGGTTTTGAGTAATTACGAGCGCTGATAGCTGTTAGGCGGTGCTTTATACTCCACTATATTAAACCGATTGTTTGTGGCTCAGTGACTAAATCCCACATGTGAAACAGTTATACACGTATGTAAATGTAGTTGCATCTTCACCATCGATTATATCAAATGCCTTCTTTTAGGCATGATTTCACTGAAAATATAGAGCAATACTCCTATAGCTACTGATGCTCCTCAAGTCTGCCATATGAGGTCAGCTAGCCCGCTCTTCAAGCTTTGACTATCAGTACTATAAAACTCTCTACCAGCAAGGACAGCTAATAGCAACTGCGATGCGCTGATAAATAAGTACGCAGTATGTAAAAACGTGGAATAAGTAAGCAGTATGTAAAAACGTGAGATAAGATATTGGATCAGATTCGTGGTTTACTGGATAAAAAGTTCAGAGGAGTATAGCAAAACATACTGATGAAGTAGTCATAAAGATCTAATGGATTGATAAAACAAGAAACGTGGGAGTAAAATAATAAAAAAGAGAGAAACTGTGTAAAAGAAAGTTGCTTAAGAGAAGTTCCGAAAATATTCCGCTAGAAAACCGAAAGGAAACATACTGTAGGGCAAAAAAATGGAGACTTGAGACGAGATACTCGTACACTAGGGCGTAAGATAACTAGAAATGGACATGAATGAATGTAAAAATGCGGTATTTGGACCAAATGATGGTCTATATCAAGCATATAGTTCAAAGGCGTCTTTGTCCTTAAATGAAGAACACAATGTATATGTCCGCTGTTCTTTATTTACGTACAACTAGTTTCAACGCTCAGGCGTCATTAGAAACTAGTTGTATGTAAATGAAGAACAGTGGAAATATACATTGTGTTCTTCATTTAATGAACATGAACTTCCACAAAGTTGAGCCTGGAACAATTGAGTACGTCCTGGGCCATAGGAGAACGCACCATCTACTTACTACAGTATTACTTTTACCAAAATATGCATTATACTCTGATAAGTACCCAACATTTACCTCACTTGAAGTTAATACGCCCATTTTAAGGACAGGAGTCACATTAGTCCAAGTCCCTGACTTGGACATCGAGGTTTAAATGGTCACTACGTCATTTGATCAAGAAATCCCCGATTAAGGGGCTCTAAAAAATGCTACTAGTATACAGCGCAGTTCATCATCCTTCTTTTATACGTGTTAATTGTAGTTACGATACCTTTTTCTAAGCCTTAGGAAATTTAAAACAGAATGTTCAAGTTTATATTTACCCTTATTCCCTCCATGATATAGGCTTAACTCATTAACTCCATCCAAAATTGGCGAACTTGTTCACTTACTGGCAACTCTGAGCAGTCTTCCTCTCCTTTCTTTCTCATGTGAATTTCAAGAGCAGGGAGTAATTTCTCATACGAAGTGAATGAATGCCAACTAATTTTAGATTAATAAAAAATTTCAAAACGCAGATTTTTTTCAACCTACAATCGGACTGACCTCAACGTATTCATTTTGAAAGGCCCGTAAATGATTCAAATTCTCATCTAAATTTCGTTATTTATAGCAAGTCAACCGCGAGGGCTTGCCGCTTGCCAATTACGAATGACCTTTAAAGTGGTATAAGGTTGAATAAAGGTACCTGCCTTCATATCAACTTTAAGCTGACCTCTGATTGGTAAGAATCTCAAGTTATTGAACAAAATTTAGATTAAAATTAGCTTTTCATAGTAAACACTACTATTCTTATAGAAAAGGCCCACTATTCGTGATTTCATCGATTTTTTCAATGAAATTTTCTAAGACTAAACTGCATTTACCGTTATTTTCATTATTATATTCACGCCTTTATAAAAGAGAAGTTGTTGCAATACCCAGAGTCTACGATTATTAACTTTTAAATTAATTTTAAAATTTCACAAGGATTGGACCTTTATAAACAATCAAATATATAGCCGCATTATTGTAGATTTCTAGCCACATATAACACACAGTTCTTATGAAATATTTAAAGTAAACAGAGAGGAATGAGAAAAAGTTTTTGTTACTAGATAATTAGAAAATTCTTCTGAAGCGAATTTCTTAACACGTATTTTCAACTATTATTCGAAATAACCTGAGCCATTAATTAACACGGGTTTTTAGGCTGATAACCCACAAAAGCTCAAGATGAACACATATCCTTCAGCTTTTTATTAACCTCAACTACTCCGATTCCAACTTTTTTCAAATTAGTCACCTAATTCTTTCAACCAGCATAAATATTATCTCTTAAGAAAAGCGTCATTAAATCTTTCAGTTTAAGAACTCTATCGATGTCTATTTAGGCATTAATCGAGACGATATATATTTATTATGTATGCATGAGCACTGGAATAATAATTTGAACAATATTGAAATTTTTTCAAAACCAATTAAATAAGATATTTATGAATAACTTCATTGATATTTTATACTTTTCTATTGTTTTTTTTCTATTGTATTTCTATTTCATACATTTCAGCTGTTTAATTTCCATATTGATTCAATACTAAAACATAGCTTGATCGTTACAGCTAAGATGTTCGAAAGCAAATTAACTTTGTGAAAGTGTGGAATATTCGAAACACTTTGTAACATTTTCCTCTATAATGTAAGACCTCGACCAGCTACAGTAGATTATTGCGTACAAGATCGAGATATAAAGTGTTCATTATTGAATATTTTCATTGGGAATAATAATGTCTTAAAAGGAAACTTAAAAAACGTACAAATGGTACTTCGCTGAAAACTACGCAATGGTATAAAAATGTGTGCGTTTTATGAGGGTACTACGCCATTAAATTATTCCCTAGTGAGAATTTATAACAAGCCTGGGAATGTATGGAAACGACAGCGTCATTAATGCTAAAATTACTCCCGGGTGTGTTCAGAATAGTTGATCTGGGGTAAATACGCCACAGCTCAAACGTTGCCACTATACGTACAGGTGAAAGGTGTAGTAGGGAGTGGCAGGCTCTCAGCATATGCTAAGCCTCATTTTGACGCGATGAACCCTGTCGCCGGAGGGAAATCTATGATTTCCCCTGGCTCGGGAACGCAGAGATGTCGCTAGCACGTAAAGAGACACTCCTTTCCACTTACATACCAACAAAGTAACAGAGAAGGTAGAAGGAAAAATTAAGTTGCGTAATGAAATAGGATATGACGTATACTACGAGCTCATATGGAATTAATTGTTTTTTTAATAAGCCTAAGTCGTGATTCAAATTGATTTTTGCTTCAAATACTCAAATGAATATTTAGATACTATTCACGGTTAAATAGTTCATAAACTATAAATGTATCAGAAAAATGTTCTTCAATAAATCAAAAGAAATAATTTTGAAAGTAGAGGTCATTAGTTTCACCTGACAAATTATTACGAAATAAAGCAATAAATGTGAAGTAAATATTAGTGAAGACTTCATTATGGAGAACGCAATGCTTCATGTGACGGAGACTCGGTCTTTGAAGCGAGGGTATGAGGGTAGGTTGAATGTTTTCAAGACGTGGGTGTTGCGCAGAATGGAGAAGATAAAAGAGACAGAGAGGAAGACAAACGCTCAGGACTTAAATAGGTTGGAAGAAGATATAGCATTACCGGGGGATATCCGAAAAAGGTAGCGAAAGTGGATGGAGGAAATATTGAAAGGTAGTGGGATATTGAAGGCTGTAATAGAAGGGAAACATTGGGTGAGCAAGGTAGAGGAAAGAAGGTAGTAAAGTTTCTGGATAGTTAGAACGCACGATTAAAGAAAGAAAATATTAAGGGCATCAAAGAGAAGGTTGTCACGATTTGTAAATATGTAAAGAGTACGTAAAATAAATATTCGTTAGGGACCGTCCCAAACCTCCCTTTAAATTGGTAAAATACCTATAATTAAGACCATAGGCATTTTCGACGCACTGAAACATGCAGCGTGATGGGCTGAGCTAAAGTTGAGAAGCTTGTCACTGTATTTATGCTGTGAGTCTTGAATTCCGCTTCAAGAGAGTAAAAATCCATCCTCTAAAAATGGATTCCTTCATTAAATTTTATTTTTTCCATTCCAATGTTCTAAGTCGATGTTTTGTTTTTATTTATTTTAATATAGATAACAAGGTTGCGGAGTTTTTCACTTAGCTTAAAATAATAGAGATATGGAAAGCATTTTCCAGTGATATCTGACTTCCATTTAGACTTACATAAATGGTGTAGACACATCATATCATGCCGACTTTCAGCTCTTCACAGATGAAGATAGCCATTAACTCAAGCAACAGAACTAATGGCCTGATAAGATGATCGAATCTATTTCAATTAAAAAATTTTATTGTCGAAAAAATAACTCGAAAAACTGCATTTATTGCGATGAAAACCTAAATATTCACTAGAATGCGCTGTTTCTGATATAATTTTTCAATATTCATTGTTTAGCGCGCCTGGCGGAGCATAACTTTACGCATCTCATCTTCAAGTAATGAGATATCGGTGCAAACAACGATCTTTTACTGGTATAAATGTGTAAATAGGCCGGAAATGGAATCTGGAGTAACTAGAAGACCTAGTTGCTTATTGACGATTCTTGTTCAAAATCGAGATCTCCAGATATTGGTTTGTTCCCTACGATATTATGGTAAGTAATAATTTATGCAAATGGAACAAATCACCTTTCCAGAAGTGGATTCAAATGGTATATTATCGGCAATAGGTAAAATTAGTAACATAATTAAATAATTTTGTTGAAAGAGCGGCAATCTTTAGTGTGAAGTTTTGCATATAGTTTCTGACAATTAAATTTAAATCTGGAGTTACATGTTCATTCAACTCTATGCTCAGAAAATTTATCGCCCTACCTACCAGGATTTTATAAATCTAACTTCAATGGTAGCTTTGTCGCACATATTTTTATTTAATAGATATTAAATATAAATCTTACCTTGGGGATTAATGATAATTCAGTAGGGTGTGGCTATGCTTCAAACTGGTAAGAAAATATTCAACCGAGAGTAAGCTTTTTCTCTTATATATTGTCGGAAGTTTCATTATTTTTTTCAAATCACCGATGTTGCGTTGAGTATGCGTATTCTGCCAGTTGCTAGGACTAGGAATGGTACCTTGTATGAATCTCAAGATGCTTCATGGTAGCACAGCGTGCTCCACGCACAGCACAGGATCTCCATTTCATCTACATGAAGTCAAACAAGATAGAAATGTAGTTTGGCCATAACAACGCTTCGTTAGGGGTATCTGGGCTAAGAAAAGGTTCACTCAGAAACCAAACACCTTGAGGGAGCATAACACACGTGCCAATAAAAGTCAGCCAATATTCACCGTGTCAATGATATTCACTTGTATTTGGGAGTAATTAATCTTATTTAGTCTTATCCAATTTTAGTTAGGGATCATTTCATTAGATATGTTGCCACTGGACAAATTTTAAGTACTATGATGAAATTAGAAGAAGAGTTGCAACATATTATTTGGATCACATTTATAATTCGGCATTAATTTCTCTCGTCGAAGAATGAATTCAATTAGGAATGAGTTCAATTAGGTTCCATATATTTCCACAAGATTTTGTCAAAAATTTTTATTATAAGACAGTACGTGAAGAAGAGCAATTATGGACAGTAGGGTGGATGATGAAAGAAGACCCTTTGCTATTCCACAAAGAAGTAGGGTGGTGTTTCAGCAGTCACGGAGAATAAACTTCGGTTTCCTCAGTCTTTTATAAATCCAACGTTAAAAATAGCAAACATATCATAAATGATAATTAAGTATTATCAATAATCAACCGACAAATCTCTAAATATATTGTTTGCCCAAGCAACAACAATATCCAGAAAATGTAGTGTACATTCTATTGTTAAGATATATGATACTCAAAAGCACTTCTGACACCGATGGAATCATTAAGAGATATAGACGAGTGACAGTGACTTTTTCTTGTTCCCGAAACTGAAGAGGTCCATGAAATGGACGACGCTACGCTACGATTGACGAGATAAAGACTGCATCGAAGGAGGAGCTGAGCAAGATTACAAAAATGATTTTTTGAAGTGCTTCGAGGATTGGAAAAATCGTTGGCTCAAGTGTATAATATCTAATGAGGTACTTCGAAGGGGACGAAATTTGATATTCACGAAGAAATAAATAATTTTTGAAAAAAATCATTAGTCGCGATACTATTTGGACAGACCTCGTATCCATTAATAGACTAGGCAAATGAAATAAGATCCATAATATCAGCTTTGATAGATTTATACGCTCATTTCACTTCCTCATGATTTGCGAACACAACCAAACCAATTTACGTACAACACATTAACTATTAACCATAAATACATTAAAAGTTTAGTTACTTGAGTTTTAGAAATAAACAACGCTCATTATCACGAAAAGTTGCCGGCCCCGGTGGCGGCGGGGTAACATCCTCGCCTGCCAACCCAGAGATTGTGGGTTCCATTCCGGTATCGGTAGTTTTTCCTCCACCTCGGGCTTGACTGTATGTAATTGTCAAATTTTATACCATTGTTCGTAGTCCAATGTTAAGGCTGAAGTGCTATTTTCGGACTAATGCAAGATTAAAAAAATATAAATTTAAACTTCTAAAATTCCTTTCCCCAGCACACGCATTCGACATAATGCAACCTGTGTACAGGTGTTTCTTCGAGCAAACATCGTACTCCATATAGCAGATTTGACCTGTAAAAATAAATTTTCGAGATAGACTGTCCATATGCACAATGATGCAAGCAACGGCATTGAATTTAAGTTTTAAACGATGCTTAAGCCATAAATATGCACCAAAGGATACGGTGCAAGAAAAATTCTTCCTCAAAAAAAACTTCAACCTGAAGGTTAATGGGAATAGTGTTCGAGTTACGAGAGCAAGATAGCAAGGCTAGGCCGGGGGTCGGCATGCTAGGGGAGTTTCTCAGTAGGGCTTCCTCGGTTCGCAACACGTGGCGGCGTTGGCTTACGACGGTATCACCTTCACCTATAACCAGCTAGTTCATAACCGACATCTCATTACCTGAAATTAGTTAAACGTAAGGTATATCGCTGTATTTCATAACCACGGCATCTCATTACTCGAATCCGGATAAACGTCTTTTACGTAACAATGAAATTTCAGATTCATTGAAGATAGTATGACTGGTATCACCTTACACGCTTTATTCACAATCCTAGACTTCCTATTCAAGGATAATCGCAATTTGCCTGTAATACTTTGGTATTGAAGGAACGGGAGGATCAGTTACATTTCATTGCAACTACACGTGAATAATGAGAGAACTTCAAGAGGAAATATCAATTAAAATTTCCTTGGTACACTTATTTATCACTTAAATTACTACATACTATTCAGCCGGTTATAAGAGAGAAAATACTATCGGAATATTTGCATTTAGTCGCCTAATGAGATGTTTTGGCTGTTATTTGCCCATTGTGCATTAGGCACTTTTTAAGGTATCGGTTACGCATTGGTCAGTTTGGAATCTTGGAACGATTATTAGGAGGCACAGCAGACTATTCAATAGACGTACTCTCTTTCGTACTGAATCGTGGAATAATAAAATAAACCGTAAGTTTTGTCTGACATTTTAAACGGATCGCTGCCTCACCGTCGTGCCAGCCATTTACATTTGCCCTGTCTTGGGCCATCCTGCCAGTACACAAAATGCCAGTTTGTAACAGCTCACCGGGCCAATCTCTGTCAGTCTTCTAATTCTCCAAAATATTTGGACCGAAGTATTTTATGAATGTCTTCTTACTATATGTTCTTATTACTTCCCTGTTGTTCCTATTATTATTATTGCTCCTACCATCATTCCTCATTATATTATCGTGCTTCATAATGCATCCAATTAGTTACCTTCCCTTTTCTTCAGTCTCTTCCATTATCTTTCGTCTTCCCTCACTCTTCGAATGAATCCATCATTAATTTATTGTGCTATCCATTAAGCCGTATCATTCTACTCCAGCATTGCATGCCAATCAATTCAAGTATTTTTTTTTCCTCACAGAGGCTATCGTTCACGTCTCGCGGCCGTGAAAAAGTAAATTTCATATATTAACCTTTATGATCGGCTTTTTAATGCCCACTAATTTGTCTTTTGGCTTTATTATTTCTTCTTTCCATTAACAAATTCTTATTTTCTTATTTAATTCTTAATATCTCATTCTTCAGCCATCTAATAAGCCAAATTCTTTGTTAATGGCATTCCCAAGATTTAGATAAACATGACCCTCCATTCTGAAAAACAATTTTCTTTGTTTTATATTTGTTTCTTAGAAGACTGTGATTTTTCATAAGAAATAAATAAGCTTTGCCGAAGGTAGTAGAGAGATATCAGACCTCTGTGTGAGCATCCTATTTCTAAGGGAACATGCATTTACATTAGAACAGGAGTATTTTTTTTGACTTTTGACCCGCTAAATGTGAATCATTTGTTTTGAGTCAAATTCCACAATGAACTAAAATCCATCATTTCTAATTCCATTACATTCTGTGATTCTGGACTGATGCCAGTATTTGGTAATAATCGCTATTAAGGATAAAAAAATACCGATTTGACTCATAATACACTCTTTCCGTATTGGATAAAGATAAAACAAACCAGTAGCGTTAAAACTTACCATTCAAGGTAATTAATAACCTACTAGCTAAAATTAGAAGTTAGATTGAAATGCATTAAAACTTCACACTTCTAATTAAAATTAAAATTGCCTCGTGCAAATTCAGGAATATTAGATTTTTCCACCAAATTAAGTATTTAACAATACAATTAAAAACATTAAACTAGCTCGTTGCTTATGAAGTCAATAAATGTATAATGTTATGCTGTCTCGTAAAGGATTTGATCGTATAAAAACCCTTAATAATCATTCAGAAACTTCTAGAAGGCTTTACTTGTGTTAACTGTGTTTTCTCGAAATACCTCTGGGCGAATGTGGGGCTTCGTGGCCCTGGCCTTTTAAGCTTTCGAATGCGTAAATGCGATTGGAAGAGGGTAACTAGTTCAGACGTACCCTCCGAAAGACTTACCCAATATTGAAAGTGAAAGTGTATTACAAGCAGAGAGAGAGATTTAATAGGTTTTGAACTCTTGGAGGAATAGAAAAGACGGAAATATGTGTTGACAATAATACTTTGGAGACGAGTAGCGACACCCCACTGTGGTGACCGTAAATGGTACAGCATAAGATTGTGGTTGAATAGAAAGGGCAGGGTGATTTTACTCTAATGAAGTTAATAACAGATGTTACTACGCAATACAACTGACTGCCATTTTAGATGTCCACTACTTCTACAAGTCGTTTCATTATTCAGTTAATTATTGCAATTTTTTCTAAAGCATTGTGAAGAAAATTATAACTTAATATTGGAATAAATGAATTTGTATGTTTTTAAAATTACAATCACTTAATGATTGTGTCACGTTAAAAACACTATTGAGAAAGGCAGCAAGAAGCCACCTCCATTATACAGCCCAAAACCTTATAATAAACATATCTATGAGTATGAGGCTTGTAAACTAGAGTACGAGGCCCGATGAACTGTGTATCGTACCCGGTAGTGGGAGAGACAAGACTTCCGTGGTTGTTATCACACGAAATCTTTGCAAAGTGGGACCAACAGTGTCAGCAGAGAAGGTACAGAAGAGGACCGAAACAATTAGGGCAGGGACTTGGAATGTTAGAGCGATGTTGAGGTCAGGAATATCAGAAAATACGAAGCGGGAGATGGAAGGACATCGAAGATCATTGGAGTGATAATTATAGAACAAGGTACAGTGGAGGAGAAAATAGTCAGCGCGGGATTGCGATAGTATTGAACTAAAAGGTAGGAAGAAGCACTGTAAACATTAAGCATTTGAATGCTAGAATATTATTTGGAGAATTCAAAGCTGACCCGACGAACTTGGTCATTATTCAGGTTCAAATGTCAAAATCAACCACAAGGAAGAATAAACGGACAGGAACCACGAACATACTATCAGGAAATAATTAAGGATATTCATGGGAGAAAAAAAGTCTTCCTGGGATGTTCAAATGCCTTTGTAGGCGAAAGGGTAAATGGGAGTGAGGTAAGACACTACGTTTTAGGAACAAGGAATGACCGCGGGTAGAAAGAAAGTGAGTTTTGCAGGAGATTTAACTGTAACAAAAACCTGGTTTAAACACTATAGAGACATTAACATATATACAAGAAAAATACCTGAAGATTCAGAGAAATATCAGTTAGACTTCATACATATTAGGCACACCTTTTGGAAGCATAATTTATTCGCACAATCTCCCCCGACGGATGCGAATTTAAATCATTATTTAGTACAAATTATGTACGCATTAAAACCCAATAGTGGCAATGTTTTGCAAACCAATGCCAATGTATTGCAATCGGACGTTTCCTCTCGACTCATGAAAATGGTTTTTTGGGATAAAATTTGTAAAAATCATTCATTTCACGGGGTACTTATTTACATTCTTTTTCAATATCCATTAAACTTTGGACAAGGTTGACTTAAAATATAGATAATAGAATAAAATGGAGGAATGTAAATACAGAAATAGAGAGAAAAAAGAACAATTAAAAAAATTAATATATTGAGGTGAGAAACTAATGGGGTAACAGAAGTATGGAGGAGATCGTAGTGCGTGGAGGGTTTAAAAAATGAAGGTAAAATGGGTGCCCAGTATAGAAAGGTGGGAAAACCTATCATAAATCAAGAAGCAAAAATCTATGCACAATATAAAAGATGTTACAAGAATATTATGGATTTAACCAGGAAATTTCTAGAGAGTTGGAAAGAACACATGAGGACAAATGTAAATAAAACAAAGGTTATTCGATTTTCGAGAAAGAAGAAAGCTAAGTTAAATATTTAAGTGAGAGTTCGTGAACTCTAGCAGGTAGAATAATTAACATATATTAGAAAATGTCTGGATTAAAATAGTCAAAGTAGTAGGAAAAAAAGGAGACGAATTGTATTAGGCAAGGAAGCTTTCTCAAGGAGGCAATTGGTGACTGGGAGTTTAGAGGAGGTTACGAAAAGGTTCGTTTAACCTTTGATCTGGAGCATGGTTTTGTACGGCCAGGAAACATGGTCGTTGAAGCAAGATGATAGATATCAGTTGGGTGCTTTTGAAATGTGACTCTGGACAAGAATGTAAAAGGTGAAAAGGAGAGAAAGGAAATTACAGAAATATTAAGCGTGGTGGACGAGGAGAAGCCGTTTTTGAGAGAAATTCAAAGTAGACATGAAAGAAAGATGCTAAGCATTAATAGAGGGGAGGATGTTAGTTAGTCATAGGATAGGGATGTTGGATGCAATGAAGAGAAATAGAATACATGAGTCATTGAAGAACAATTTATTTTAGTGTGAGGGACAGCTTTTGTCTTGATAGGTGAGGCTCAAAATGTTAATTGTAAAGCCTGTGTCTATCCAGAACCCACTATACACGGTAGACTACCAATATCGCCGAATCGAGAATAATACGTCTAATAAAAATAAAGTCTATTTAAATAGACTGTTTGTTTTGGCAGAAAAAAAGCATTTCAATGGATACAGCCAAGTAGTAATAACCACGAAGTGCAAAATATGAGTTCACCTAGATGAGATGTTTTCTCCATATTAGTTGTTACTTTGGAAATATTTCCAAAGCAATTTCGCAGGGAAATCGCTTCATTGGATTTAGGTGCGCAGAAGACAAAAAAAGAAACACGCCCAGCCCTGCGATGTGAAAGCAGTCGATCAATTTTATTTCTACAGCCGGCCAATCGATTTCCTTTCTTTTCTCTGTTCTAGAGAAGTGTACTTCTGTAAATTGGCTATTATGGGCGGGAGTTATTTTTTTGTTGTGTCCCGGAAAAAAATGACTTAATTCTCGACGAACATTTTTAACCCCCTTTTCACTTCGGTGGGACAGAAAAAGACTTATTTTTCTACGCCGACACGGATTTTTCATTCTATTTCACACCCTTGCTTGAAAAAATATCTCTATAAAATCTCTTCCTATCCTAATGGAAGGGCCTCTACTTACCTCATTATAGCCTTCCCACTTTCCCTAGGCTTGTTCCTCTTTCTTTCGCTCATAACCCTCGCTTCTTTCCCCACGGAAAGTCATAATCCGACTAATCATTAACCTTCCAAGCCCCCATTCGCGGAGTGCAAACAAAAGGAGGCCCCCTGACCATCCCACCAACCAACTGTCTATTCTACTTCCCCATTCTCCCCCGCCTTGGGCTCTCTTACCTCTCTTACCTGTAAGCCACCCGAACCAAGACCTACCTCCTCCGTTCGCACAATTCATCGGGAAGACCTTTGATTTCACTTAACAGCACCCGTGAGTTATATATATTTTTTTCCTAGCTTCTCCCACTTTTATTTTTTCCAGTCTCGGCTATGACCTACTTTCCCGAAAACGCTTGAACCATTCCCGTTTCTCCATTTTCTCATTTCTAGAAAAAATCTGATTAACTCCACTCCGTCTCATTTCCTTTGATTCTACCCACTATGGTTTCTCAGTTCCTTCATTTCCGTGTACCTGACGGCGTTCCTTGAGTAACTCTTAAACTCTTTGGTCGAGTTTGGTATGTCGCTAATTTGGAAAATTTTTGTCAGTTCAACGGAGAAAATCTGGTTACATAAAAAAAATAGCCTGTATTCGCAGAACTTTACTCCGTCAAATTTGTGAATTACTTATTTCAATTATATTTAAATATGAATGCGATGGTTTGAGGCTCTACCTTGTGAAAATTCATGATTACTCATAAATAAACTTGGTATTTATTCATACAAAAAACTTGTTTGTAATACTACCAGTGTTGATGCATAAGCGACATCATCAGGTATATGAGGGCTCATGTACCAGATGATGTCGCCTATAGCCTGAGGTATATGAGAGTACATAATGAAATGACGACCATTTGGGAGACTGTGATCTTTGACTAAATGACATTAGAGATATTGAATTATGGTCACAACTAAGTATGACCTCATTCATAACATATTTCTTGATTCAACCTTTTGACACTTATTTGGAAAGAGTTGGAGAACAATTTGTGAGCAAAAATTTGAAATTTTGTATTGACTAATTATAAAATAAATCTGTCGCAAATTGCTAATTAGGACTTTCACCCGCTTGCTATTACTCATATAAATTTAAAAAAAGATAGACCTTGAAATTTAAGAAAGTTTTATAATGAACTTTAATTATCGTGAGCCGGGTAGCATTTTACTTTTTAAATTTTCGTCCCACTTCGAATTCAGGAAGTAAATATATCTCACCATTTTATGAAGTCATTGGAATTTGATGGGGCCGTAAATCGTTTATGGTAGTAGCTGCATAAGGAATGTTTAACGAAACATTAAGAGTATTATAGTTTTTCGTTTCGTGTAGCATAACATTTAATCCATCAGTTCCTTGTCTTTTTTATTATCATTTGACTTGACTAATAATGGGCATACTGAAATATTTCTCAGTTTCACCTAGGTGATAAAATTTGGAAGTCAGTAATTCGACATTGAATCTAGAGAAGTATTATGTACAGATTCAATGATTCATCACTGGGGCCCAAGATTCGATGGTTTTCTCATTAAAATATCTGTAGTACCAAACATATGCTACAGCATTGGGATTATCGGCTATGGGGAATACATCTCCAGAACCCAGTCGATTGATCTTCAATACGAAATCTTACATGGTCTGTATAAAAATTATCGGTAACAATTTTTCATAACGTGTGCATTAAGTGCTGGATTCAGATCGTCAGTTCAGAGTGAACATAATTGCAGATCGTATTAGCATTGATAAGATGAACGTGCACACCATTATTACTGAAAACTTGGCGATGCAAAATATCTACACTAAACTCGTCCCGAAGGTCTTGACGAACCAAAAGCAGAGTCGAGTGTCGGCTTGCGAAGACCTGCAATGGCATCGCAACGATTCCCTAGCCTACTTACCATCCCTATATGGCAACAACAGACTATTTACTATTCCGAAAAGGGAAATCCTCCCTCAAAGGGCACCATCCTGGGACCTTAAGTACCGTCAAAAAAGCTTGCCTTCCGGAATCCGCCTACCAGGGATCCTTCGAGTCTTGGAAAAGCCGCTGGCGAAAGTGTGACGACGCTCAATGGATCTACATCTACATTTACTTAATACCCCGCAATCCGCCGCAAGGGGGTGTGGCGGGGGGTGTTAGGACACAACCCGTAATTTAGAAAAGAAAAAAAACCGCATGCAAGAACCACAAAATCATACATCTACAAAAATAACATGGCATACATTCATGCAAGAACACTTACACCCCACACACATTCAAACACTCAAACTACTAACTAACATACAGGGTTCGTCCGGAAAATAAGTGTACTGAGCTCAGGAAAAAAAATTTATTACACTTTCACATATCTTAAGCTAATATTCCTCAAAATAGGACCCTTGTGAGTCGATACACTTGTTCCAGCGGCGTTCCCATTCCTGGAACGCTCCCGCGAAGGCATCATCGGGAACCTCTCGAAGACACGTCGTCACGGCCTCTTTGACGGCATCCCAAGTCCCGTATCGCGTTCTTTTCAAACTCCTCTTTATCTTCGGGAACAGAAAGAAGTCCGGTGGTGCCAAGTCCGGGCTGTAGGGCGGGTGCGGCAGCGTTGCCACGCCGTGCTTGGCCAAGAAGTCCGACACGACAAGCGCGGTGTGAGACGACGCATTGTCGTGATGGAGCCGCCAGATGTTTTTGATCGCTGGCCGGACGCGGGCGACTCGTTTTCGAAGCCTGTCGAGCACTTGGACGTAAAATGCAGCATTTACAGTTTGTCGTTCAGGTACAAATTCGTAGTGGACGACTCCCCTTTTGTCAAAAAAGACAAAAAAATCAGTACACTTATTTTCCGGAGGAACCCTGTACACATGCACCTGAAAGTATACCTAACAGCTTTGCAGTGTTTAACTTTGCTCCGACTTGTAAATTCAATGTTTTTAATATTTCTAAAGTGACTTCGGTTTCTTACTATTATGATTTCTGATTGTTCGGGGAAAGAATGAGTATTTGTACCTATCTGTCCTGGAATCTATCTCCCTTATTTTATCTTTGTGGTCTGATCTACTTAAGTAGTGTGGGGCCATTATAATTCCTTCAGTGTCATAGTTAAACTCGTTTGTTCTGAACCTTTCTAAAAGTCTAAGCCTCGCTTGTTCTCTCCGCACTAAGATTACTATTAAATAAAATAACAAGCAGGGTGTCGAAAAAATATATGCCTTCGAGATTGCCGCCATATATATATTTTGAGCTCAAATGGTTCGAGGGAAAAACGACTTATAAATCAATTCGCTCTATTATCCTGATTTTACGTAGTAGCAGTAGCGTAAGGGGAGGCAACCTACAGCTGGGGCCATTTGCGTCATTAGGAATGGATGAGAGGAGGAAGGCTGGAGAGAAACCCGGCGTCGTTATTAGCCTACTCTAATAACGGAAGGCTCCAAGGGGTCACACCCAATTTACCGTCCCATCCGACGGACGGTTTTGTCACTCAAAGTGCTCTCCACAAAGCACCTCAAATAGGGATCGGGATAACACTGATAATGATTCGAGCCCGGACCCTCTAGGTGGGAGCCCATTACGCTAACCACCGCTCATCCCGAATCCCATGATGTGATCTGATCGACCATAATAACTCGGGGCCTGTAATATTTCTTTAAAATCCTCCGTAGCTGTCCTTAGTTATCGTAAAATTAAATTTTTTTACCAATTCTACGTTAGTCATGTTGTTTTCCTTTATGGCGTCAATGTTTTCGAGTGAAGTCCTCCTACTCGAAAAATAAAAATCAAAATATATCGAAACAAATTCATTCAAATTTGATTTTAGCTTCCACCTAAGGCACCACTTCTCGATCATACTAAGGTATTTCTACATCTACATTGGGGATGTACTTTGATGAATTTTGAGGCATTGAAGCAATATCTGAAATTAATCTATTGTTCCAAAACATTTCCCGAAAATTTTATTGCAAACCATGCATGTAAAAGTAAAAATAGCTGTACTTTCTTGTTGCGGGTGGAAGGAGAAATTTCGCCATGCACGGCGTAAGTATTCTTTATACCCAATTCTTAATATCCTACTGCACCATGAAAATATTTCAACATCAATTTCGAGGCTAATTTGCACCTTTATGACTGACTATATTGTACATGTACGAATTTTTTGGTGAAATGTGCATAATATCCGTTTGTTTTCACTATAGAACTTCTCTATATGTAATTTACTAACGTTCACAACATCATTTTGAATTTTTTTGAAACTTAAAATATCAATTACAAAAAGTTTCAATAATTAATGTTTGGCAATTATCATTGGCGGTAATCAGAGGGGTTAATTTTCTCTTTTTATTGAAGCAATATATCCTGTCAGGAAATGGCTCAGTTTGAATTTTAGTGAGTTGAAAAATTGCCATCTGATTTCTCTTTCACCCACCCGAATTGACCGACTGCTTCTATTTGAAAAAACTAAATCTCCGAGCGCCTCTCATAACGCTAGTATAAACAATATTAAGGTATTTTATGTGACTATTCCACAAACAAACCAAGTGCCTGATTTAGAGACACTAGAGTTCGATAGATGAAGAATTCTGATGAAATACCATACCAACCAAACCAAACAAGTCACTGAGAACTATCTAAGCTTATGTCTCACCTTCTGTTGTAATTTGAGGGAAGAATGATTGATTGACAACAATTATAATCAATTTTCATTCCCTCTAGCCAGATTATTTTGGAAAAGACATTCCAGGAAACTAATCACCACCAATCCACAACTCCAACGACGTCGAGCGTCGACGTCCATTTCCTTGAAAGTGATAAATCCTTCCCATAGGTTGCGTGAAAATAGCCTCAAATATAGCCAGAATGTAACTATAGGTACAAAGATTGATGATTTTTACTTAGTAATGGAATCACGTATAAAAGAACTGGAGAATGAAAACCTTCCTTCTCTCACGTGTGTAGTTGAATGGTGTTTGTGGTTTTGCATCTTCGTAATTGATGAATGAATTTTGCAGCAGTTTTGAGAAGAGTCGTTATGGACGATCATCTTACGAAAATGTAAGCATCACATTGTTATTGGATACCCCGTATTAGGAGCCACTGGAGGCTAAAAGTTTACACGAGTAACAACGTATTTAATGAATATCAATCATGCGAGTTAAAAACCGACACCGAGATAGTAATTTTAGCCTCACATTACATGGGTAGGCGAGAGAACTACGACAGAGTGCTAAAAAGAATTTTGTTCTCCTAGCATGATTGGGAAGGACTACGGTAGACAATATCACTATTTGGAAATACCGGAAATAAAAATGTACGGAAGGCCAATTATCACACTAATTTAAAATGGCGGGTGACCTAGTATACCACATCACACAACCCTATATTGGCTTTCAAGGGATAACGTAGAAGCCTGCGTGTAATATCAAACCAGGCCTGAAAGGAATGGAGTGTCAACGTTCTCCTTGCCGTGTGAGCACATTGCGTGTGATCGCGGGGGTGCGCGAGTTTCACCATGCAAGTACAATTCCCCCCCAGCAAAAAAATCGTGGTGTTTGGCTAAATTTGTACATTGTCTTTTCAACAGTACAAACGAACGTTCATCGCTGGGGAAACATTGAATTTGCGTTGAAATTGTGAACGAGGTGAGTCGAACGAATAAATAGCCGACGGATATTCGAAACGTTCTAAGAGGATTCGAAAGGAAAATAGTGGAGCAAGAGAGAGAATGTTGAGGAAGGAAATTAGACAAGCCAAATGATGTTATGGCGGAGGATATGAGCAAAGAAAGGTGGAATAGGTAGGATCGAAAATGAAGGGAAATGAAGCGATGCTGGAAGTGAAAGGGGTAAGAGGGATGTGGAAATAAGATGGGGCCAAGTCCTTGAACCACTGACGCAAATGGAATCGCGATATAATCCCAAAGCCACGGAAAGGAGGATGAGAGAGTTTGAGCCTTACTGGAGTAGAAGGAGGAATGATGAGGAGAAAGGGAAAGCGAATGAGAGAGCATTGGAGGGACGGATGGAATTAAGAGGGAATGGATGAAAGGTTCGGGGAATTCTGATGCTGAAGAACGGTATGGGAAACAGAGTGTAATGAAAGCAAAGACTTTCAGAAGACGTACGTTTCGAAAAGTAAATGGGAATGCGAACTCGGCGGATATTTTTTCTCATTTCGCGTTGGCACTAGCAATTAAGTTTGGCTCACTCTCTGCGTCGAACTGATTATTATTACGCCGCACTCCATTACCACTGAAGCGGCTGGATGCAGCAGTTATAACCGTCAGTTTTGATGGGATAGGAAATGGAAAAAAATTTGGCGAGAAAAGCATTTATGACTAAACTCGGAAAAAATCAAAATTCGGATATTTGTTAGAGTAAACTAGTACAGCATCAGTTGCACTTATTTATTTTTTTATATTTAACAGTACTTGTTGACCAACATTACTTCAGATAGAGAGCATTATTTCATTCTTTCCTAACACCACAACATTTCTCTAATTTAGTTTCTTGATTTAAGTTTTCAGTATTTCCCATTATAGAAAAGATAAAGCCAACTGCATCATCAAAAAATGTCTCTATCAAATTCGGGGTCAATGTGCACAAAATTCTGTTTTATTTGTGCCACTGTGTAAGGAAAATATGCATGATTTGGGTTTGTTTCCACTAAAAAGTTTCAATTTAAACGACGTTGTGTACACTTTTACTATAAAATGGCTGATAGACTAGGAATTCATTACTATTGGATTAAGAGAAAGTAAGGTAAAGATTGATCTTAAGATAACAAATAACTAGTCACTTTGTGTATAACAGATAGAGTGGTCAAAGAATATATAACTTCCAATCTAAATGAAATCCCGGACGCCATTTTTCTTTCACGACCATTTAGCAATTAAAAAAATTCAAATAGAAAAGAAACGTTATAAATACTACCTTGATCAAAAATTTCCCGAAATTTATTCAGAAAATTAAAAATACAAGTTTATTCATCTAAATCTATATTGTCCCCTTCAAAGTAATCCCCATCGACTGCAACACACTTATGCCAGCGCTTGATCCAATCCTCGAAACATTTTTTATATTCGGTTTTCGGTATGTCCATCAGTGCTTCCTGCGATTTTTCCATTACTTCCTCTCGGCTGCTAAAACGCGTTCCCCGTAATGGTTTTTTTAACTCGATTGAACAGAAAGAAGTCACAGGGAGCTAAATCAGGTGAATTCGGTGGCTGTTGGATGGTATTTGTTGCATTTTTCGTCAAAAAATTACGAATAATGATAGCACTGTGCGATGGTGCGTTATCATGGTGCAAAATCCACGAGTTTTCTGCCCACATTTCTGGTCTCTTTCGGCGAATTGCTTCACGCAAACGTCTCATAACGCCCAAATAATACTCTTTGTTTACTGTCTGGCCTTCTGGCAAAAATTCATGATGCACTACACCGTTGTAATCCATGAAAACCGTCAGCATTGCCTTCTTTTTTGACTGAAAACGACGTGGTTTTTTTGGTCTCGGCTCATTTGGTGAACGCCATTCACTTGCCTGATGTCTGGATTGCGTGTCGTACTCATAAACCCACGTCTCGTCTCCAGTAATGATCCTTTTGATGAATGTGGGATCGGATTCAGCCTCGCAAATCATGTCTTTTGCGACGTCAACACGGTCTCTTTTTTTGCATGAAATTGAGGTCTTTTGGCACCAACTTTGCTGCTACACGACGGAAACCCAAATCATTAACCACAATGTCTTGGGCGGATCCATAGGCAATGTTCAAGTCCTCCGCTATTTCTCTGATGGTTAATTTGCGGTTATTGACCAACATTTCTTTTACTTTATCAATTTTTTCACCGACTTTCGATGTCGATGGTCTGCCACTGCGTTCATCATCTTCGATTGACTCACGACCACTTCTGAACCGCTCGTGCCACTGGTAAACGACCGTTTTTTTAGAGAATCGTTGCCGAAACACTTTTCCAACATTTCCAACGTCCGTGCGCCACTAAATCCGTTTTTTACGCAAAATTTAATACAAGTTCGTTGTTGCAAATTTAAATCCATTTCTGAAATTGTAAAAAATCGCCAACACACACAGAGATAGATGTACTCTTGGCTACGTAACTTTTGCAAATGTCAAGTTATGACACTAAGATTTAAAGGGAATATCAACAACAGATGTACCAATTTAACAAAAAAAACAGAACTCAAATCGGAACGATGGGAGCGCCACACGGTGGTTATTCCGGGAACTTTTTGATCAAGGTAGTACTTTTGTGAGAAAATTAAGTGTAGATACATACAAGCCTATTGATAATAGAGTCATGAGTAAACAAACGCTTTGAAATTATTATTAACCTATGTTTTCAGACTTTCAAGGTATTTTCCGCAAGCACAAATTCCAAAATTTCGCGAATTACGTCTATATTGAAGGAGTTCTTCCTTTTTTAATTGCCTCACAGTACTTGAATCATTAATAATTTGGATGAATAATTAGAGGACTAAAAATGTAAGTCGTAAGAGAAGTTGTGAAATATAAAGGAAAGAAAATTGAAACTAGTAGCTTACCGATTCAAAGATTTTGTTTTAACGCTTACATATAATTTTAGTAAAACTGTAAACATTGAGTATAAACTTTATAATAATAATACGTATTTTAAATGAAAGTACCAGAATCCAACGACACTAATAACATGCACGTAATTAATACTGACACAAAAAGGCTGATGCCTTTCAGTGGAATCCTGAATTTTAATTTTTCGGTCTTTAATTTGTTATCAGGAAAGGATTAAACAAGCATTTTATAAATATTATCTATATTGCATTATTCGTTAAAACTTCCATCTGTGTTGTATATTCCAAAAACAAACAAAACTTTTCGGATCCTTTCAATTTTGTTGCTTTTTCCGCCTGTTATTACTTTTTAGTATTTATCTCAGATCCAATCATTTTAGACCAATTCCAAAAATTGTTTTTTATTATAATTAGTATGATATTATCTTATATAACCGTCTTATCCTCGCGGTGTCTTTCCGGGAGTGAAACATTAGTGCCTCGCACGGTAAATAACGGATTATACTTTTAAGGGAAAGGGAGCATATGGAAAGTTGGACGCTAGTTCTAAAGCGCATTACCTCATATTACTTACAATGAAAATCTTGCAATAACCAAAAATAAATAAATTGCATATTTCATTTATACGCGAATATTACCATTTTTTACCATTCCCTGGGGTAATATATTTCTCCAGATGGTCATTTATTTATCTATACGCTTTCGCCAGTATGACAAACACATATCGTAACTCCACACCTAAATACAGCATAAAGAGAAGCTCTCAAGCAAATTTCTTCGTGATCAGTCACCGAGTTATGAAACTTTACACCCACTTTAAAAGTGACAACCCGAACATCTCGTGATAAGAAATAATTCAAGAAAATATTTAATTGTTAAATTCATGGAAATGTCCAATGGTTGGATTTTTTTTAAATTAAAGAATGTGATAAAGAGCCTGAAATCGTGGACCTGGCTTAGGACCCATGTATTAATGAGCCGACCATTTATAATCAGCCTGGAGTTGTGGAACCCTCAAAAATATAAATTTTTAAAAGCAAGGCAACAACACAGTCATCCTCCACTCCTGCTCACCGTCCATCAACTCCCACACTCCCTTATCCCACGACCGCAATCCCCTTTGCCCCTCGACCGCACTCCTCGCACGTCACCACCTCCACCAGCGAACATTTTCCTTTTAGTTTACCACCACCACCTCCTCCCCCGCGCTCTCCTTCAAACTCTTTCGCGCTCAATAATCTCCCTCTTTAGCCCAAGCGGCAGTCCTCGCGCTCACCTACCCGTCCCAGCCGCTGCCTTTTTTCTTTCTACCTAAATCCCCTCCTGACACGTAATTCACCGACCTTCGCCCAGGTGCCATATCCCGCACTCTTTCCCGGTTCGTCCCCCTGACCTGACGAAGACGGAGGGTGAGGATCTTCCTCGAGGTACGACAAACCTTCCGCAAGGATCAAACTGGCGCACCAAGATTCGTGCCGCAGTAGCTTTCAGTGCTAAAATGTAGTTTTACTAATTAAACGGCATATTGACGACCTCGACACTCCCCGCTCACACCCCGAGTTCTTTTTTCCCATTGTTTTCATTCTCAAGTCTCATTATTTTTTTAGTAATGGCTGAATGAACCGCTGAAACGACAGCAGGTGATATGACGATGAAGTTTGAATGGGACGAGCCATCCACGTAGGATGATTTGCAGCTGTTGCATTACGCTTGGCAAGGATAAGCGGAAACTCCACAACGTCTGCAAATTCCCAACGAAAACACTTATGCTAACGGGTGTGAAGGATCCTCTACTGTAAAAATGCAGTGGCGATGGTGCTATTTACAATAGAATTCCTTAACTGCCAGGTCACAGCGAAAATGTTTTTGACTCAACTACTCTGTTTACTTAGATTGAATAGGTAAAAAACATACATACAAAGTTTGTAGAGCAAGTATCGGCAATAATTTTTTCCTGTCGTGTACGTGAAGTGCGGCATTAAGACCGTCCGTTAAGTGTGCGCATAATCGCAGATCGTATTGGCATTGAGAAGATGACAGTGCACACCATTATTACTGGAAATTTGGCAATGCGAAAGATCTGCGCTAAACTAGTTCCGAAAGTCTTGACGGACGACCAAAGCAGAGTCGAGTGTCTGCTTGCGAAGACCTGCAACGCCCTCGCGACGATTCCCCAAATCCCTTACCGTCTAAATTTGGAGCCATCAGACTATTTACTATTCCCAAAAATGAAATTCTCCCTCAAAGGGCACCACCCTGGGACCGTCAAGAAATCTTGCACGCGTTCCCTTAAGGACCTTCCGGAATCCGCCTACCATGGATCTTTCGAGTTGTGGAAAAGCCACCGGCGAAAGTGTGTCAACGCTCAAAGGATGCAATTAGAAAAATTTTGAGGCATTTTAGCAATATTTGAAATAAATTTATTTTTCCGATACTTTTTATACAAACCATGCATGAAAAATATTTGCTAAAGCTAACTCAAATTTCCTTCCTCATACAGACATAAAATTCATTCTTTACATTTATGATTTTCTCCGTGAAGCCTTCTTTAGACACTCCTACCAATTGTGAGAGAGCATGATCGTGAGGAAGGTGATAGTAAAGAGTTGCTAAGAAATTTAATATATATTTCGCCTAAATGTAAAATAACATATATTTGAATTTAAATAGGAACAGATTTTGCATTAGCACAGTTAACATGTTTCCATATCATTTTGGTCATACAGGAAGATGGATTAGATAAGCTAACCAAATCACCATATTCTAACGATGCTTTGCATGGATATCGCATCACTAAAATGATTGCACAAATAGTAAGCCATATCTGAGCGTCGACGTGGTCCACTTAAGTACGTGGTAGGCTGAGTATATATCTCTTTCTTTCCGCTAGACCCATCCTCATTATTCTCCGTGCCTCGAGCAGATCTCTAACAACACGTTTTCGGAACAAGCCCTTAAAAACTCAGGAACCACTTATCCTCCTGTCCCTCGGGCACTTCTGTTCGTTTCACTCCGCCCTGGCCGTGACCGACCTGGCCCCTTCCCGCTCCAATCCCATCAACGTCTTCCGGTCTCCCTCTGCACCACACGGCACCCTTCCGATCGTAGCTTCCGTACCAACTCCTCCTTGCACGCCTCGTGCAGTCTGTGACCTTTCGCTTACCCACCCCCCGCACACGTCTCATTCCCCCCATCTCTTTTCTCCCACCTCGACACGGCCCCTTCTCCACTCGTTTCCTCCAAGAATGCAAAAATGGCGCTTGAAAATCTTTCAGGTTTTTTTATTATGCCTTGCGGTTACCAGAAGGAAGATCTCTTAAAAATGACACTTCGCATTACTTTACGTATAAAAATACGAAAATGCATGCGTGCAGCCTGACAAAAGAGTGCTATTAACTCAACGTAATTCCCGTCCACCTCGTGGTAGATGGATATATTTATTTCCTCAGCCACATTACTGCGCTCACATTTCAACTCTTGAGAAATTGAGAAACTTCAGGATGAAGAAATGGCTAGTGGAAAACAAAATTTCGGCAACATGAATTTAAGAAAATAGAACATCATTTACTGATAATATGTTAAATTAATCAACTGGATAGCCCCTTGCACTTGCTTTTAGCTGCAGTAAGTATACAAAGCGTTTCGCCAAGAGCGTAGGAGTAAAGATCAACTTCTTTCGCAAAATATCATAGCAAAAGCCTTTGATGTGATATTCACTGACGTAGTCGTGACCTTCCATATCTAGCGAGGAATATACTGGCGTAAAAAAAATGTAATGGCCACTAAGTAAAGAAGTATGAACTCACTTCAAGAAACACATGAAATAGTTCACATATAACTTCCTCTCAGAAAAAACCTTGCTCCTACACTTCAATGCAATCATCCATCCATAAAATCGCTTCCCTCTATTCTTACCACAAAGTCCATGCATCTCCCATCTTTTCACAATATGGAAAATTTGGTTTTAGTTCAAGTAAATCCTTTGAGGACGACACCTCATATCAGAAACGAGACCGAACGACACAAAAATTTGAAGTCTTCCGCATCGATGAAATCCTCAGTGTCGGTCCGGCGAGCGACGTCGCTCGGCATTACCTGCGCACGCGAAACATAATTTAACGAGTAACCTGAACCGGCGTTCGTCGTAGCTGTAACGAGCCCTCTCGTGCTCCGTTGCAGTTTGTTTTCCTAGACTCGGCCATGGTCGTTAGCTATTCAAACTCATAAAAGTCCAATCACAACACTATGCATCCAATATAGGTTACAGCGGCGACCGTTACATGAACACACCAGTGATTTCCATTTCTTTTAAGTAATTTAGGCAGTCTATTAAAAAAATAAAAAGATTATTCAAGGCAAAGAAAAATATAGAGAATATGTTAAAATAAAGCTTCATGTGAATATAAAATAGGTTCAAAAAGCCATTTGAAACAAAAATACAATCACGGGCTTGCGAAATTTAACGCAAACATGACGAAAAGTTATTACTCTTCAACTTTGAGAATCATAGTTCTAATAAGAACGTAACTTTAATAGAGCATTACAGATAAGTTCCATGTCATTTAACTAAATCAAAGAAAATATCATCGGAAACCTTTGTCCCCAGTTATTTAACAATACTTCTGATGAGAATGAAGTTTTGATGCGACGAAAATTTTGCAGAGTTTAGCAGCAATTATGACAATTTATTCTCGAATAAATTTCATGTCATGTAGGTGTAATTCAATATTTCCTGATAATCGTATGGAAAAAATGAGATAGAGAAACAATTAAATAATTAATTATTTCAATGTGCCATGATTCCGTTTTATTCGACAAACGTGGACACATTATAGCATCTGCTTAGCCCTAACAAATGTACATTACCTTTTATAAAAGTGTGTTCCTCAAGGTTAGTATCCTGACATATTTCCAACTAAGGACTCATTTCCACAGTTTCAATTTTATTTTTTCTCAGATCTCTTTGCGTTATGTCCTGCTTAAATAGCTCTCGTAAGAGGACAGAACACTGCCACTTATGTTGGCCTCATTCTTGATGTCGTATTTTTGCTTGGATTACTTAACTTAGGCAATCGGCGATCCACCCTCACTGGTTGAAACTTGGCTATCAAAAATCGATATAAATTGATGGAAGGCATTGACAAAATCCTACATATGAGTGGTGCTACTTTAGGCTAATATTCTTAATGAATTGTATTGCTTAATGATAAATTATTATCACCTATTGTACGTTTTAAAAGTATAAAATTTAAGTACGTTTTTACCAGTCAAAATCAAACAAAGTTACTGTGCATGAGTTCAGATATTTTTCATTATATAATAAAGAAAGCAATTCACTGCATTTATTCTATTTATTCCTCTTCTATATTAATGTAATAAGCTCACCCACCCAATCAAAAACAAAGGATGACCTATAAGGATTAAGGCTGAGGATAATTAGAAGGAAGAGCACTAGAATTCACTTAAGTAGTGTGCCAATGTAACATATTTAGCGGTTCATTTGATTCTGTAAATCTGATGCTCTAAACCTAATTTTGCATTCCAAAAGAAAATTTATATTTCCTCGAGGACGTACAGAATTACCTCTAAGTTTCAGGTCCGACACGCTGCCCCAGATTTGTTATTCAAACATCTGAGCAATAGTGTTTGGAATATATGAAACAATACCTCAATGAGGTTGAGAGTATGTGCATATCAATTCTAAACGCGAAAAATATACTATAAAGCGTGATTTAATAAAGTTCACTCTACTCTACACTCAAAAGGCATCCAGAGAGTTGAAGAATTAAGTCTGCATTCCGGAGGTCAAATTACGCACCAGAAAACTAACAGTTCATTAGCCATTCCTCATCGGAGAAATAATTCACAGCTTAAAATGGCAGAAAATTTTCAAGTGGAAAACTTGGTCAGATAAAACTTCGAAAAAGCTGAAAATGATCAATTTTTAATTCCATACTAAATTGATTAAGTAACGATTCTCAAATTCGTTTATTTGATCATTTATTGCGCTGAATGACTTTTCCTGTCTTTTCAAGGAAAATTTTGATACCAAAATTACGTCGAATACCTGTTCATGACAGCGTCATGCTATAGGAATATGAAGGCATGAGTGTGAGTAGATACATTTGCCTAATGTGCGCATCGAGTAAAACTCTTCACCTTTACTCACAAACTAAAATTTTGGAATTAGTTCGAAACATACTGAGAGGACTGATTGGATGAGCAGAACACGACCTCGGAAAACTTTAACTTCTCCTTCAAATGGAGGTTATTCATCCTTCTCGGAAGAAAGCTGCGCGAGATTTCGATTCAATCTGGGCAGAGGCTGAGAGAAAGAAAGAAACAGCAAGCAGCCGAAAGTGTACGCATTCCTCGAAAACTCCTATTCATGCAAATCACCCTTAACTGACTGAAAGCACAAGTTACATACCCAGCGTCGTCAAGATCTTTCTCCCTTATCCCAGGTGGCCTTCATCTTTCCAACTCCTCCCACTTGCTCCCCGCTTCACACCTCATTAAATCTTGCATCACAAACAGGAGGGGTTTTACAAGGCATTGACTTAGAACGCAAATGGCTAAAAAAAAGCGTCTTTGGGCATATAATATTTGTTTTTTCGGTTTGTCCTATCACTTTTCATGTATCAAAGAGGGCCATTATAATATACAATTAGTAACACTTCTTTGACATTTATTTGTTAAAAATAATGGAAAATAGGCATAATTCAGCCTGAAATTATTCTTCGGAGCCAGGTATTATTGGTGATGAAACATTTTCTTAGCCCCGCTAAACAATATAAAATATCCGGCTTTAATGACCGAATGATATTGGAAATGAGTTTCAATTTTGAAAAATCTTTCCAACATTTGCATACACCAAAATTATATATAAATTATTCAACAAAATTTTTAAAGAAGATTTTTAGGTTTAATAACACATATATTTGTCACTTCATATAACTTAAAAATCAATAGAAAACGCCCTTTGCTGAAGTAAAAACAGCAGTACATGCATCTCAGCAGCCCGTAATTTAATATCATAAATTAACAGAGGGTATTCAATGATTTCGAGGTACGTAAATGCAATCATTCATCGAAAATTAGTTCGGAAATTTAACGCTTTTGGAGCTACAATAATAGTTAACGAGAATGAATAACACTATGCTAACATTGCTAGATGCGAAATATAGATTATCGCGTTAATAACCTTCCGGTTCCTTCATCCTCTTCTTGCCCGACGATTCTTCCGGCTCGCCTTTACCCATTCCGCCACTCTACGCCAACATGAACTCCGAGACTGATACCTAGGCTCCTACCGCCTTCAGTCTGAGCGAATATTCTTCTCCTGGCGCGCATAACAAACACCCCTCGGTTTTGCATAAGGACGCACTTCAAATCTCTTCCTTCTATTCAGTAAGTCCAGCTCCACTGGATACTCCAAAAAATATACATAAACACATCGTACACACACAAATGTACGTTCGCGCGAAATCCGTTCCCACTCTCTCCCCGCGCCTCCCACATTCCGGGTCCTCCCTCTCTCCGGGATCTCTTTCCCATTGTTTCTCTCTCAGTCGGCCGTGAATTCTTCCACCCACTTTCATAAAGAGTATTACGAGAAAAAACGTACGCTAAGTAATATACAAAAAACACAGCATTAGGAGAGAAAACGTACGCTGTCTAGTGGGGCATATATCATGATGAGGTAAAATGGGATCTAAACTATGTCCAAGAAATATATTCTCGCAGCAGAATACTAACGGATTCATCGGGTTATTCATTAAAAAATTAAAATGTATTTGATGCTTGACCAAAACTATCATATAATATAACTGTATCTATTTGCAATATTATGACTACAATTTAATATTTTTATGGTTTCTGTCACTTAGTTGCAAATAAGCGTTGCCCAAAAGTGCGCCTTATTCTCAACACAGGTTGTGTATTTTGGTTTTAATAATGTTTTCACTTCTATATACATATCTTGAAGTGGCGTCATGTCTTATAAATTTGTCTGATTCAAGTATACTTTAAAGCATACCTAGTAACTCAATCATAATAAAAATAAAACTATAACCGTATTCTGAGTGTGCTCATCATAAAAGGGCTTAACATCAAAGTTATAGCATATTTTGAAACATATTGATAAAATAACAAGGTTAAAACTCTCAACGCGTAAGGTCATGCATATCGAAGTGTCTTAGTTATTCTTCCAAGCCGAATATCGATTGGCGGCCGCCCTCTACTAGCTTTCGTATTCTTCCTCATCCCACAAATGGCCTGAGGTTTGTATTTTAATACGAATTAAAATTATTTTTCAAGCAACCTATAGGCTATGGTAACTGCGGGAGAGAGAATTTTAATCCACAAATCGTATATAAATTTGAAAATCCTGGAACAAAGTTTATGATATTATTAGGCTAAGTGAGCTTGCCCCAACCGCCATGATTTTTACAATGACTAGAAGCTTTAAGGGACGAGTCCCTGATAGTTTTTCTTTCTTGAAAGTGCACTATTTCCCAATATGTTAAATGCGGATTTTTTTCGTCATACATTGCCAGAAAATCTTGATTTATCTCATGTGCGTGCGCATTTAGGCCAGACTTCTCGTTGCCATAAATATTAATTCCGTAGTTCCACTCGCTCAACACATCTGACGCTCTCAAACTTGCACAAACACTCTCCACACCCCCTTCCTAAATCCCTTCCCACAACCCGCTTCCATTCCTCGCTTCAGTTTCCCTATATATTTTATTTCAATTCATCGCCATCTGCCATTACCTCAGCACACCCACCCTACCATTCACAAACCTACCCATCCTCCCACCCTCGCCTCCCCCAACGTGATGACTCCTGGAGGGTCCCCAATACCCGGTCTCTCGCTCCACCCCTTGCCCTCCCCCATCGACAAAAATCTTCTCCCAGTTTCTTGTCCCAACTGTCATCTAACGGACCTTCCTGGAGAGGAAACAAACTTGTGATCCTCCGATTCCTTTCACGTTATACATATATATATATATATATTAATTAATTAATGTTTGTGTGTGTATATATATATATATATATATATATATATATATAAATACAAACACACACATATGTGCATAGCCATCCTACGCCAAGGAGCACAAATCCCAAAGAACGTATTTAGGTATTTTCCATGCCGGAAATTTCCGTTAGACTTCCAGCTTCAGTAATACAATTCTTTATCTCTCTATTCCCGAGCAATACAACTTTGTCAGTAATAATCAATTCCACAGCATGCACTTTAAGCTTCGGTTGAAATCCCATCAAAAATTAAATTCATTAAAATTTACATTTTCCCACCAAAAGATCGATAATTACGTCCGGTTCTATAGTCACATTATAACGAATAGGCGAAAAGTACTCGCAGCAGTGTCATAACAAGTAGTGCCATAGTTGAGCAGAGGTCCTAGTGACCCAGGCTAAACAAAAAAATTCCAGGAACCTGATAATAACTGAATAATTTGATAATTGATGGTAAAGTTTTATAATACCTTGATAATAATTAACGGTAGATAAAATAGATGCATTAAGGACCACACGACTCTCATTACTAACACTTAAGTACGTGAAGCTATGTTAAGATATTGGTAAGAAGGGTAACCACAGAATTGACAAGGAAAACCTCAGCTCTGTAGAAGAAGAGGAGAAGTTGTTCGGTCCCCTCTCCCTATTTCCTCTGTCAAATGGAGCCGACCTCTCCCAGCTATGGGAACTCGGGAGTACGCTCCCGATCCCAAATCCCACCCCATAAAACGTAGGTGCGTCGAGTCGAAATGCATGACGTTCTCATCCTCATGATTTATTCCTCTGATATTCAATTTTTCTCCCTCCACGCCATTTTTCCCCAAGGATACCCAGAAAAATATACGACTTTTAAAAACAATCGGGGTTGTTTTTTTCCTGAGAAGAATTACGTTATCGTTTTGTTTTCTCGCATAAATCTAGGCATCGCGCAAGAGTAATCTGGTGATTCTACCATGAGAATATCATGTGAAAATGAAAACGAGACGATCGTTAAGAAACCCACCGCCATAAATTCAACCGCAAATTACGCACCAGCCAAACTTTTGATCGCGAAAATTTGAAGAAGGATGACCGAATTTAGTTCGTGGATGGCTTGTGCTCATCATGAAGGATAGAAGGTGTCGCATTTATCATCAACATCACCATTAGTATACCAAATGTGATTCATCAACATCACTTCTTGGCGTACGCGTGGTATTGGTTATATTTTGAAATATTTTGTTTAATTATTCTATTATTATTAAGTATTATTTTAGATATCGTTATTCGAATTTGATAAATATGTCAGTATGGCACATGTATTCTCATTTGAAAATATTATCCAAAAAATTACATTTTTTTTTTTTTTTAATTTTGTGGTAATTCATTACGAGTTTTGATGAAAAACCACCAAATGACTGAAATGTTAAAAATACACTTCCAAATAAAAAGGACCGCTTTAATGCAGACAGCTTTTATGGCTTACTGTAATTTTTCATGAAGATAAGACGCACACATAAATAACTGAGGTACACTCAAAACATTATATTTTGCTGCTTTCCTGGTAAACAGGTGTAGTGTCTATTGTGGTAAACTATTTTTTGTACCTTACAAACGGTGTATTACACTCTAATCCGTGAATTTATTTTTTGAAATTTATGCATAAAAATTTGGTAATTTATGTAACTATTTTGTTATTTTAATATACTGCTTATTTTCGATTAATTTATATAATAGCGTAAAATAGTATTCATACTTGAATAACAATGAAATATAATAACGGTGACTTGCAATAATTTGGAGCTTGTGGAAGAAATTGGATTTAGGAAGGTACCAACCAATTAATTTTCACGATATAAGGCTCGTATGAGGGCATGACTACAAAGCTTGGGGAGTATAGGTTTATGAACCCGAGTTCAGGACAAAAGTCTAGGGAGGTCGACGGGAATAGAGAGGAATTAATTTCGCGGCAAGCTATAGGAAGCGACAGAACAACAATAGACGGATGCGGGTAAAGATTAAGAGAGTCAAACACATGCAGAAATGTAATTAGGTACATGGAGGGATCGAAATGTGAGAAGCGAAGGAAAATGAAGAGCAAGATGATAACAGAAAAGGGGATTTTAATAAGAGATGAGAAATGAGAAATAATAGCTAGTGCGGGGAAGTGGAGAGGTAAGGTAAGTTCATCCTGTCATGGTAAACTGATTGAGTTCTCCAAAATTCGGAAAATGAGGTGAAACGTTTTCATTTGTTAGCAATGATAAGTGGCGCTCTTATCTTATTTCCCGAGACCCTCCTGGTCGTCTATCGTCTCCACCAAGCGGAACTCATTTTCTCCTTTCCCGGCAAGTTCCACGAAAGCCCTCTGCTTTCCATCTCCCCGAATACACTCGCACTAGACGCACCCGCTATCCCTTTACACTAGTCTCCTGAAACCGCGGGGATTCCGCATCCCACAACAAAATCCACTCCCTTTATTTTCCTTACCTACTTTGCCTCGTCACAACCTTTCTGCACCTGAAAGCACCATTTCTTTCCTCGCCCATTCATTTCCCACCACCCTTCGATTTCCATCAGCTCCTCTCTCTTTTAACTATCCCCGAGCACATCAGATGCCATCCAGCTGTCTACCTTCCCTCCCTCCCCCACCACCCGCGCCTCTCCCCTATCACTCCAAAACCGACGTCGCCGCCCACGCCAGCCAGCTCCAGTGACACACACGCCGTAATCCCTCAGCCCGTCCGCGAAATCTTTAGCTCCGAGTTTAATTGCTTCCGCAGACGAAAACTTGGGATCCGGTCTCCCGGAGGGGCTCCATCTAAGACCTCCCCTTCCTCTACCGCATTCTTCCAGTCGAAAATCAGCGAAGGCTTTTCTTTTTCCCCTAGAACGCCCCCACCCTCGTTCATCGGATCACCTCCCATGCGGAAGTGGTGGAGGGAGAGGATAAAATCTCCTGGGATCGACGGATTAATTCTCCCCACCCCGTTTCACGATGGAAGCGCAAATGGATAGGACAACCAACGTGATCGCAGGGTGTAAAGGCGACTCAGAAGATTTCACAAAAAAACCAAAAGACGTCACCTTCACCTGTTACGAAGAAACATCGTCCGAAGGGATTCGGTCAGTTCAGAGACCACTCAGCCGAATCGCTTCTGGGGATTAGCTAGAGCCTCATCGTTAGTCTTCTAAATCTAATGGGGAGGTGTAAGCTCACGGGTAGACGGACCCCCATCCTACCACCCGCTTGGGCCTAGAAAAATGCTATGGGTTCGTCTGCATTCTCGCCAGGCACCTTATGTCCTATGAGAGGGTTCTGGGTAC
Source organism: Hetaerina americana (assembly GCF_022747635.1). Classification (NCBI taxonomy): domain Eukaryota; kingdom Metazoa; phylum Arthropoda; class Insecta; order Odonata; family Calopterygidae; genus Hetaerina; species Hetaerina americana. The sequence continues at coordinate 2,022,268 of NW_027286808.1, read as the reverse complement.
ACTATTTCCTCGGTACTGTGAATCAACTCAATCCCTATGCAATATAAGCTCCCCGCTAGCCGTGTGAAAGATTGATGAATTTAAACCCCAGAATTTGTCCCTTCCCCAATGCTGTTATGCGGTTCCATTATCACTTACGTACGAGTGAAAATCATTTGAACCGATTTTGATTATTATAAAATTGAAAAAGGGTACTCTGACGATGGGTACTGATTTCCAAGAAGAAGTCTAAGGTTTAACGCATTGTTGGAGTTTCAAATATGCAGCCGCACAAATTAAACAGTGTGTTTTCTTAGTTCAACCATAGCATAAAATTTTGGTGAACTAGCATTTCAAAGTTCCGAAGATGGAACCTTTTCGACGACGTTTTGTTAGATGCTTCGCTCAAATCAATTATCCAAATTGTATTTATTCCGGTACTTGAACCTATTTTTACGGCACAATTGCCGTCAGTAGTGTCGCGACATTGAATTATATACAAATTATAGAATACTTATCGTTGAGAAAGATTTGACTTTCAGATTTTTATAAAGAATTGATTGAGATTTATATCTGTGGAATACACTTATTTTCAGTGTAGAATGAACAAATCACTTCGACATGACCATGCCAATTTATTTGGGTGTGGATATTAAGGAAATTTGGATAATGGCATATGCACGTTGAAACCATGGTTAGTTTTTTGTTTAATTATCTAAAACTAGTGGAAATGTTAATCACATCGGGCACACATGTTAAGGCACACGCACCCGAACACCATCAACATCCACTTAATGCATGAAACGCTGCCAAAAGAAGAAATGTTTAGAGCGGAGATGCTTCAGGCAGACATCATGAAACCTACGACCGTTGCCATAGTTTTTATTGTGGTGAAGACATTCAGGGAGTTATGCAATTCATCTTAGCCAATGACGCGATAAATGAAGCTTGCCAGCGAAATAAATGCCGAAGGTATCATGCGTAACTACATTAATCATTGCACCCTTCGCAGCGCATGATGCGGACTATTCCTTTTGACTAATTTGTACACCGAAGGATCTTTTTTTTTCCTTCAGTAATATTTGCATATTACTCGCAGTATTGGGTGTTAAGCTTCTCCGGCCTTGGAGATTCCATAACTGAGTATGAAAACTTCGCCGGTTTTATTGAAAAGTTATTAATTATTCGTTCAAAGGAGATTTTCTGTTTCAATTATTGAATGTTTGAATATGAATAAACTTGATTTGAACCAGGCGTGATTTCGTGGAGTCCTAGATCGGCATCAATGAATTAAGTTTTATAATGTGACCATTAAAAATTGGGGAAACTAAAAATGTATTAATTATTTTACGTGCGGGTACCTGAATATGGTCAAATGAAATTTAGCCCTATGCTGATCCAGAATTACTAATTTCCGATTTTATCCGATGAAAATGAGTAAGAAAGGGAATTTGCCGTGAATTGCATCGCAAATTTTGAAAAGCACAGGAATAGTAACATTAAGAAAATAGAAACATTAAAACGACGGATGTTAAATATGAAAAGACTAAGCATATTATTTATACCAGATGCTTTATGATAAACTAATTACCCCAAGCAACTGGACAAAAAGGCATCTCCAATAAATGTTCATTCTACCGTATCCAGAGTTACTCCGAGGGAATCTAATTGAAATTTCTCACGGTTCTCTTTGTTTCAAATTCCAACTTTTTAATGTGGTATTCATGATAATTTAAGTCCATTATTCTGCATAATTTGAAATATTTGGCAATGAATGACGAGGGTAACCATTACCAAACCAAATCTGGAACTACGTTTACTCGACCTTTGGCGCGCAAAATTATATTTTAGCTGTATATCTTTGTGTTCCACGGCTCTTTTAAATTAACTTTCCCACCAATACCTTTTGCTTAACATTCCCTCTTTTACTTCTTTTAATTTCCCAGCATTCGCTTACTCACCCTTGCACAAGAAATCTATCTTTTCGCAACACGTACATTTTCGTAGCCGATCTCATTCACTATCAACTCAACGAAAGAATTATAACATCTCTTTAATTCAAATGACTGTAGGAGATGCCAAGACGGTTACTTTAACGAAGTCACCAGGTAATGCAGAGTAAAAAACAGAGTAAAAAACAGAGTAAAAAATTATCCCGCTTGACAGGGATTCGAACCGGAATTTCTCGATTACCAGCGAGAGCTCCAATTATGCTACCGAGGCGACCCCTAACACTAGGGATTTGAAGGATCCAATAACGAAATACCGTACGTACAATTTCACAAGTAATGGAAGTCGTAAACACTGAAATCGAGGCATCCGTGTCCGAGTCCCGGTCCGAGTGAATGATTTTGACACTAAATTTCCTGCACTTTCACATCGCCTTCGGCCCGCCGCGCATGGTATTTCTCTCGCTATACATTCCGCCCCTAGCCCACGATCTCATCCAAGATCCAACCCGTACGCCAAAGAAAGAAGACAATACCGTATTCTTGGAAAGAATACTAATCGCAGAAGTGCTTCTTCGCTTGCCCACGCCTTGCAAAAAAAACTTCCTGCGTCATTAAGGTGCCTCTTACCATGGATCTTTCATCGTAATATCCTCTTCTCCTCAGGCTTTTCTATCACTGTTCTTCCTTTCTCGACCAAAAGCTCCATTCTGAGCTGAAACATTAAAAGGGAAGAGAAAACTCTCTCACCCCTGATCATGATGACGGTTCGAACTCCCTCCGGCTTTCCCGAACCACAAAAGTCAATATTTTAAGGTATCACGCCACTAAGTGAAAATATACTCGTACTCGAGGTACCTATTTCAAACTCGCCATCCTTTCATCAACTACCTTCACTTTTTTTCTATATGAAGCTGTTATCATGCTTCAGGAATAAGATATAGCTTTAAATTGTCGCCTACCTAGTCTCCTGCATATTTTTGCACTCTACATTAGCTAGCAATCTATTTTTTCTCGCATATTCAATCAGCAGCACTGCCATTATACGAGTATTTCGCAAGTTCTGCACATCCCAATTCCAGATTGTCTTCAAACCTGTAGAGAGCATTCTCTCGGTTCACTCAACACCTCCCCCAATTATTTATATATATATATATATATATATATATATATATATGCATATATATATATATACCCTCCCCGGACTACAACCTTGACGTGGTGGAAGGGCTTGTGCGTTCCGATGACCCCTAGAGCTGTGCTGGCGGGAGTAATAAAAATTGCTCCTGGTAGGGTCACCCATGCCAGATAGGTCGAAGGTTAGGAGCCAGACGAAAGGTAGTCCACGCAGCGTCTGTTCCTCAGTGAGGCGGCTGCAATGGCGTCTGACCCCAGTGGGGCGGCCAGTAAGTGATGGTGTCACGTTAAAAACACTATTGAGGAAGGCAACGGGAAACCACCTCAATTATCATTCCCTAGAAAAATATGATGGACAATAGAGATATTTTGAGTCCTGGCAACCACGGGGCTCAGCCCAATCGGCCGTGTGTCGTGCCCGGCAGCGGGGGAGGCAAGGCTTCCGCGGTCGTCATCCCACGAAACCCTTGCAAGGGAAAACCAGCAGCAGCAGGACAGAAGACGCAGGAGAAGAAGACAAAATTAGTTAGAATAGGAACGTGGAATTTTAGGACAATGATGAGGACAGGGAAATTGGAGAATGTTAAGCGAGAGATGGAAAGGGGAAATATAGATATTTTAGGTCTATGCGAGGTGAGATGGAAAGATAGCGGGGATTACTGGAGTGATAAGTATAGAATAATATACAGCGGCGGGGACGAGAGCCAACGAGGGGTTGCCATAGTATTAAATGAAGAGGTAGGAAGAAGCGTAGTCAACATAGAGCAGGTAACGGATAGAATACTACTAGTGGAGATAAAAGCAGAACCGACGAACTTAGTTATTATTCAGGTATACATGCCACCGAGCAACCATAAGGAAGAAGAGGTCGATAGGATATACGATCAGTTAGAGGACATGATCGCGTGTGTTCATGCAGGGAAACATTTGATAGTGATGGGGGATTGGAATGCGACGGTAGGCGAAGGAAGAGATGGTGATGCGGTGGGGGACTACGGTTTACGCACGAGGAATGACCGCGGGGAGAAAGCAGTTGAGTTCTGCAGGAGACAGGGGTTAGTCATCACCAACACTTGGTTTAGACACCACAAAAGACGCAGGTATACATGGAAAATGCCAGGTGACTCAGGAAGATATCAGCTAGATTATATCCTGGTTAGACACAGGTTTAGGAACAGTGTGATAAATTCGCACAGCTTCCCGGGAGCGGATGCGGACTCAGACCACAATTTTGTTGTTATGAAATGTAGCGTACGTTTCAAAAAGATAAGGCAGGGGCGGCGAGTTAGAAAATGGAATGTAGAAGCATTAAATGGGTTGAAAAGGAAGGAATACAAACAGGCGGTGGAGAAAATCATGGAGGATGGTAAAGAGCTAAGTACTATCGAAGAAAAATGGGAAATGATCAAGAAGGGGTTGTCTAAAGCCGCAAAAGACACTATTGGAACCGTTAACGCTAAAAGGACTAGGAAACCATGGATCACGGATGAGATGATTACAAAGATGGATGAGCGGCGAAAATGGAAGAATGTAAATACAGAGTTAGGCAAAATGAAGTACAAAGAATTAAACAATAAATCGAGGCGGGCAACAAATAAAGCAAAAGAAGCCTGGTGGAAGACGCAGTGCGAGGATATGGAAAGTCTGCAGAGGAAGGGTGAAATCGGTGCGCTGTACAGCAAAGTTAAATCATTATCGGGAAGTAAGAAAGGAAGAGCTATGCTAACAGTTAGAGATAAGGCGGGTAAGGTAATAGTTGACGCAGGAAAGATCCAAGAGAGATGGAAGGAGTATATAGAAGAACTGTATAGTAAAGAACTCATACCAACAAGGTTAGACCTTGAAAAAGAAAATGACGTAGAGGAAGACAGCTTAGGTCCAGGCATACTAGACAATGAGATAGAAAGGGCATTAAGGGAGATGAAACTAAATAAGGCCGTGGGGGTAGATAACATTCCCGTGGAACTTTTAAAATGCTTAGGAAAATGTGGGAGGAAGAGGCTATATGGGCTGATCCGTAGTATTTATGAGGAGGGAATCTGGCCGGAAGACTTTGTGAGATCAGTTTTAGTTCCTATTCCGAAAAAGGTAAAGGCCACGTCATGTGAGGACTATAGGACAATTAGTTTGATATCCCACGCAGCTAAAGTTGTTCTCAGGATCATAAACAAAACGATAGAGAGTAGGGCAAATGATTACTTAGGGGATGATCAGTTTGGGTTTAGGAAGGGGAGAGGTACGCGTGATGCAATTGCAGTAATGAGATTATTAATCGAGAGGAATATAGAACACCACCAGGAGGTATTTGCCTGTTTCGTAGATTTCGAAAAAGCGTTTGATAGAGTGAATTGGGAAAACCTAATGAGTATATTGCAGAAAATAGGAATAGATTAGAGGGAAAGGAGGCTAATCCGCAACCTGTACATGTCTCAGACTGCTCAGGTGCGGGTGGGAAACGGGGAGTCCGGTTTGACAGTGTTAGGAAGGAGTGTAAGGCAGGGTTGCCCGTTATCACCGCTGCTGTTCAACCTGTATGCAGAGGAAATGATCAAAGGGGGATGGGAAGAACTCGAGGTAGGAATGAAAGTGGGCGGAGAATTCGTAAAATCAGTTAGGTTTGCTGATGACCAAGCTTTAGTTTGTCAGTCAGCCAAGGGGCTGCAAGCATTGCTGAGTGAATTGGAAATTCAGTGCGACAGGTATGGGATGAGAATCAATATTAAGAAAACAAAGGTTATGCGATTTTCTAGAAAGAAAAAGGCCAAGCTTAACATTAAAATAGGAGGACAAAAACTAAAGCAGGTAGAACAGTTTACGTATCTCGGTAGTGTTTTGGACCAACACGGTCAAAGTAGTAGGGACGTAAGGAGAAGAATTGCGCTAGGCAAAGAGGCTTTCACAAGGACGAGGGAGTTGATGACGGGGACTTTGAGTAAGGATGTTAAGAAAAGACTCGTAAAAACTTTGATATGGAGCGTAGCTATGTACGGTGCGGAAACGTGGTCATTGAAGCAGGAGGATAGATGCAGATTGGAGGCTTTTGAAATGTGGGTGTGGAGAAGAATGGAGAAGGTGAAATGGACAGAGAAGAAAACAAATGAGGAAGTACTTGGTATGGTGGGCGAAGAGAGGGGTTTGTTGGGAGCAATCCTATGGAGGCAGGGAGAGTGGATGAAGGGGGTGTTGACCGGCAGTGGGATGTTGAAGACTGTGATAGAGGGTAGAATGTTGGGCAAAAGAGGAAAGGGAAGGAACAGGATAGGGATGTTGGACGGGATGAAGGGAGGAAGAAAGTACTCAGAGATGAAGAGGGACCTGATATAGAGTAGAATGATGGATTTTTTTTTGTTTTGTTAGGAATAATAAAATGCCTGTTTGGTAGTTGTGTCCATCCAAAAACCTACCTTAACCGGTAGATTACCTTAAAAAAAAAAAAATATATATATATATATATATATATATATATATATATATATATATATATATATATATATAGTACAATACACAGTAACACATAATATAGAAACACAAAAAAAGAGAACACTCACACGTATTTTCTTGATATTTCGACGGAAACAATCCGTCTTCCTCTGAAGATGTTCAATATATATATATATATATATATATATATATATATATATATCTGAGGGTGTTTGTGGAGGCAATGTGAATGTATCTAATTCCTAAAAGAACTCATTAAATAAATTCTCTGCACTACGTGGTACTATGGATGTATGCCTTCACATTCATATAACATTCACTCCTCTCTTGAATTATCTCCTAAAGTATCGAATTCATCAATAGTTTGACGGTGGGATTTTAGTTAATAGGACGCATTCACCCGCTTAATTCACCAGTACAGGGTTATATGTATATATAAAGATACATCACGATAATTGTCGTATTACCTCACACTCAACACTTCGCCGGTCGTATCCAAGGACGAAGCAACATACCACTCCACTTCTCGGGAGACTCCCATCGCCCGCCTTGTCTGAGGGAAATTCACAACCCATGAATAATCTTTTCCTCGAAATAAAGCTTATTTTTGCCCGACGGCTCATCAGCCTCGTTCCACCTCCTCGTTGAGGGGTAAAACCTGGGCTACGGCTCAACTGTATTATGTGCCTGTTTTCTCTCTCTCGAGTATTCGTTATAGTGGGTGGCCCTTGAAAGTTGTCACGACAGTATGAGGGAATTATTTTGAAAAAAGACTAGGAAGTAGAAATAGCGAGGTGATAAAAAAAACAAAAAACATTCCTTTGGAGCTCGTTATCAGCAATGTGGAAGAAATTTCAAATTGTCTCAACCAAACGTCCATACATTAATTTCTATGGTAAAGGATCCTATGGATTACTATGCTCTCAGAAAGGTTTGTGAATTTGAGGTCTCCTAGTTTGCTAACTCTCAATGCTTTCTAATGATGCGAGTATGTTTCGTTCAAACTATCATACTTTTTCATGTGATTGAAAAAACATATTAGATATCTGCTAGAGAAAAAATGTACGAAAACTTTTGAAAGACTCATAGTTATCGAAAAGTTGTGGAATCAATAATATACCGTCAGTAATTCAGTGATTTTTTACGAGACCAGGATTAATTTCAATTAAATGATTTAATTTGGACCTTACTGCTTAATGTATTGGTGGAATATAAACCAATCAAAATATTGAGAAAGATAATTCAATAAAATCACCATCAAACACTGACACCATAAATATCTTTAAGCCTTTTAGTACATTTATAAGTGGTAATAATGATTGGGTCGCGGTAGTCCAGGGAGTAGAGCGTTGGAATACTGATCACAGGGGCCCGGATTCGATTCCCGGGCAAAGCACCTGCAGCTCCACCCAAACTACGTAATTTTTCGGGTACCAGATCTTCTTGGGAAACCATAACCGGCACAGGGAAAGGAATTGGCCCCCCTACCTTGATGCGTGAATATTCACACGCAAGCGGGCACCGCCAGACGTCGTCAGTGCCAGAGTTAGCACTGGTTGAACTCTACCATTACCTACCAAACCGACCTTCGGGTTGATTACTGCATTTATGGTTTATTTTACATTGGTAATGAATTTGTACGATCTAGCACGTTTACAATTTAAATCACATAACTTCTTTGAAAATCACAAAGCCATGTTATTCGCTCAACATCCTATACGATACTTGAAATTAAACTGTGATGGACTTCCATGACAACTTCTTCATTTTAAATTAATGTATTCAAATCACTCCTCATCTGGCATCGCGCCATTTTTAATCACACGCGGTTAATCTGGGCTTATTTGTTGATGGAAAAATTAAATTCATTCACTTCCCACTATCTGTCTCACTGATTGCGTTTTTCTTCTCTTTTTCATATTGAAAATGTTCAAATAATTCCTGTAACATGTGCTTAAATTTTCTTCATTCATCTATTAAGTTCTGCGTCCCTTGAAAATAAATAGTACACAAGTGGAGATTTTCATCTTGAGTCACGTGTCTAAGGAAGAGATTATTCTTTCATCACCATCAATCAATAATCAATAAGGAAGTAATATAACTAAACGAAATGCTTTCAACCGATAAAATATTCAACACTTAAAATATATGAGCACATCATTCACCATGCTAAGCCTACTTTGGGAAACATTACAACCCGCAACAAAAAACTCTGGAATTCGGCAATCCCTTGCACATTTGGATTTCAATATACGGCCGTCGGCTTTATTCGAGTAGTCATTAAAAAGAAAATGTAATAACATAAAAGAGAATAATATGAGATGCTAAAAGTGCGCTGTGAGAAATTAAATTAAGTTAAAAATGTCATTGAGTATAATATAAGGCGTCACGTAAACATAGAGAAATTTCTTTACAGTAAATCAAATAAAAAAGAGGCTTTCATGGTTAGTGGGGTTCGTGTTCGTTGGTGGTATAAAGATACATTCCCTTTAAGTGGAAATTTACGAACGACTTTTTTACTTCATTTTATGATCATCATTGTGCTCAAATATCCTCAACGATAAATGGCATAACTGCTGGTGATTCAATCCAGGGTTTCAAGTGAATTTCCTTCTGAAATTTAATTATGTGAACTGTGTTCCGATTGCTGGCGATCGATTTCTAGCTAAGTCGAGTTATGAGAGCACACAGGGACATGATATTTAATCACTAAGGATCTCTAAAACCCCGAAAGCTAATTACAATATCTCATTTGTATCGAAGCCTGTAAATAGACACCTAATCAAATGCTTAACGTTTACGTATCCCACACCGATAGCTTTCAAATATGAACTTTGGAATTCAAACTGAGAAAATTTCATTCATTTCATCGACTGGGAAGATAATTTCTAACCGCGAAATTTTTTTAAATTCCATTTTGTGGGCACATATACGGAATCATTCGTATCCGTCTCAGCAGCTACACTCGCACTTCAATATTCATTGCTGTTTGACGACAATGGAGGTTTGAATGATTCCCATGGATACAAATTTTCATTCATGTTCCGCATGGAAGTGAAATTGAAATCGCAAAATGTTCATGCAAGTCAAATGGTGATTTGCATGGATGGAGAAAGCCTGTTCTAGGTCGATCAATATCTAGCATGACTTTGGTTTTTATAACTGATTTTTACCATGAATACATGCATTGCTAGGCACTTAAAATTATGATCATTTACGAAAAATATTATCAAACTCTTAAAACGGAAAACTATAATTTGAAATTACTTTTATTTAAAATAAGAATTTCTTTTCCTTCCATTTTACTACCAATCCCTCGGCACTTACTAGTCGAATTTGAGGTACTTCAAAAATATAAGGCCAATTTAACACTTTTTAAATTTCTCCTTCAACCCTGCGTAATCACGTATTTTGAATGAAGTTCACTTATTCATGGAATGTAATTGGAGATAAAATTAAATAATTCATTCGAAAATAAGTTCATAAATGGATGACTGCATGTGATGTATCTCCAAAAAAAACCGTCAAATTTAATGGAATCCCTCGTGATTACCTATTGCTATGTAAAAATCACAAGGTAAAAATTCCTTTCGACAAGGTAAAAATTAAAGTTACATTCGACATGTGGAATAGGTTAGAAGGCCAAATAATTTACGAATTAGTGTCCATATTTAAAACTCCTTCCCCATAAGTTAACCTCTTCGTTACTTAAAGCTCTTGCCCACAAGCCGCTTTTTGTTTCGCCGGAAGAGCATCAAACAGTGAATTTCCATTTCAATATACGTTGACCTTTTACTCCGGGTTTTTTTTTAACTTCGGCATCATGATGAATATTCCCGAAAACTATCCTTTCACAATGAGAATATAATGTTTAATGCATGCGCGCACCAACTCCTCGCGATGCGCATGCAGTGCCGTGCTTCTCTTTCATTTCCAAGGCCCCTTCACTGCAGCCTGGAGGCTAGGAACTCTATCCGCCCTCCTCCCCTCTCTACCACCTCTTTAATGCTCAAGAAATATGGCCAAGTACAAATTCGTTCACGAAACATTCATAGCCTACGGCTTCTCAAACTTTGGAGTGAACCCAGAAGTGTACATTATTTCTGTCAGACTAAACTTCACAGCTACAGAATGAATGAGACTTGATTCAGAGTACTGGAATACCTACGGGCAAAAGGTTAAATATTTGAAGATGTGCGCACGAGTGAACCGGAATGGAGTAACTCTTCAAGGTTTTCCTGGGCGTCAAAATTTTAAATAAAATTATATAGACTAACAAACTGATTTTGTAAGAAAAAGTCCTAGTCACTAATTTTGTTCCCTGTCTCCTTCACCTCTAACCTCAAAGCTGGGGATAGACGGGAACTCCCACAGACTGACGTCCCAGGATTACAAGGACTCATCTGGTGACTCGAGTAAGAAGAAATAGAGACACCTACGAAAATGATAAAATCTTGGGTCGTTCAACGGGAGACGAATTTTACTTTCCCAGATGTCAAGACCAGGTTAATCACTCTTCTCGCTTTTACCGGTTATATGTATGTATGACTAGAATGACAAATCATTGTTCCAAGATAGATGCAATTAATTTCACTCAAGAAATAAAATTCATTCATGTATTTAAGTACCAATGTCTAACTATTTCCAGATAAAATTATATGTGTGTGTATATATATATATACAAACAGGTGTTTTTATATTCCTTCAAATTGTTCAAATGCGTTCTAACTTCTTTTCTTTACCATAAACCCGACGTGGTTTTTAATTGCCTAATTTGTCTCTGTACGATTTATTTACGTGTGCACACTCCCTTAGTAGGACGTTGGAGAGCGGCATCACCAAATGTCATAAACATATTGTATTAAACTATTAAATAAAATATAAACTATATTAAATACAGGACATAAAAATTAGACGCGTATGAATATTTTCCATGACATCGACCGTCATGACACCTTCATTCGGTGAAAGAGTACCCTTTTCTACCCACTGAAGCTATAAAAGAATTGTATGTTAATGTCCCGTTGGTTGTGCGGCATCCGTATTATATGAAATACGTGCTTTATTGCAGAAAAAGGCAAGTTATTTAACGCCAGTAGAGCTACAATAAATGTTCTTTTTCAAGTGAAAGCAGGTCCATCGGGGAAGCCACGGTAAAGGGCGGATTCTCTGCTTATTCCCGCCTTAGACAATTTCACGGTATCGTCAGCAGTTTCAGTGGCCGCTCTTACCTCAAAGATCCAAGTTCTATGGCACAACAGCTAGGACACAATGTCTAATTTAGGTGCGAGAGTTCAGAAGGTAGAGATTGTAGACACTGACTTTTTGATGCGCGTCGGGTTCTCTCATGAAAGCGGTCGGCTCTATCCAAGAGCTGGTGGTGCACCTCTGTACGAAAGATGTTGACTGATCTCGGAACGAAAGTGATAATGAGTTTCTCTTCGAAGGTGAAAGTAGTTGGGTTAAAAAATTTGGAATATTTCAAATTTTTTTAACTCATAATTATTTCATTCCCCAGTAATCCATTAATATTTCATTGCGGAGGTGACATAATTAATGCACTACCCTCAAATTTCATTTCACGAGTAAGGTATTTTTATTACTACCACAATAAATAACTGCGGCCGCCATACTTTCCAAACAAGGCATACATACATAACTTCTCGCAAAGCAATACAAATATCGCCAGTTGACCTTTGCTAAAAAACCTCGATCAGGTAAGACGAATATTCTTATCACCTGTATGATTAACCGGATGATGACGATATTTGCGGATATCGGTCATAATCAGCGATAAAAATGTAGTTTGGAAAATTACATGTTTCACAAGAGGATCTCCATAGCTCTTAGGCATTCTTTCATCAATACATACATTCTGTAAAAAGGTAAGTAATGATCATCTGATGATCTCAACTCGAAGTCTGTTGGAACTTAATCAGCACCAACCAAATAATGCAATAATTCACGCTCATGGCGCGTCGAAAGAGGATTGGATGGAAATTCCTATCGTTCCTTGATTTCACAAGAAAGCGTTTAATTCACCCGGTGTTACTTTACAGCGCGGGTACCTTCTGTCCCGCTTTAAATACACTGTGCTGGACCTTGAGCGAGAAACGCAATCCTTGAGAGCGATCTAGACGCTGAGAAAACGCCTCTTTCTTCTCCCTCTCAGTTTACTTTCTTTTGGAGTGATGGGAGCGTCTTCCTCTCATGATCCTGGAGCAGAATTGTTGCGGGGCGATAGGATTAGGACGTGAGTCGGGGAAGCGCGCCGGAAAAAAAATAAGCGGCTGGATTAAGAGGATGGAAATGAACGGGGGAAAGAGGAGACGGGGAGAGGAAATAGAGAGGGGTAAGGAAGCGACGCAACTATAAACACTTCCGCCAACGCTTTCATGTTTATGGCTTAATCGCTTCAAACACCATTACCCGTTGTCAGCTTTACTGTCGCGGTTCGTGAATAGCTATCGGCCATTTAAATTCAACATAAAATACAAAAATGCGGATTCCCGTTTATTGAATATCAGTTTTTGCTCATTATATTATCAAGCTAAGGCTTTCAATATTTACAGAAGAGTGTAATATGATAAAATTTGTAATACGTGTGATGTCATACGTGAGATGCACAATATATCAAGGAAAATTATTATTGATCATGCTAAAATATATTGTACCAAGTGAATCTGAAAGAAAATGATTTCCAACTATTTTGGAAAAAAATTACAATCTCTTTTCGACAATACTAATGATAAATGGGGTGATAGGGTGGAAAAGCCAATTATAATAAAATAAAGAATCGGATTGAATTTGACATAAAAAATAATCAGAAATAAGCACGTATTTTTGCGGTAATTCCCATTTTATGTTGATATCAGGAAAGACTTAAATAATTTGTATTTTTATTCCAAAATACCCTAATTTCAAACGTTGATTGTTTATTCCTAGCTTGAGACTACTAAGACTTGCCTAGCACTGACTTATATTAGTAATATTTTAACGCCCTTCAAATTACGAAAATATAATATCCTATGTAATTTGCATAAAAGTTAGCACTAATTAACGAACTCCATGGTAATCTGCAGGATGACTACAGGCATAAACTTTAAAATAATATGCCGCGTTAACATGAATTAATTTTAAACACTAGTTCAAACACGGAGTTGGCCCGTGGTTTTACGACAAAATGCTAACCTTTAGCCGAATTTTTAAGATATGAGGGCTAGTGTCGAGGATCAGCAAAATGTTTTTAATGGATTCTTAAATTTTCAATACACTAATTAGAATAAATGGGTAGGATCATGACAAGAGCGGTCAACATTTCGACCTTATAACTACATATGACCAAAAAAAGTTGTAAATGTATGATGGACATGCTTAAAATAGACTTAAACCATGATAATTATGAATACACAGGACATCACTAATAAAACAGATTCCTCCTAGTTTTGACACCGTGTTTTATATATTTTAATACTTATACACATTAATAATATTTATTTTCTCTCGCTTATTTTCCAAAATGTTTCTTTGTATCACGTCGATGAGGGTTTTTCATCATATCCTCTTCAACATGAAAACCAGGAATATCCTAGCAAATGCAAGGTGTTAAACCATGAAAGACACTGGGTGAAAGAGAGGGAAAATGAGAAAAAGGGGGAAAGTGTAATTTGCAAAGTCATTCAAATCCCACCGCAGCCCCCTTTGAGGGAAAATCGAAAAGCGTTAAATATACATTAGAGACCAATGCAACAATTTCAGAGCGTAAAAATCATTCGCCTTGACTGGGACTCGAACCCAGATCCCTCAATATCCGGTCGAGTGCTTTAGCCACTTAAGCTACCGAGGCGTCCTCTTAAACTCTGAAATTTTGGGGCTTTTAAAGGAACTAGATGTTATGACGAAATACCGTACATACATTTGTATGTACGGTATTTCGTCATAACATCTAGTTCCTTTAAAAGCCCCAAAATTTCAGAGTTTAAGAGGACGCCTCGGTAGCTTAAGTGGCTAAAGCACTCGACCGGATATTGAGGGATCTGGGTTCGAGTCCCAGTCAAGGCGAATGATTTTTACGCTCTGAAATTGTTGCATTGAAATGCACATTAGCGGATGACTCCGTTAAAAGTTACTGTTGCGGCATCTCCCGCAGTTTCTTTGGAATACATTAGAGAGTTTCAAGTAAATGCAAACAAACATTCGACGGGGAAACAAGAGGACTGGCCGGTCTGCGTGTTTGTATACCCAACACCATGAAGACACTTGAGAGTACGAGGGGATTGGAGGTGGGAGGGATGTCCGAAAATCCCAGTCGTTGAAAGATTGTACGGGGTGGGAAGATACCCATTTCGTCATCATGGTGCATACGGGAGCAGGCATTCGGATGGCTGCATGTGTCAGTATCGGTGTGCACGCGGGCGACCGCGCGAGGATGGACGGAGCGAGAAACGCGATTACACCCCACTATAAAGGATTCCCCTTCGCTGGGGATGAGGGCCAATGAGCTGCGCATCTTTGGCACCTCCGAAATGTTCCGCCAACCCCTCGGCATTCCCCTCCTCGACGGCGCACAAAGGCATTCCGACACAGACGCACACATACCCTGCTCTCTCTCGTCCTTCTCTCTCTCCCTCTCAATCCATCCTTCTTCCCTTTGGTCACCTCAAACGTCCCGCACTCCTCTCCTCTTTCCCACCCTCCTACTTCCCACCCCTTTTTCACCCCCGAGTCACCTTGGCATCGTGTTTATCGCCTTGTGTACGAGGCTGAGTACCGGAAGAAGCTGGATGGATTGATTTTACTTTCATCCTTCCTTTTGGAATTCCCTCCCTCTCGTTTGCAAAGTCATTTACCCACTTGAACTCAACTTTTAATTCAAAAAATTTAATGAGACATTCAAAATGTAGGTTTATTAAATGATCGTCAATAATTTCATTTTTTTCAAGTAAAAGATAGTTAAAACTTTTTGCACTAGCGATTTTTTTATGCAACATCTTCACTAGAGCAACCGATTTAAATGAATATTGTCATCATGCAGTTAATCACTGTTGGAAGGGTAGGAATTTACCTCTGCGAACAATTCTTTACAGGTGAACATAACAGTTTCAGGTTTATCTTTGTGGAATTCCTTCATAATGAGGGTAAAAAAGGAACTTCACACTCCCACAATAAAGATTTAATATTTGACGACAATGTTTTCGATGATGCGCAGCATCGAAACCATAGTCGTGAAATATTAAATCTTTATTGTGGAGGTGTAAAGTTTATTTTTGCCCTCATATACGGAATGAGCTTAGTTATTTCGTTGATGTCAACTTTGAAATCAAAACACAAGCGAGAAGTTACTTATATAGCCCAAGTCTACTAAATATTTTCTTCATGTTTACTCCCGAAATTTTACATTATAAAATCATAAAAAATAAATTTTGTTCGTTGATCAGAAAACACCGTCTAATGCATAGAAAACGACCAATTTTCATCAAAGAACGTAAGCGGGGAATATTTTTAAATGAAGTTTCGTTCAATAATTTAGTCCTTCCGTTCTACGTAATAAAAAGTAATTTATGATGCATGTAAATGAGCAGTTTATTTTATGAATATGAGGCCCGAATAATTGCTTAGAACTACAATTTTTTTATCTTTCGACACCGGAGTACCTAGGCTGAACTGCGTCATTCAGTTTTCCTTCCACGCGCATAGAATGGAGAGGCATTGGCTGAGTTTTATTTTCCCCTAATTCTTTAGCTTGTTAGTCAAGGAACCGCAGTTATTGGTCACGTGCTCCAGGTCAATCGGGAAGTTTTAATTGCGCAGGAGCTCTCTAGACTTCTTCCCGTACTGTGTATTGTCATTTCAATCAACGATGCGTCATCTTCCATTCCTTTTAATGACCAAAATCGTTCTTATAAATACCCTTTCCGATAATCCCATGTATATTTTTGCACAAACTAAGAGGGTATTATATATCTTGTAGGCGAATAGAAAAAAGGCATTTTTTTCAAAATAAGTGCGCAATATACTACCAAATAATTATTAGGAAAAACCCAATTATCATAAAATTTTGGTCATAATCATAAAAGAGTTCCAAAATTTCTATTCAACCAAAGAAGTCGCAGGAGGCAAAAAAATTCACAAACAGTCTTTTTCAATTTTCGTCTATAGGATCAAATCAAACCAATTTATGAAAATTTGTAAAGATATCTTGCAATATTTCTCCAAAAACAAAAAGTTGAAATACTTTTTCTGCATTCCCTTGCGATCTGTCTGCAATTATTAGTTAAAATAATGAAGTCCACCACAAAAGGTCTTAAATCACATGACTCTTATGGTGTCATTCCACCAAGAAGTCGTCTCTTTCATGATTTATAAACTGTACCTCCAAGTAATAATAATAAAGCTTTGTTTATTTCATTTCAAAAGGACAATGTTGAGCGGAAATTTTATCCTCCAAGCATATTCTTTAGAATAATTCTGGCAAAACAGGTAGCTATTATTTAAAAAAATAATGTATTCTTGATAATATCGTCATTATTGTAAATGGGACCAATTAATAACTTAAATACTCCTATGATTTAATTACTGATGAATTTCTTCAACTTTCTAGCCTATGATCATGTGAACCCCCACAATATTAGTGCATTGGAAAGGAAATAAGATGCAAAAGGTACAGTTTGGTAAAAATCCAGAATAATTACTATTTTTAAAAGCAAATGAGTATTAAAAATTTAAATTATAAATATTTAAACTATCCCTATTTTCTCCTTAAAATCATCATACATAACTGAGTTACAGAACAAGTAGGCGATAGCACAGGGTGGGGTAGAATAGACTTCTTGATTTAACGGGTGAATTGTGAAAGCACATCAAGATAACTAAAAACGGCTTTTATTTATAAAAACTACATCCAATGCCATTTTATTTTCATTAGGTTTTAAAAATTAAATCATCCAGGTGAAGACCTTGGTAATCGATGCATTTGTTGAATCGTTCAAAAAAGTTTTCAAAAACTCTCCTCAGCTTATCTTGCGTTGTTCCAGCGATGACATCTGTAATTGCCTCCTTAAGAGTTTTCAAGGTCCTTAGTCGAACTTTCCAATCCTCAGCTTTGAGATATCCCTAAAGAAAAAAATCACATTGGCTCAAATTTGGGGAGCGTGGGGGCTATGGTACATCCCCTCGTAAGGAGATCAGGCTGCCGGGAAATTGTTCTTGCAGGATTTGGCGTGAACGACGGGTGGTATGAGCTGTGGCGCCATCCTGTTGAAACCAAAAGGCTTCTGTATCATATTCCTCAACATATTCTTCCATTTTGGGAAGTAAAAAGTTTTCCAGCATCCCACAATAGCGCACAGAGTTCACAATAACAGTCGAACCACGGGATTCAAAAATTTAAGGCCAAATAATGCTTATGGTAGACACAGCGCACCCTACTGTCACTTAGGGCTATGAAGAGGTCTTGGGTGAAGTTCGCGAGGGTAGTCAGTTACCCAGTGACGAAACCTTTGCTTATTTACTGAGCCGGAGAGGTGAAAATGGGCTCCAACGCTAGACCACAGCGCCCTCTGCGTCGCCACCACACTATTATTGTTCTTAAAGAACATTTCTACGACAAAGCGTCGATGCTCACCAGACCAATGCACGGTAACTACTGAAAATGTCGTGTTTTCTCCAGCTAACGCAACTACTCCCACTCCACCTGCGCGCTCTTCAGTGATTTTTTAAAACTAAGGAGTTCATTCTGCTTCACCCTGTATACATAATCTAGATAGCATAGGATATTTGCATAGAAGTTTTCAAGTTTGAATATTTGGAAGTTAATAAGTTATTTAATACTAAAATTTGAAAGTGTAAAAATCTTTCACCTTGACCGAGATACGAACCCGGATCCCTCGATGTCCGGCCGAGTGCTTTAACCTGCTAAACTACCGAGGCGTGAAGTGTGCATTGTAATTCACACTTAGCGGATGACTGCGTTAAAAGTTACTGTCGCGGCATCTCCCGCAGTTTCTATGAATTTGTCAAGTTATGTTATTTAAAAAAAGCCATGATGATAAGTAATTTTTATTGCGCAGATCTAATGAAGTAAATAAAAATTTGCCTTAGCACATATCCAGTTTAAGATACAAACAAATTTACGATCATGAGGTGATTTTAAGTACCATACTTTTATTTCACCCTTACCAACCCGAACCACGAGAACAATAAAGTAGCATGAAAATACATTTACATAAGAAATACCTTTCATAACTCCAAGTCTAATGAAATAAGGGAAAAGTAAAGATGGGACAAGAATTGAGTTTACTTTTATATAAGATTGCTTTTATAAGAGTTAATGGAGAGCAGCAATCTAAGAATATTGGTCGTGAGAAAAAAGGTTACCAAAGAATGTACCAGATAGAAGTGATAGATGTTATAGATCAAACAAGCAAACAAAATGTGAAAAGAGAGTTATATAACAAGATAAAGAAAAATGCTATATTGGTACCAAACGAAATTGGACGCAACTTAGGATACAAAATATTTCTTAGAGCATAATAGCAGTGAAAGTTTCCATGAAAGAAAAATGTCCACTGCTAATAGTAAATAAGAAGACGTAATGAAAGGTATCGCAAGAAATAAGGGATAAAGGGTAATAGAAGATTAAAATTTGATAGTAAAGAATCGGGGACGTATTCAAACAGCTTTTTGCATAAATGAGTGAGCCTTTGATTACTAGTCAGAAATACGGGCTAAATACTTTTCATGCATCCTTTTCAATTAACAGCTATCAGATACTGACATCTGAAATCACATTTTAAGCATTTCTCCATCGTGGAGACCCTTCTACGGTCTTTTCAACTTTCACTGTCAAACAAACCTATTTTTTACCCACTCTTCAAGATGAAATTCTCCGTAAATCCAGCGGCGGAATGTATCTCTTCCACAACGCTCATCACGTGGATGGCGAAAATATGGTCTTGGCATTTCCAAAAGCAAGCCCATGCGTGAATACCTACGCATCTCTTCATCTACCGTTCCGCGTCACTTACTACTAAAGGAATCTCGGTCTTCGGTGAAACTAAGGTGTGACGCCTCCGATAAAAAATATGCAATAAAGAATGTCTTTCCTTCTTCGCCAAACTCTTATAGTACCCCTCAATCCTCCTCCCTGCCATCCCCGTCACTCTTTCTCCAGTAGACATATCTTCCAACTGATATGGAAGCGTTGGCTCGTGCGCCAAGGATCATGGGGAGGGATGGGCGACCTGTTGCTCCGATAAAGCGTCGGGGGCGGGTACGGCGGAGTTGGTCCCTGACCGTCCTCAGATACTCCAGCTTTCGTGTTCCTTTCCCTTTTATCACTCTCCCTCACCCGAGAACAGTCTTTTTTATCTGTTACAACTACAATTTTCCAGTATCTTCCCCTAATCTATCTACGCCACCACACAACACCCTGTGTGCGGCTAGAAGAGCGTGTGGCAATTGGTCTGAGGACACCGGCCACGGAAATGAAGAGAAAGATGTCTATGAGAGGAAAGGCAGGTCAATTTTAATTTATTGGTGCAATTATCTATGATTTGTGATCGTAAATCTGGCGCAATAATCTATGTATTGTGATTGGTTATGGTAGGCATCCTCGTATCTATCTATTCAACAGTAAACCAGGTTTTTTATCATCCTTCCTCACCTGAAAATGTACTGTCGGACCTGGATTGTTTTCTCGGAGGGTAGAAAAAATAGCATATTACCTTGGCGATAATTTTAAGATAGTGCTCGGTTTCCGAGTCTCAAGGGGCGGGATCCCCGTCTCAGTTAACGTATTAATTGCGTGATGCTTTGTGTTTTTTCGTTCGTGATTGTTTTTCAGGAACCGGAAAGCTACAATCACCCAACCATTGTGGTTCTTTTTCATTCCCCAGGCAAAACTTTATTCGCCTTTTGAACCTCTCTACCTTCCTCCCTCCTTCTCATGTGACCCTTCCAAGGTAGTGCCGTAAATGAAAGCGCTTGACACCGTTTACGCCGACTTCGCCTCGCGTGGTACTTCGATACCCTCACAGAACCACGATAATGGAAACCATATCTATCACGACAAACAAGTTCCCCCGTAGAGCCCAACTCGGACCTTGAACGCTACCGTGACCCTCGGGGGTTTTCCAAGCGGACTAAAATACCACCTGTGTCGCAGTGATGTACGCATTTGATAGAAAATGATAACAAACGTTTTTGACAGTAATTGTAAGAGAAGAATATAAAAATTAAACTTTTTAGGAACAACTTAGTAGTTATGTTCCCCAACTCATAAAATAGAGTAAAACGTGCAAGACATTCTTGCATTTTCATTTGCGATTTGTTCAACCCTTAGAAAATATAGCGCGAACGATTCTTGAAAGTTTAGAGAATAGATAACCAAAGAATGAAAGTAAAAGTATATATCTGTTATTTTAGTAATGCAAGGAGTCTCCTAATAATATGGAAATATTATTAGGTGACTCCTCGAATTGGCAATTGAATTGGTAAGCATGGCTATCCCACAGGTTCACATTTTCCGAGTCTGTCCCCGGAGCCAGCCGAGAACTAGTATGGAAATACTCGATAGGGAATCCCCACCTCACAAAAACTTGAAAATCTAAATAAAAATCGAGCTGCCCCTCCCATCACCCCTCCAGTTGTTTGCGTTCCCATCGCAATTTGTGCAAAAGCCCTTTCACCTCACACCATGCCCTCGTCCAGTTCTTTAATCAGCCCCCGTGCTCCGCAAGAGAGCGAGCCCCCTCTCCTCACCCATTCCCTCGCTTCCCTCGACTCGTCCCTCCCCCAACTGACAGCCTCTCCCTCACCCCATTCACTAACCGGGCACTGCATTTCACCCTGCCCTCGCGCAACTTCCTCCCTCCCGATTCAGTAACTTCGGTGGGCGACGGCGCTCAATTCCCTTCTCCCTCCGCTCCCATTCCGAGTCCTCGGTGACCCTTCTCGCGTGGGAGGGTCGTGTTCTAATCAAAAGTCCTTCCCGAAACGACTCTCAACCCCTTACGCCCGTCGATCCCTCCCAGCTCCCCATGGTAGACGTTTCTCTATTTAAGGGCCCTCAGCGGTGCAAGGGGGAATGAGGGGTTAGAGAGGGGGGAGTGCAGCGGAGATTGAGCGCTGATGGAGGGAAAAATTAGACCAGGCGATGGATGAGGATGTGGGGAGCCGAGTCGAAAAGCTGGACGGGGGTGAAGAAATGGGCGATTGGGGGTAGGCGCGTGTGGGTGCAGATGAATGATAGCTTTTATCCACGACGATGCGATTCACATGACGGCACAAACAGAGACTCACACAAGAATTCTTTGATTTGCTGGAGGGCAGGTGATTTTTAGCATGGCATTCTAGTCATTAGTGTCGGTAAAAGTGCCTCCTGCGTTTTAAATCGCCTGGGTCAATTGATGGTAAAACTTTAAATAAATAAATATTCAACATGTAAAAGCATTCGTTCGCTAGGTTTATCACGCCCTAGCAGCCGAAGGCACGCGATAATATTGCGTCATGCAGCGGCGGGCGACTTTAAGTTGAGGATGAATCAAGTAGCCCGAACACATTACACAGACCTGGAATTTTCAGCGGAATAAGGTTTTCAAACGGAATAAAAAAATTGGTTCCACGTGTGTTTCCGTAAACTGCGTATCATCATTTTAGAAAGGAAACCAACAGAACTCGAACGTATCTATGCACACTTTTTTATATCAAACGTTGTGTCACTCCTATTTCATTATGTTGATGTGTATCAGGTTTAATTTCATATTTGCTAGTAATATTTCAGTAGGGCTGTAATTATGCCTCATTGGTATAGTTTTGGCGGTGTGTGAAGATTTTAATACTGACGCTAATTAACAAAATCATGCAGATGGTAGATGAAAATTATTTACGTTAGAAAATAGAGCACATTGATATTATGTTTAACTTTTTCGCGGAACTCCTGGTTAAAATATTACATTATGCTAATGATAACGAATTGAGTAACATGTATAAAGCGAACATGTCTAAAAAAGGTATTGAAATAAAAAAACTAAGTTAAATAAGTCTTAGTAAAGTAGGTAGGTGCATTGAGAGGATGATAAGCTAGAATCTGAGCGGTACGTAAATACGCGTTGCCCAAGAAAACACCCGTCCGAGGAGACGGGCGGGGAACCTTCACGGAGACGCAATTACTGAGAGTGAAACAACGACAGGGAAAAGGGCATGCGAAAACGGACGCTTGGAAATGAAAGTGGAGAGAGAATAAAAGGAGTGATGAGAAGAGGAAGGCACATTGTGAGCTTGTCATTTCGGCGGATGAAAATCAAAAGAAATCGATTCTCATAAGGTAGAGAGGAGAGAGAAAGATTGAGTGAACGGGAAGGAGGACGGCTTAAACGATTAATGGAGATATGAAAATGGGGGGATGAAAGCCAAATCAATGGAAGAAAAATGAAAGAACCACATAGCATTGAGGCAAAATCCTAAATGGAAATTACCTTCAAGAAGTTTCCCACCAAACATTTGAGCGACACAATGGAAGGATGGCATCAAATTCCACATCGTCGAGCAGAAACCAATATAGAAAGATCCAACTAAAGCTATCGAGTTGAATGAGAGAAAGCACATTGTGTTAAAAAACACTTTCAGTGAATTTTAAGCTCTATGCCTCCACCATAGCGTGAAATTGAATTTAAAAAAGTGGTATGGTATTAAATTTTAGCAAATGGGTAGAGCTCATATGAAAAATTCTTTGACTCATACCGATATCTTTAGGAAGTAAAATCTATAAAAAGAAATATTTAATGCTAGAAACTCTCCGAATTTTTACGCCAAAGTTATCCTCGTTTCATTCAAACGTCAAATCATTATATGATGCCTCAGTTTTACCGGTAAAACTGGTCTATACGATTATATGCGGATTGGTTTGGCCCAGATTATATTCCAGAATGGAGAAGATATTTAAACGTTTCTCTCTACCGACACTGCGTCTCCTCTTTGAACTAAAGAAAGTTTCGACTTCCCAAGCACTTTATGAGATACTTCGTAGAAAATATAAATTACCTCAGCGTTCCAAAGCTCCACACGCTATATATATATATATATATATATATATATATATATATATATATATATATATATATATATATATATATATATATATATACATACATATATATATGTATGTTTATATATATATATATATATATGTATATATGTATGTATATATATATACATATATACATATATATTAACATATATATATCGTTTGTATAAAAATACAGGGGAAAAGTTTCGGAAAAATAAACTTGTTTGTACTGTTTGATTCATTTTCCCTGCCATTTAAGTGTGAACTTCAAGGCATGTATTTGTTGGCTACTTTACACTATAAGTTTCAAGTCACAAAAAATATGATAAATACTTAAGTTTTGATAATGATTATAAATGTGAATTTGTTACACGACCTTGAATCGGCATTGTCATACTGGGTGTGTTCCGAAAGTAATGCCTCGGAATTTCCCGCGCCGCTCCTATTGATTTGAGTGGAATCAAATTGTTTGGACTAGGTGGAAAAGACGCTAAGGTTACCCACAAAATTGGTCTCAGTCCTCCCCAAACGGTTTAAGCGGCAGAACGTCAGTAATTGTAAACATCGGTGCGCCGACCGTGTAACGAAATAATTGAAAAATCTACGATGGAGCAACGCTACCCCATTACTAAGTTTTGTGCTAAACTGAAAAAAACTCTTGAGGAGAATAACTAAATGATTTGTGATTTGTGATAAATGAGTTGCTTATGGGGACTCTAATCTGTCCTACTAACAAGTTTCGAGGTGGTTAAAGGCCTTAAAGGAAGACCGGGAAGAGGTTCACGACAAACAACGCTCTGGGCGGCCGTCAACCAGCAAAACCGACACCATTGTGGCTCGTGTTCGACAATTGTTGGACTCTGACCGTCGATTGAGTATCAAGATGGTTGCCAATGAACTGAACTTGTCGTCTAACATTGATTTTAGCATCGTTACTAAAGATTTAGCGATGAGGAAAGTGTGCGCCAAGCTCGTGCCCAAGGTGTTGTCAGACGATAAAAGCCCATCGAGCAGAAATTTCAAGTGACCTTTTGCAACGTATTGAAAATGAACCTGATTAATTGGACAGCGTCATCACTGGTGATGAAACCTGGGTTTTTTAATACGACCCAGAAACAAAACGCCAAAGCTCTAAGTGGCACAATGACCAGTCCCCCAAGCTAAAAAAGGAAAGAATGAGCAAATCAAAAGTGAAAACAATGCTCATTGACTTTTTCGACAGTAAAGGAATGGTTCGTAAGGAGTTTGTTCCTCAAAACAGACATTTAACGCTACGTGGATGTGCCCAAATGTATAGGTGCCCAAGGACAGTACTTTGAAGTATTTGAAGTGCTTGCTGTCTGTGCAAATCTGTTCAATAAATTACTTTTAAAAAATAATTGTATTACTTTCGGAATTCACCCTGCATATAGTTTTAATCATTGGGGATCGAGGCTTGAAATGAGAAGATTGCAACGAATTTGAAGACTGGAGGATAGGAATACAGGATAAATACCAAAAACTTTAAAGACCCTCAAAACACAAAATTATTTATATCAAAAACGAACTTATTTTAACGGAGAATTTCGAGTAGCGCAACCGGGGAAACATTATCATTGAGCGTGTGTATCGACATAAAACCTGGAGAGGAATACGATAGCTACCATAAATACACAAAAAAAGAAGTCAACAAGATGTGTCAGGGGAAATGAACAAATAATGGAACAATAATGAATACTATGGGAAGTTGCCTGATTAGTCAAGGACCACTTTGAAATATAATAATGTGCCACATGATTTATAAAGACTAACAATTAGAGGCTCTCAACTTGAGAAGAGGGCGCATCCACATTGCATATGGTAAACATATCAATTAATCAATGACACTTGATGCCTTAGGGGAAACAACAACAAAAACAAAAGCCGCGCTTCGCTCAGTAAAATAATTACAGTGACTGCGTGAACAAAAAAAAACAAAGTGAATCATTATAGCTTTGCCGATCTCACAACCGAAGTATAGAAGGAATAAAAATAATGAAATAATCAATTGAAATTTGTCGGAAATGACATTTTTTTAGAGTTTTATTGCAATATTCTCAGCCAATTTATACCTTGTTTGCCTGCCAAATGATTCTTCCCGGTCTTTAGTCCTTATAATTGAAATTTATTTTTATGAAACGACATATTAATCATGCTAATTTTAGGTAATCTCCTTATTCTCTCCTGACAAATGTCCCAACAGCATCTTCACAGATAACAAAGAAGTGGAAGAGCCAGAAATTGGAAACGGAAGTTAGCTCATCGGGTAGTAGTGCAAACGGTTAGGTCCAAAGCAGAGTAAAAGCGAAGGGAATGGAGAGAAAGCCCGAGAAGAGGCGAGAGGTGACTACGACAGGCGTATTCATCATGAGAGCTTGTATATAACCACTATCAGGTAAACGGGGCCATATTGTGGAGCATTCTGCCCTTCGGCCCACATGACCCTTGACCCCCATACACATCCCCGTCGCCGTCCACCTAATTTACTTGGGTCGGTCGCCCGCTTCTATTTGAACAGGGGCCGGAGTTTGACGGCAAGAGGGGAGTTGGATTGGGGACGAAAGGGGAGTTGGGAGTCATTCTCTCGTACCCAGCGGTTGTCATTGGCTAGAGGAAGAAGGGGACTCGCAGTTGAGGCGCTTTTATTCCCCCCCTCCCCAATTGCGTGCCGACCTTAAGGTAACGGCTCTTCTCTGTGCTCACGAACACCCTGCTTCAACTCACTACACAAAAAAGTGCGGGGAAAAGCCTTTGGGGTCAAACAACTCGGCGCCCACGGCGACCTCCCGAATCGGCGGCTCCAATCCTCTCTGTTGGAGCTAGATTGGAAATTGGAGAGAGGGAGGACTAATGAATTTACGATGAAGCCAACGAGTCCTCATCCGCACGTGCCATAGTAAATATTACCTAATTAATTTGTCCCTCACGATCCCCAGAAAACGAAGACGTGTCAATTAACTGAATCGTCCCCATCTCTCTCCTTCTCTTTATCCCACCATCTTTCTTTCTCTCTTCACCTGCGGTACTTTGGTAGGCGTTGATACACTGGTCGTTGTTTCGAGGCGAGTGACATGACAGGTAATTATTAAAGATGATGGGGAAACGTGATGTAGGAGGATGTAACTTGAAGCGTTTCAATCGACTACCGAGATGAAAGAGTTATTAGCGGCTCACGACGAAGTGAAGTGGTTTTGGCCACCACAGAGGTCACACCTCTGGAAACACTGATTTATGCATGCACTCGATAGGATTTACCTTTGACTCCACAATCTTCTGTCGTGATTGACGTTTGTATCGATGAATAAACTTCACGACGGGTGTTGATCTAATGATAATACATTTGGGCATCAATCCTTGAGAACTTTAACACCATCTACTACACTAATGATACCAGTTTACGATGCAGTTATGAATACGAAGCCGATATAGAATGACTGAACGCAAATGAAGGGAGCTGGTTATTATGTGACCACCATATTATATAAAGATCAAGAAAGTAATGATTAAATGTATAGAGTAGACATAAAAATATTGCAGTAGCTGGATAACCTCATTACTCAAGTTCTTAGGAACAGTACTTTTATCAAGCAAAGGAAAAAGGAAAGAAATAAATGAAAATTGGCAGAAGTACGGGCAATATATTGGAGAGTGGATAATCAATCCTCTTTAATTGATGTACCAGCTATGCCTTTTCATTTACATATTTCGATTACCTATCAAAAATAGTGCAAACTGACCCATTATAATGTTCTTTAATACTAATCAATTTTCACTACTAAGCTCCGATTGCTCCATTACTATTTCTCTAATTCTTAAACGTATTGGAAAAGTATTGAACCTTAAACCGAAATCAGAATAAAATTGAATTAACTCCAATTTTTCCATTCATCCTTTGAGTGCCATTCATAATGGCTTAATTTTGTACGAAAACTGCCACGCTATTTTATAGAGAAATGTAGAATTTATGGAAAATACCTGCAAAATATTATTTTTAATAATGTACTGAAAGTTAAAAAAACTTCTATGTTGAGGTAAAAAAGAGAATAAAGCATAAGAAGTAAGAATTATTGAGTTGGTAATTACATTTATAACCACTGAAAAGAGAGTCACCCAGAGCGACGCAAGCATTTGTGGGAAAATTTGTCCGCGTTGCTCAGAGCGACTTTGGCACTTAAAGAGTTAATACAGCTAAGATATGTCCATGATTGTAAAAATGCTAACCAACAGGTTCACTAGATAAAAGTTAATATCGATGGAAACACAAGTCAAACCACATCACAAAGAAGCTTTGATCTGAACTAATCCCGACCTTGTCAATGTAAATTTGCAGAAGCTAATCACACCGTATTTTCAAATTCTCACTTAGAACTAGAAGACATTATTATTAGGTAATCTACCAGTTAGCATAGAGGTATTCCATTTAAAGGAACCTAAACACTACTGAACAATGGTCAAAAATATTTTGACCATTGTTCAGTAGTGATGTTCAGTAGGTTCATTGAAGAAGGGTTTCAATTGCCACTGAGTTTTATGGACAAAATAAAGGAGCAGTCAGTTGATGGGTCGGAGGAATGTTTTTCCCGAATGTAGGAAGATTACTGTCTATTTAAAAAACAAAATAGAATTTCATTTAAAAAGTAAAACTGATTTGCAACAAAAACTAATCTAGACCAGAGAAACGTATAGCTATTTCCACCTTTATTATACTCCAAATAATAATATTTTCATCCTATTGAAATCTGAAGCATAGAGCTGGCCAACCTATCTTTGTCATATACGCACCTAAAAGTTAAGTGGAGTAAATTTCAGAACTTTTGTTGGTAGTGAAATGGTACCACCTGCAATACTATTGCATAATCCAGAGGTTTGAAGATCGTATTTCCTGTGACAATTCCTGCGCCCCATTGAAGAATTCCAGGAATCTTTGATGCAGTAAATACCTTCCTTCCAATATCCGCGCATTCCTTTGTGAACGAAATAAATAACTATCTACATCGGAAAAACTGGAGCGGAGAAAAAATATTTGACCAATACTTTGTTCAAAAATGGCTCATAGACGGTCTACATGTACTTTTTACTACTGTGAAATAAAATACGACAAAAATACAAAATAAGACAATAGACATGCACATTCTTTTCTAGATCCTCGGAACATAAATAATAGAATCTGGTAAAATCGACATACAACTTTAAATCTATAAGAGGAACGGAAACGACGTGAATTTGCGCTGAATCAAACAGCTTTAATTTAAATTCCATATTCATTCTATACACAAAAGAGCATTGTTCGCGTGAATTATCTCTACTCAATCCGTCTTATAGCGAAAGATATGACTGAATACAAGTTCAAAAAATGACGTCATCAGCCCATAGTGCATCATCTTTTGAAAGATGATTTTAAATTCCATATGGCTAAAAACTCTAGAACATCCAGGACACATCACCGATGCGAGGGGTTTTATTTGGCAAGATTGCATGCAAATATCCCGAAGGAAATAAGGAAAGGTGATAAGGAGCTCCAAGTGCCAAGTTTTCTCTTCTAAAACCCTTGAACCACGATTTCTTCTCGTGGTCGATGCAAAACAATCGGCGCTCCATAAACAAACTGCATTTACAGTGTGATGTGGAAAGGAAGGAAGAAACAAACAAACTTTTACCACTTCGGAGTCAAGGTAAATGGAGCGCGTACCCTAGAGATAATGATAAAGAAAAGGACTGGGTGATTCATGGAATGGAGAAGGTCTGGAAAATGTACGTAGCCCGAGAATTTAACGTCACGGAAAATTTTGCGATCAAATTGAAGAGGCGTTGCGTACCGACTCATACCTCATTTTTTTCGTATATTTCCGAAGACTGCGAGTACGATGATAAAAGGTTATGAAAAATCGTTCTCATAGAAAATTGACCCGAAAACTATACCTGCCCTAGGCATCGCTCAAATAACGTGACGCTTTAATACTACACTAAACGTACCTTAAAAGTACTCGATAGTCCAGGTCACACAATGTATTTACGAGTAGATGTAGCAACACTTACCTGAAAAGAGAAATAAAAAAGATAATTTAAAACTGTTATGAGGAAGTGAAAAACTTAAAATGTAAAATTTATACATAGCAGTTCTCATTTTAATTTTCAGCTTTTATGAAAAAATCTCTCACTATTTGTTCTGTTTTAACCTTTTTTAATCCATATTGTATCACAAAACAATTTACAGGCATTTATTTAAACCACAGGTAAATTCAATTGACGCGAGCTCATCCAAAAGTACCAACACAAATTAATGCCGCATGGTATAAAGTAGCATAACCGATTTCATGTCATATTTTGACCAAGTTAGAAGTGACCTAAAGATCAAGGTAGATTTTTCGTGAATTAAATACCTAAGCTACTGCCCTCCTGAGCTCCTGTTTGCTATCTTTCTTTAGCTCCTTCTGACCTGACAACAAATTGATTGTCTAAATCCGGCATCCCAATGAAACAATTTTCAACTGCATTTACTTTATGCTACCATTAATTCCATCCAAAAAGCCAATACTACCCCTTTTACCCAGTAATCTCCATCATACTTCCAAATCCCAAAGCCACTTAAAGATATCCTGCATCAATTAGATGATAAAACAGGTTATAATAATATCCATCAAGCTTAAACTCACCTCATGAGTAAATTAGAAGTGATGTACTTCAACCACGTGTACAAATATTATGTAAAGATAAACTTATTTCATTTTATGTTTTAACTCATTATGGAACTTTGCTGAGAATCGCAGCACAATGAAACATGTAATTCTCTCGCCGATGATTTAATTGATGTGACTCAGTAGAGCATAGAGGTATCTCGTCGAAAGGAAAGCTCCAAAGCCACGGAGTAAGAGAGCGTCAGCTCTGCTTGTCATTTAGGAATCGACCGCTCTGAGACGACCTTTGAGAGTTGGCGGGATCAGGAAGTTACTGGAGCACTGTCCATGATCTCCCATAATTAATCCGCCGTTAGTATTGCCGGGAGTTCCTCAGATTGAAAAGGTTCACTCATCAACTTAAATATTAATGCGTTTCCACTCATGGTTTTCAAGCAGCTTGAGAAATGCATAATGAAATAACATAATTATTTTTGGGCAACTTTTATAGCTGAAAAAAATGTTATGTTTACTGAAACGAATCATAACTCAAAATTAAGATATCCTTTCAACATAAAAATAAATATCAATAAAGGTAGACAGCGGAAATTAATTTTAGCGGATAAGAAATATCCAAAAAATCACGCTCGATTCGAAAACCATTCGATTCTTTTCGTCTTTCAATGTTTTCATCCTGACGCCCTTGATAGTGTTAGCACATGCAGAAGTAATTGTATAACATTCACTTATGAGGAATATATATATATATATATATATATATATATATATATATATATATATATATACTAAGAACATCAAAAAACTTACTATTACTTCACAAATATTTCAAGAATTATGCATTAAAATAGAAAGTAGATAGCTTAAAATTATTAAATATCGTTATCTTCTCACTAGGATATAGTGATAAAATATTGCTTTTAAGGCTCAATTGAATTCTTAAAACTATTTTTAGTTTTGCGTACACTTTACAGCTAATTTCCCGCATCATACAGAACAAACTCAAAACTTTTGCATGCCTTGAAAAGAACCCTCATTTGGTGTAAATAGCCCAGTTACTATCCGCAGGCAAATCCTAAAGTCAAGGATTAACTATGACTATTTTGCTTAGAAATGAGAAGCAAGAGGGTAAATTATTTCAATTTGATTAAAAAAAAGAAAAATTAAACCAAGGACCCTGGTATTATTTTAAGACACAAAATATCTAATTCTATATATATATATATATATATATATTATATACCACTATAAACACACTAATTCGAGCCTGATTTTACGAGGCATGGAAGTAGGACAAAAATGTTCATCAAAGCAATGTCCACTCGAATGCAAACTATATTATGGATCAGAGAATAGCTATTTCCAACGCAGTGCGGCTATTAAAGTAGGCCTTTTCAATTTGTGTAAATGTATGATTTAGCCGCACTAATGCTCATTGTCCTGCTATAGCATTTTATTTTCCACAAAGGAAAAGAGATTTGGGTTTAATTATTCCAATAATTAACATTCTCTTGTGATCTTAGCGGCTTAAACTATAAATCTTTCATCTCCGTAATACACGAACCGTGAGCACTGCCACCTTTTGTTTCGGAACACAAAGAGTACTGAAAGAGAGGCGGTGAGCACTGAAACGAGTGCGAGAGAGCGAGTGTAGGCATCCATTCCCCCGTCTCCTAAACCTCTCCACACCTCCCCGCCCGCCATTCCGCAATCTCTCCATGGCTGGAACCGAACTGCTAAAACCAAGGTGAAAGAGTGCCGCTAGGGTTGGGAGGGGTGCGAAGAGAGGACTTGCCGTGCCCGGGGTGTGGGAGGTGAGAAGGCGGCTCGGGTGGGGGAGGGGATAGCGGCAGGGAGCGAGGGATGGCAGCGGCGGGTCGAGTGCAACAAGTCGATCCCACGCCATCGCATAGCACGCATGGGGGTCAGAGACGCGGAAAGAAGGGTGCGAGGGGGATGCGTGGCGGTGGAGTATAACGAACGGCGGTTGGTCTCTTTTCTCTCCGCCTCACCCTTCGCAATACCCTGGGTTTCACGTCTCACTCCTCAGGCCGAAATCTACAGCTTTCCTCCCCGTTATCGCTCTAGGTCAGTTAGCTCAAAAAGCTGGACAGAGTCTGGATTTGAGTCACAACTTGCTCCCTTCGTTTTTTTTCCTTCATTGATTAGTCTGAATCCCACGGATTACTCTGACACAGTTCCATACACGCACGATGCCCAATGGAGAAATTGCTCGATCTAAGGAATGGGAAGAGATTGGAATGAAGCTTTGATAGGTTCAACATTTTACAGAAACGTTCTCCTTTCACGATGGTTATTAGAGAATTTTCCTTGAGTGTCAAAGACATTTATGTCCGAATCTTTTTACTTTCGAATTAATATTGCGAAAAATTTCACATAAGACAAATCCTCTCCATAGCTTTCAAGAATATGTAACATGAAAAATAATTGACCTCAGGGGGGAGTGTTGGCAGCCTATACACTCACTACATCCAGTGAAATTCCTAGTGGCATCCTTACCAAACATACATAACAAAAGTATCAGATTATCTTCATAGCTCTCGAAAATGAGTTATATTATAAATAAACTCAATTAAAATTGAGTCCTAGATAGAACCCTATTGACTGCATATATTAGGCGAGTTTGCTAAATTCAAAGTAGGAAAATATATGTGTTCACGAAAAAATGTCAATTTAGTTTTGATAGAACATTAAGAATCACTTCTCAAATATACGCAATAGAAAAATAAATTAAAGTTAGCTGCTCTGAAAGTATAATTGTCAATATCACATTTAATCATGTATCTGTTACCAGCATTTTTATGAAAATATATGATTTAATGTTTATGAACGTTGTGCAACGTATCCCACGCTAAGTATGACTAAAATTGTAAGCGGTGTAGGTTTTCCAGCTCCGCTCGTGGTTTGTACAAAGTCAAGCTACTTCATTCAGGTAAACATACTCAACCAAATTTTACATGTGAAAGCAAAGGCGAAGGGATAAAAAATACCAAAAACATAAAAGTTATCGGTGCTTTATAACCTGCTAAGCCAATTGACTTGCTAAATAAATCAACACGATTTGGCGTTTCAAAATAATCAAATATAATTCTGCACAAATTTATTTTAAGAGCTACACTGGTGATGTAAGGAAGGCAGAACGTCGAAACAAATAATATTTCAGCTTTGATATCATTTTTCATTGATTATCAGTTTAACCGTCCTTGTTCTTTTCGCCAAAATCAACCATATCTACATGTTCGACTCCTTCTTTTCTCTCACATCTACTCCCTCCTAAATTACTGGCTCCCTCCTTGAATTTAATTCCAATTAAATTCTTCCTATATCCAACTCGGAATTTTTGCAATTTTAAATCCCCTTTCTCAGGCTTAGATTTCAGCGTTGAGCGCACTTGCAGTTTCACGTCCGTTTTTCTGCCGTGAAATGCATACTTTCTGTTAGCTTTATGGAATTTCATAACTTTGTCTCTCACTATGTTGGTGTAGCAACACTCGTAGTTCTCATTTTCCAGCTATGGCCCTAATTTCAGACCTATTATCATACGTTGGGCCATGTCCGAAAATGGCATTCCAGAACTAAAGTCCTGCCCCATAAATAAATGGGAGAAGGTTCGTTCAACTGAGGCCTAAGAATAAGTGAGGACTTTCCTCTATGCTAATGGTCTGGCTCAATTACCTTCTTTTTTAGACGTGACAGTACTCAGAATAACCCAAATGTGTTATTCTCGGGCAGATGACAATGAAAAATGTTTAACACATGAATAGCCCAAGCAATATTCTGACGTTCAATAATTACGTTCCATAATGTTTTAGGCGATCGAAGTAAAAGAGACTAAGTGTCCATTATTTTTAAGGTGGTGTGCTGGATAATAGGAACTTTATTATTTTTCCCAAATATTAGAGAGATTGGTAAAATAAATCATTAATGTCCTTTATTCCCGTTACAGTTCTTACAGCAAGCATTCAAAAAAAATATCTTTTTATCTACATATATTGCGCTGACATATACTACGCAGATAATTTAGCTCTAAAAAATACGCAAAATGGTAATTCGATAGTGAGTGATTACTATGTCTTCGGTTGATTTTTTTTTATTTTCGTGATCTTACGTGGTACTCTTCCTCGAGCCATGTACGCAAACAAAACGATATCGGCATGCATCTCACATCAAGTACTAATTCTTCATAATGTTTGAAGTGATGTCATGTGCGCTTCCATCAAAGTCAGTCCACTTGACTCCCATTCACAAAGTAATCTTGTCTAACGTGTTATTCTACCTAAAGTTCTCAACCCTGCGGTTTTTCCACCCTCACGGAGCAATTACTAGAAGCGTCCAAGAACAAGGAAACTCCATTATTTTATACCCTCGGGATGACTTTGAATTTTACTAACTCTCGTAAAAAATTAGGTTTTTCTTGTGAAATAGTAAATTTAATTGTATAAGAAAGCATTCATATTATTTCCACAATGTTTCAATGTTGTAAGCCTATTTTTATATGCTGTCCGAAATAGCGTCCATCCATTTATTACATATATATTTCCTTAACTCCTATTAATCAAAACAAGATAATTTAAAGATTAAAGAAATTTAAATTTAATCCTGGTAATTTAAAACGATTTCTCGAGATAAATAATCAAAATTATTTCATTATGACCTGATTTTATAATTACATGCTTACCATTTTTTAGGTAAAATAATCGATAGATCGGGTTCGGGTACATTCCAAGTATGAGCAAATGAGAATCTATTCTCTAAGTAATTAGTAGGCCGAACATATTTAACCTGTACTCAGTGTAACGGTTAATTATTTCATTTCATTCATGAAAATGAAACTATTTTGAAACCAAAACATTTAATTTAAAAAATTCCTATAATTGCATAGATTTTCTGAGGGTTTAAGGGAAAAAAACCTAATAGCCCTCCAAGCACAAAATTGATTAGCAAAATGCTTTTTTATACGTTACTTCAATGAATAATAGATTTTTGGATAGGAATGAAAATTGTGGCTATGTCATTGAATGAATAACTATCAACAGGTAATCGTAGTTAGCGACAAATCTTATTAATAGATGTGAAGTGGAAAATATAGTAGATTATAGTGGTATTTAAATAAATGAATGGGCGTAATATTATGACTGCGGTCAAATTCTTGCAATCAGCACTAATGCTCTATTTCCGAAATGATGAATCAAAGGCATAATTTTTTCATATCTTCCACATTCGTCAACACTTGGCTACGGATCACCTTAAGCCATTCTTATAGCCAATATCATCCATGCCATTAAATAAAAAGAACGAAATGGAAGGGAACAAGATATGAAGACACTGCTGCATTCAAGGATTTTTTCATTCGTGGAAAATTTTAATGCCATCCTGAAGAAAAATATCAACCATAAAAATTACTTTCTTCATTAACATAGTAATATCACGTTTATCAACAATCAGATCTCCAAGAAATATATTTAAATAAGGAAACATAGTTTCGGGGAATTTATTGGAAAACTAAAACAACATTTCCCTACGCAATCGGATTCCAGTACGGAATTTAGAAAGGTATGATACTACATTGGTAAGATTATCTGCTATTCCAAGTAAATTCGACGAAACATTTCCCTCATTCTTCCATTTTCTCAATGTTTCCAGAATCAATATTTACTTTGCTCTAGCCTACCGTGAATATTGGCTATAGAATGCTGCTATATCCTGATAATGTTAAAAAATACTGTTCCCCTCCCTGCCATCAGAAACATCGCAGAGGAATTTTCAAAACTCTTCACCTGCATTCCGACACTTTCAAAAAAAACAGAGACGATTGAACTCGCAGTCTGCATAAAAAAATACGTTCCCAGATGTACCATTGCTCCACTCTTTCCCTCTGTGATGTGCCACGTTTCATCCGTGTGGCTGAATTATTAATTCCCTTCTTGCCCGCCCTGCTCTCCCGTGTATTGATCGTTTGCACCCCCCCTCGCCACCCCGACCCCCCACTGTCCTCTCCTCTCCCTCTTTCCTCCTCCCGCCCCCACTTCCTCCCGTGCGCCTCAGAGGCTCGGAGCTCGGCAGCACGCACACCAAGGCACGCCGACGAGTGGCACGCGTGCCCGAAGCGCAGAGTGACCTACTGGTATCGGCGGACGAATCGAGCGGAGAGGGTGATACGCTGCAGCCTGCCGGGGAGAGGGCGAGCACTCGCACTGCCCCACAAAATGGCCCACGCGAAAGCACGAGAAGTTATTTACAAGCGCGTGGGGGATTAGGGAAAGGCGAAGAGGAGAATTAGGCCGCGAACTGACGCGTTCAATTTTTTAAACTCCGCTCCGAGCTCAAATTTAAATGGAACCGATTGTCCACTTTATTCACCTAAGCATGCACCCAAACGTTTCTTTCTCACTCTCAGTCATGCGGTCGTTACCCGTTAGATGAAACAACCAGGAATTTAAATGCCCGAGGCTATCGCGGCAATATAACCACCAGTTCATGCTAGAAAAATCGAAACTTGTCATTTATGTTTTTTTCCATGCGCTAGGAAATTTGATTTGATGGTGTGACCCCGAGGGCAAAGGATAAATTTCAATATGCTTGAGTAGAAAAGGAAACGAAGTTCTCACATGATCTTTTTAATTTACTGCTGTGGGAATCCAAGATTTATGAAGGTAAATCTAAAACTGGACGCAGAGCGTTTACTTGTCTACTTTGCTCTCCCTTATCATTTTTACTGCATGCCCCGCGGTTAATAATGTGACTTATTTTTCGGAAGAGTCCAATTCTCCGTCCACTTTGTTTCAAAAATTAAATCTCACCTTCTCCTCATTATTCCTAGACGTTCTATGTTTTCCCGTGAACGAAATTATTTACACACAGCTTTTCCCGAATAAATTTTTAAATTCGTTTCCTGGACTAGGTAGATCAACAAATGACGCTGGTTCTAGTTGGGAATAAGGAATGTCAATCAAGTAATATTTTAAATTATTTGAAAATAGCGATTAATTAATTATTGTATAAATTCAGAAAAGTCACGATGCGATGATAAACCAGTGCCTATCAGCAAAACCGGCGGACACGCTCCCGGAAAATAAAGCTAATATTATCGACGCGTCAATATCTAAAAGATAGGGTTCGGAATTCAGGATTTCAGCGAATCTACCTGGAAGGGAATCTATATCTGAGGAAACAGCTCACCATCACTGCAGGCCATCGTATATCTTTTTTATAAACAGTTTTTACCGATGAATGGTCGCGACAACTTCCTGTAACCATAACGGGAACTTGAAACTACTATGAAATAGGTATTTAAAAATGCATTGCATGAAATTTTGGAGTTGAACAAGATGTCAGTATCAGAGTTTTAACGTTTACAGTGGCGTCAGTCAGTTTAAATGTCCTTAGGCTAAGGTCGTACTGGAGGATGCAGAGCAGGTGGGTGATGTCTCACACACACAAACGACCTTACGGAATCTCATGCAGATGACTACATCGAGAAATGCTGAATCGCCATGCGCCCGGCATACCTCTAGGCGTACGACATAGGGAAGCAATGTGTTGACCAAATAGGATACATTGAGGAATGCCGCGCGGGTTTAGAAAAGTCCAGTTATGATTCGCAATTCTTTTGGTACTTCTATTCCTTAGTCCAATTAGCCGCCTTCCTTTCGAAACTCCACGCACCGAAAACCCTACCACTTTAGCCCCCTCATCATTTCCAGAGTGAGGGAGCTTGGGATAATACCTTGAGCATCCTGGTGACGCGCATTACCCCAAACCACCTAATATACTCGTATATTCCCACAGTAGTACGGTCAAACTTAGTCTTCATGGCAAACTGTTTTCTTCAGTGTGCAGGAATACAGGGAACCAGTGAACCACCGTCATCCTGCCGTACTCTGCGACTCGAGTCGTGTTCTTTTTCCTAGGAAACCCTATGGAATGAGCACCACTCCAATATCATTTCGTATATTTTAATCAATCCTCTTGAAACCATTAATTTAACGACGTTTTCCTCTCGCTCTTCAACTCCCACTATCGGTCAATCTCTCACAAACTTGCCCATACAGATTCCATGGCCTACTTTGCCGGGGCCACGGGGGTTGAACTCAAACTTCGGTCGAAGAATTTTTACGAGGTTACATCCCGGGATCATTTATTTTCGAGAGTCCATCACCCGGAGTGGCCTGCGGAGATGTCGGCGGGAGAAGAGGATGGAGTGAAAAAACGTCGGAGATAGAATTAAATCCAATCAATTTTCCAGCCTGCTCCTTGTCCCCCTGGCCTTCTTACCTGCTCGACCCCATCTTTCCCCTGGACATCCTCACTTCCCGTACTCGCGCTCTCTTCCCTCTACTCGTTTAGGAGATCTATCCATTAACTCGTATGCCCAATATGCGTAAATTATAATACGACTCACGGCAGTGGCAATTTGCTTAATTCCGCTTGAATAATCCGTCCTTCCTAGGCCAAAACGCCATGATTAAGGTTTAACAGTGTTATTCTAGATAAGGCAAGTTGGATCGCTGAGTTGCTATAGGAGCGAGTTAAGAAAGTAATTCTAATAACGTTAGTGCTTTTGGTTGTCTGTTAACAAAACATAAAAACCTTCTCTATTCTACGTGGTTTTTAGCTGTTTAAATTTGGAGTTAAGTATGGATTAAACCTGCTATATTATCTCTAACACTCAATATTTAATTCTTATTAATTCTTTAACGATATGCAAAATGGCAGAAAAAAGGTGGGCTTTTGGACATAAGATATAAAAATTCAAGATAAATAATTTCACGCTACATAAAATTCCTGCCGTCTACTTATTCATTAAATTAGAATTCCAAAGGCATTTAGGAAGTATTTTTTTATTAAAAACCTAGACTAAGCTTATTACTTAGGTATTTCAGCGATCGACTCTCAAAGTAATCGATTGCTGTGGCTTAAAGCCTAGACGAGAAAGACGAGATTTTTCTTGAAAACAATAAGCCCGAAATTCAGGATACACAATTGGCAGCGCAATTATGTGACTTGTTTCACATTATGGCTAATAAGGGATTGAAATCGATTTATATCCCGATGAAACTAACAATACGCTTAATATTTTTTAATTTTATTTCAAGGATTTCACGCACAACTTTGCAAAGTTTTATGCCAAATTATTATGGCACCTCAAAATATTTTGTTCAAATGTGTGAGTTGAAGTTACAATCACATATTGTGCAAATGCTTTTTAATTGAAAAATACACCAATCTTTACTTAACAAGTACCACATGACGAATAGGAAAGAGAGTCAGGAAAATAGAAACTATGATAACATGTAATACACGAGCACTCACTTTGCGTTCGACAAACAAACCTGGGATGAATTACTAACCAAATTGCGTATAATATCCAAGTAATGGTCCAAAGTCATACTCTATGTTGGCTCATGGATTTTCAGTTTGTGCGTTCAAGCGTTTCTCCTAAAACGATTTCTCGTACTTATAGAATTATATCCTCCGTAGTTTTCTGAATACTCAATGCACTCCTTTTTATTTCTGAAAACGTTAATGAACAAACTCTGATTTATAAATGCAAAAATGCTTTCTCTGAAAACTTAAATAATGTTGAACGGGAACATCGAGCTTCAGTCATAATTTTGCCGAGATTTCAAAATCGACACCCTCATGAAAACATATTTATCCCCACCGCTTATTATCATATTTTCTTTAAGCTGTCCTGTTCCCTATTCGTCAGTTCTGGATTCTAAAGAGGCTAATCGATAAGTTGGAGAAGAAGAAAAAAGAATAGGGGTCATTTTAGTTTTCCACTGGTTTTTGTTGAAACCCTAATTGTAGAGTTTAAGGTCTCATTCTATTGGAGTCCTCCCTCACTCCCTCAAATCCAAGTCACCACTGTATTTCACTGCCATCTGCCCGCCTATCTCTCCTTCTTTCCTTCTCCCTCTTCGTCAAAATACCACGCTCCATGGACCAAGTATTATCCTCACATCGATCCCGCCCTCTCCGAATCAGTTCCGTTAGACCTTTAAAAAACCTCAAACTACCACCACCGCCCTCTATACAAAGTCCAAACACCTGACCCTCTCTCACAGACTCTTTTTCCCTTTTGAACCTCCATGGCCATGAACCCCCCTCCCAGTTTTACATTCTACACCCCCTCTCACTCGCTCTCTCTCTCTCTCTTTCCGTTCCAAAACAGCAGGTCAGCCTCATTTCTTTTCAAACTGGAACGCAATTTTGGCGGAAGGCTGATTCATTTAGCCACACCCAAATTTCTGTCTCTCTTCGAGTCGTTTCCCAGAAAATGGTTAACGAGAACGCTTCGTGATCTATAAACGTGTACTGAAAGTTATCAAATTGTCTTAATTTTTTTCCAGAGGAGAATTAAATCCAGATTTTTCGAAAAATATACCTAAAACAGAAGGTAGCAGTAATAAAGAGCATTTTTCATTGCGCCAACTCCCTTCGAGATTGGCAGTGCCCAAGAAATGCAAATTTCTATCTAATTATCCGTATGATTTCCATGGGGTTTGCTAATAACTTTCGTTTAAACTTAGCGTACGAACTGAATCAAAGAAGATAAGATTCTACATCTTTTGCGTAGTTATATGAACTTAGGTAAATAATGGTTTCAAATAAGCAGATTAGAAATCCATAAAGTTCTATCAGTTAAAACTCCTATCAATCCGTAGGTTCCAACGAAATACGACATTTTAAAAATGTGTACGCAGACGAAGGGGGTGGTAAAAATATGAAAATTCTCATGGCCATTAACTATTCATCAAATTTTGCTATGTGATCAAAGTAATTACGGTATTGGATGTATGGTGCGATATGGCTCCGAGTCCACAGTTTCAAACCTAACTTTTGATTGCCCATTGACCATTATGAAACAATAAGCAGGTCATGAACAAGTAATGACCAAGGTTCAGAAGAAATTATTAATCAAGACGACGACTCAGTGAGATAAGCATCACGGGAACATGAGAAGTAAGCATGAATCATACTTTCAGATAATAATAGCACAAGACTGTGAAATACACAAACTCACACATCAGGTTATACATTAATCTGAGTGGGTGATCTTCTTCTCTTCTCTGAGTGGGGGGAAGTCTTCTCCTAGGCACGCAGTCCGGTATATGCATTGCAGTTAATACATAATGCGTTTCTCCGGCTCGAAATTTCCAAACCAAAATCAAAATAACGGCATTTAGTTTTATTATTTTTTGAGTTCACCACTGTTCAAAAAGTGATTTACTCTAAAGCCTGGCTGTGACCGCACGGTTTTTCACCCCGTTAAAGATGGTGAATATTACGCAACGCGCGTCTTTCCTCCAATACTCTCCCCTCCACAGTTCTCCTACCTGACCTCTGGAATCGCATATCGGTAGCACGACCCTGCACTCTCCCTCTCCTCCCTCTCTCCGCTGTCTAGAAGGCTCCTCTCCCCCCTGCGCCCCCCCCCCAACGTTCGCCGGCTTTCGTTTAATCTGCAGCAGCAGAACTGCGCCATCTCTCTCCGAGCACTCTACGGATCCCAATTTCGCCTCCGTATTCCCACTTAGTTTCCTCCCCCAGCCTCGCTACTTAATCTCCCCTGTGTCTCCGGGGTAAGCGTCAAACGTGTCGGAACACCAGAGGAACCACCGGACTCCTCGCAAAATTTCTCTTACAAGGAGAAAATCGTGAATAAATAATCGAATTAACGAATCGCAAATTAGACAATGGATCTCAAAAAAGTGCCAATTTCCTTGAGCATAAATTTCTTATCATCCCTGCAAATGTCACCGTCGTCATGAAACACATTTAATTTTTAAAGGGAAGAAAGAGTCAATAATCATGACTCCGATTTCCAACGATGTTTTTACCTCCTTATCTTGGTTTAATTTTTGATAGATGGGTCCGAACTTATTTCTCGTGTCTAAAATAAATGCCATAAGAAGGTAAAACTAATTATTTACGAATTTAATAACGCTGCCCAGTCCAAACGTCACTAATTACTTAATTATTCGCTCATTTCGATTACCATCACATCACTTCAATGTATTAAGGCACAATATAAAGAGCTAGATTGAAAGGTATTCCCTGTAGGCATGAGGGTTTTGGGTTCAAATGCTAACTGACACCCCTGGACACCGCTATTTGACCCCTAAAGTGTGATGTTCTCGATATCATCAGTTTTATCTGAGAAACCACGAGTGATGTATTTCTGGCATTGACTATGATGCCGGCTGATCTGGTGATCACAGGTACTAGTCCTAACTTTGGGATGGTTTTCGCTGTTGATCTGGAGAATAAGGAGTTATTCAACTAATCCAAAGTTACGGGTTCAAATCCAGTCTCAATAGGGAGGGTAGCGCTGATTGCGATATTGTGAGTCAAGTTTACGGCGCGACATAAACTGGGCCGTCCAGTCACCTTCAAAGGTTACTTACTGCTAATTATCATGGAATTAACACTGCTGCATGATTATCTTAATTGTGATCTAAATTCCTGGTCTAACCTTCCCCCTTGGTAAACCAGGGATTTTACTTGTGCTAATTACGCACCAACGCATTGAGCACCTAAATTGCCCCTCCCGGCGACAGGAAAACTGTTTTTTTTCAAATACCTATCTGTGGTCCCCTTGAACTTTCATCCCTTTTAAAATTTGCATCGATTCGAAGCAAAAATGGAATGAATATCCACACACACCCTATTGTTTCTCACGGGAGCGATGCGGCGTGTGCTAGTATTAGGCACTCCGCAATTGTTCTCTCATGCCCCGGGACCGGAGGCGTGCTCC
Organism: Hetaerina americana; assembly: GCF_022747635.1. NCBI lineage: Eukaryota > Metazoa > Arthropoda > Insecta > Odonata > Calopterygidae > Hetaerina > Hetaerina americana. Next base: position 1,979,263 of record NW_027286808.1, on the reverse strand, counting down.
CCGCCGCCGCGCCCTCCGCATTATCCCGGACTTCTGAACACCCGTCCCTTTCCCGTCACCCTCCGCCCTCTCTCCGCGCGCTCCCGCCGTCAGCCCGTGCCGCATGATACGTGAGCGGCTGCGTACTCGAAGCGTAGCCGATTGCGCAAATCTTGCACATGCACCTCGTCTGTCCTCCCTCTCTATCTATCTCTCTCTCTCTTTTTCCTTCTATCTCCTCGCCCCTTTGTCCAAATTGCGGCGAAGGAATGGGGTTAATCGGCAGGTATAATGGACGAGAGAGACCAAGTTTTTTTTACTCAGTCCTCCCTTTCCTTCACTCTATCTTCCCTCCACCCCCATCCGTCCCCGTCATGTACCTCACTCCTCTCTTCCCCCACCAAAACGTGTTCCTACACATGAATTCCCCGTCGACTTCCTTCAAATCGATCTTTATCGCTTCCCAGGGGCCCAATTCTATATTTAACCTCTAATAGCAAGTAAAATAAATGTGACATGTAATGTTAATGTGCTATGAAAAAATATGAAAGATAAAAATATTTAATTCATGTCATATTGTCGACAATTTTCTGCATCAATATTGTATTATTAGCCTCCTTCGTATCATCTTTAATTAAAAGGGTATTAATTACGGTCTTGAGTCGCTTCTTAACACCCTGTTACTAAATGACATATGTAATCACGATTTTCAAAGGTTTACTTTACTATGTTAGTCAGAGAAGATGTATTGCAGTACTTGTTTCTGGGCAGATAAGCCAGAACATTTACTTCAATGAAATTACACTTCCGTTTTTCATCCAGTTTCATTAAATATACGTACGTTTTTTTATTACAGGATGCTTTTCATTACATGCTACGATGCTGTACAATACATATATGTTAATACTTTTTAAAATAATGTAATTTTAAAATGATATGAACAATAAGTTCACCTTGATCCAAGGTTCAAAAAACTCATTAACTACTCTCTCGCCCTATTTATGATATGTATGATCAACGGAAGGTCCGCATTAATCAGAAAACTCTCATCCGTAGATTGAATCCGCAAAAACCATTTCAAAGGGAGATGATGGCTGGTGAGGAGAAAACACCGTGAATAAATGAAGGAAAGGGAACAAGAATAACCTTACGTTTCTCTTTTCCAAATGAAATATATTTTTGTTTTCATGACGTTTCTCGTATTTGACAATGGCTCTTTCAAATTGGGCCCAAATCGAATTTCCAACGATCTCCCTTTCAGCAAAGAATTTTCCACGTATCAGGGAGTGCGTTAATTTAACTCAATTTTTAAATTCCTCCTCTTGTAATCACCAACTCAGTGTTATAAGACAAACCACAACATTTCTATGACGTTAATATTCTTCAGCATTCCTTCATCTGGTACTCGCTAGGGTTCTTGAACTCTATTCTCCAAGTCGCGCATCATGCAAAACAGTTTACGCTAACAGGTAGTCAGGTCAACTTTTTTAATGTTGATAGTTTTTATTAACTAAATTATCACTTTTCCACGGTGTTCAGAAGTTCAGATCAATGAGTCAAAACAATGATAATCCAAACTGGAATATTTTTTAATGCTATATCCATATAATTTCCTTCGGTTGCAACATTATTTAATAAATAGCTATTTCTTCGAATCAATTGTCATTGGCGAATAATTCCGAGATATTTTATCTCCATATTGGCTGCAACAAGAAAGCTTTTCATTTTCAGTGCGCCTTTGAAAAGAATACTATATATTAAGAAATATATTTGCTTCATTCATTTGTGAACGCTTTAGGGTTGAGGAAAAGTTTCTTTCCACTAACTTGCGTGCGCAACACTGACGGTGTTATCAGAATCCGATTACTCGCTCACGCAAAATGCATGATATTGATCTCAAAAAAGAGAAATGCAGACAAAAATTTAACCTTTTAGCTCACGGACAATTTAAATGCGGTAAATTTTTGTGCTCTTAAAAAAACTGGAGGAACGACTAAATGTTTTTATTATTTCTGGAGAATGTTCCCAACATAATTTGCAGCCTTGTATTCTAACGAGAACCAAAGCGACTACAAAAGAAAACTGTGGAGAGAAATAATAATCTTATTATTGGAAGAAGAACTAAATTCAATCAAGTTGAACTTCTGCCATGATTCAAGGACAAATTTACAGAGCTATTACAAGTGTTTGTACCAAAATCTGGCGCCGAAAATGCTTTCCCCGTCTCCTTGCCATTTATCATCCATGAGTGTTTGCCCTCAGTCCCATAGATGTATTTTTTGTTGACTTTGGATCGGTTTTCTTCTTTGATATAACGTTGACACCCGAATTTCGTCCGTGACGACTCATTTCTTCTATAATTAATCATTATTCTTCATTCGAGGACAAGGTTCCAGAACCAACCAAACAGAACTCATTGACAAAAATAAATCATCTTAAGTCGTGAATGTTTCAATGATGCCAGAAAGGATTCAAGAAAAATAGAGTTACAACCCATAGCTTATATTTTACAAAATGTTATTCATGAATTAGGATTATGAAAGGTGTGTATTATATATTTTAAAGTTAGCATTTTCATAGCCACACGACTTAAATTTTACAGTCATTACTCATAATAGATATCTGAGGATCGAGGTTTATTTATTCCATTTATTTTTACACGATAATACGATTTTTGATCAAATCCGAATAGTTCCAACGGTGCATGGAAGTATATGAACCAATAAATAGTTGTGATTCTTTCGCAGAATTAGGTAATCACGGGAGAAACTTAGATTTTTGCATAATATTACAAATATGTATAAATTTAATTGAAGAGTGTCTCTGCGTTAGAAAGAGATCGATAGATGCAGAGACGCCAAGTGCATGACACCTGGAGAACCAGGATTCTCTTCATACAAGGCAATTAAGGTTTGCAGTTCTGTATCTAACTCAATGAACTGCTTATTTTACTCGACATCCTTCTATACTCTGAAATCACTATTACTTTTTCTCCCACAATGCAAGAAAGGCTGGGGAGACGCACAAACAAAATCCAAATAACACCACAACTAATGACAAGGAGGTAAGGCATCCATGGTGAGAATCCCATCTCTTCAAATTAGAAGTTATATACTATGGCCCTATACTCATGGTAGCGAATCACAAGAGACAATCTAGCCCTTCCAAGTTAACAAAATCATTTGAAAAAAATACCATGAAAGTGAGAATTTGCAAACGAAGTACGATACAGAAGTCAATCAAAAGAAAAGTAGGCATGTATGATTTCAGCTGTGTAAAATTTGGCTGTGTATTATTCAATGAGATCCCAGGAATTCAAAACAAAAAATTTTAATTTAATATTGAAGAATAAATACTTAGGTTCTTCACATAGTGACAATTTAGGTTAGCAAGATGGGTGCTTATAAATTATAACGTACATTAAAGACGACAAAGTTCCAAATATGATAATGTCTTTGAGTTTACTAAAGTCAAAAATTTTGCCTGCGGACACGTTTAAGTTGATAATCACAAAAACTTGAATTCCTCCGGGAGTTATCCAGGTGATTTTTTTTCACCTTTGTATTTTCAAAAGAGTATAAAATGGATAGCAATGGAGTACCGTTAATATCAAAACAATATTATCAGCTTTAAGAATAAGTGTAAAGCAGCCACCGGATGATAAACTGCATTTTATTAGGATATTGTTTGTATCTTATGTGGACGGCATTTTGTATGCGATGTGGAAGTGCCATTGTATGTAAGAATATTTTGTCTTCTATCTGTTTTTCTAGTGCGTGTATGCATGCATGTTCGTTGTAAGAGTGATCATTGATCAAACCGTTGCTACCAGAAGGGTTGCCTAATTGCAACGTAATTCTTAAATAATAGTAATAATAATATTTATTTCAACCATTTGACCATCATATACATCCATATATTTATGCCAATGTCGGATAATTCCGGCATTGACATATAGGTACCTGTATATTCCGGAAAAGACATTTACATCATTTACGTGAGACGACCATAAAAATATTTAGCAGAATAGGGTTTCCTTGATAAAAATTTTGATCTCACCGCTCTGCTACAAATATTCGTGAGATAGCCACAAAAATACTAGAGCATGTAATGTTCTGCTGTAGTGTTCGTCCTTTACATGTGTTCCCATCCCTTTTCCTTATATCTCTTTCAATGTGAATGAAAAAAAAAAAATATATATATATATTATGTATTTATGTATTTATGTATTTATGTATTTATGTATTTATGTATTTATGTATTTATGTATTTATGTATTTATGTATTTATGTATTTATGTATTTATGTATTTATGTATTTATGTATTTATGTATTTATGTATTTATGTATTTATGTATTTATGTATTTATGTATTTATGTATTTATGTATTTATGTATTTATGTATTTATGTATTTATGTATTTATGTATTTATGTATTTATGTATTTATGTATTTATGTATTTATGTATTTATGTATTTATGTATTTATGTATTTATGTATTTATGTATTTATGTATTTATGTATTTATGTATTTATGTATTTATGTATTTATGTATTTATGTATTTATTTATTTATTTATTTATTTATTTATTTATTTATTTATTTATTTATTTATTTATTTATTTATTTATTTATTTATTTATTTATTTATTTATTTATTTATTTATTTATTTATTTATTTATTTATTTATTTATTTATTTATTTATTTATTTATTTATTTATTTATTTATTTATTTATTTATTTATTTATTTATTTATTTATTTATTTATTTATTTATTTATTTATTTATTTATTTATTTATTTATTTATTTATTTATTTATTTATTTATTTATTTATTTATTTATTTATTTATTTATTTATTTATTTATTTATTTATTTATTTATTTATTTATTTATTTATTTATTTATTTATTTATTTATTTATTTATTTATTTATTTATTTATTTATTTATTTATTTATTTATTTATTTATTTATTTATTTATTTATTTATTTATTTATTTATTTATTTATTTATTTATTTATTTATTTATTTATTTATTTATTTATTTATTTATTTATTTATTTATTTATTTATTTATTTATTTATTTATTTATTTATTTATTTATTTATTTATTTATTTATTTATTTATTTATTTATTTATTTATTTATTTTAATATCGCGAATGAAAAGGAAGGAAGATATAATAATTCACTGCTTTTTGAGGTTAGCTGAAAAATAAACGCTTTTTTTATGAAGCTTCAATATAGAGTTAATGCTCACAGGGCAAATAAAGTTACTGGAACTAATTAATTTAAAAATAGAAGAACTTATTCCAGAGAGGAGTAAGTTGAGATTGCTTGAATAAGACAACCTCGTAAGAAGAATACTTTTTATTGTAGAACAAACTCATCGGAATATTTATAAAGAAGACCAGCTGCATAATATAGAATTTTAAAGAAATTTGACACCTTAATAGATTCCATTCGAATAATGAGAGGTGATTATATTTTAGCTTTTTGTAAGATAACTTAATATTTTAAGAAAATTCAGATTTTTGGCATTTTAATCAACGGTTTCATTAATATTGGGATACTGAAGCCCATATCTCAGAGAACACTCGATTTATATCCTTAAAAGGGTTTTAATCCAATTATATAATCTGCTTTCCAATGATCTACCCGAAATAATTTGAAACTGTTTTACCCATAGTGTTTTGGAGAGGCAAGGAAAAGATATTGAATAAGTCTTAATATAAGTATTTTCATATTTACTCTCACGAATAAATATTTTTTGAACCAGGAGTATCAGCCATCTAGGTGAAGGACGAGGTATGTGTTCTTTATGTAATAAGAGAAGTATTATTGCAAGAAATAGAAAAATAAGACATTTATGAAACCAGGCCAGTAGAAAAAGAGAAGACTTTACCAAAATTAGTAATTATAATAAATAGTACAAGGTTCAATAAGAAAATTCGCAAAAATGAATGCGTGACGTGAAACCAAGCATGGAACTTGAGTCGCAGACACAAAAGATTGCGATATAGAGGATACATATTTTTTTTAATGAAACGTAATGTCAATAAACAATCCAGTGAATCAAATATACAGATGAATAATTAATACAGAATAAATCACAACAATAAATGTATTAATTATGGAATACTTTCCAGAATGGAAAAGATCTTCGATGCATTTTGAGTCGGAACACCTTTCTCAGGCAAAAGTAATCAGACCCGAACTCAAGCAGATGACAAGAGGTAAAAAAGATAAAATTATAAAATACAAGTGAAAAATGTAAATTTTACATTTGAAAGGCAGAACTGAGGTTAAAAACTAACTTTTAAAAATGATAAAAGGAAGGACAAGCACATGAAAAGGTTAATAGATAAAATAGTGCGATCTTATTACTCTCCTAATGTGATATAATCTGGGCGATACTTACGTTTACAGAGTTATATTTTGTCACCCGATTTACGTCCTAACTCTCATCGAATGCAACCATTGCAACAGAACTTTATCGCCAAATGTTTTTCCTCCTACAGTTCCTTCTGTTTTCATCCCTAACGTTTACCGGGTGACCGCTCCTCCCTTCCTCATACCCGCACAACCTCCTTTCATTAACATTCACTTCATAATTGATAACGCGGGACCAATTCTGACTCCAGCTCGTTATTTCGTCGACAAAGAAGAAATTCTGGAGGAGAGATGAACGTTGAACAACTCTCTCTCCCGGAAATTCAATGGAATCTTTGTGCTCCACACAAAACTCCGTCGTGGGGAATACGCAGGGGCCATTATGCCGGTTTTCTTCGAGAGTAATTAATGACGAATCGCAATATTATTTTTCTCAATTTCCAGTGATCCCATCCAACCAAGTCATGCTGGGAGATGGCAGAGGAAAGTCAGTTTATCACGATTTATGAAGCCAATTCGGCGGGAAGAAAAATAATCCACTCCACACCTTTGGAGGAGACCGGAGTGAGAAGAACGGAGGCTTCGAAAATGAGAGGGGAAAAGAGACCAGTTTGGGCAAGTCGTACCAATAATAGAATTGAATGGATTTTCTGCTCGGATGGACAAACGTCCCTCTACTTCAGCCCACGGTTGCCACGACTCTTCTTTATTCCAATGCTTCCAAAAGGGAAATGAAATTCAAAGAGACTCTCCTTTCCCTTAGATCGTATAACTAAGATCTAACAGGGAAAAATTTGAAGAAATAGAAAGGGACCCTTTAGATGAGGGGTCGCTCGGTTCTATGGTGACTGTTTTGGGATCCCTGTACAGCCTCTCTTCTTTCTCCATCCTCTTCCCCTCAATTTGCCAGTAGGGCTCTGGCTATCGTCCACCCCGATCCCGCCTTCTCAAGATGTCAAACACCCACCGCACTGACTTCCTTTGCTTCTCCTCTTCTCTCCCTCATCCCACCAGCCACTTCACCTCGTATGAACCACCCCACCCTCTCCTCATTTCTGTCTTCAATGGAGAAGAAAAAGTGTAATATAAAACTGTAATTTGTCCTAACAACCTCCTATAAACGCACTTATATAAATACACATACAGATGTAAAACGTAGTCAATATATTAATTAATATAATATATATTTTGACGTTTCGACGGCCGGGCCGTCTAAACGTCAAAACTACATCTGTGAGTGTCCTTTTTGTGATTCCGCGTTCAAATGTTTAAATCAATGTTTATATATATAAATATAGTACATAAATATAAACATGTATATGCACACATGCGTACACACATGCATACATACATACATACACACACACAAACGCGCGATAGTCCAGGATATGGTTTATGAGCAAAAAAGGAGTTTTTTTTGTCGGATAATTGAATTAGGTCGGTGGAATCTTGGACGGTGATACTTTATTGAGGGTTCTTGTGATTCTAAGTCATGGCCCAAATTTGTGGGACGTCGAAAAGTAACTGACGGACACATGTTGAGTGGGTCAGAGGAAGTTTTATAATTGGCTTTGATGGGGAAAATGACATCTGATAACGGTTTGAAGAAGACACACATATACACATACACACACATACACACACACACACACACACACACACACACACACACATATATATATATATATATATATATATATATATATATATATATATATATATATATATATATATATATATAACCATCAACTAATCAACCCGAAGGTCGGTTTGGAACGTGATGGTAGAGTTCACCAAGTACTAAGCCCGATGGCGCGTGAAATTCACACATCAGGATAGGGGGGCCAGTTCCTTTCCCCGTGTCGGTTATGGTTTCCCAGGAAGACCTGGTACCCGAAAAATCATATAGCTTGGGTAGAGCTGCAGGTGCCCAGAGTGCCTTGCTCGGGATGCGAACCCGGGCCCCTCCGGTCAGCCCAACGCTCTACCCCCTGGACATGCATATACTACCTTGATCAAAAATTTCCCGGAATTTATTCAGAAAATTATAAATACAAGTTTATTCATCTAAATCTATATTGTCCCCTTCAAATTATTCCCCATCGACTGCAACACACTTATGCCAGCGCTTGATCCAATCCTCGAAACATTTTTTATATTCGGTTTTCGGTATGTCCATCAGTGCTTCCTGCGATTTTTCCATTACTTCCTCTCGGCTGCTAAAACGCGTTCCCCGTAATGGTTTTTTAACTCGATTGAACAGAAAGAAGTCACAGGGAGCCAAATCAGGTGAATTCGGTGGCTGTTGGATGGTATTTGTTGCATTTTTCGTCAAAAAATTACGAATAATGATAGCACTGTGCGACGGTGCGTTATCATGGTGCAAAATCCACGAGTTTTCTGCCCACATTTCTGGTCTCTTTCGGCGAATTGCTTCACGCAAACGTCTCATAACGCCCAAATAATACTCTTTGTTTACTGTCTGGCCTTCTGGCAAAAATTCATGATGCACTACACCGTTGTAATCCATGAAAACCGTCAGCATTGCCTTCTTTTTTGACTGAAAACGACGTGGTTTTTTTGGTCTCGGCTCATTTGGTGAACGCCATTCACTTGCCTGATGTCTGGATTGCGTGTCGTACTCATAAACCCACGTCTCGTCTCCAGTAATGATCCTTTTGATGAATGTGGGATCGGATTCAGCCTCGCAAATCATGTCTTTTGCGACGTCAACACGGTCTCTTTTTTGCATGAAATTGAGGTCTTTTAGCATGCTACACGACGGAAACCCAAATCATTAACCACAATGTCTTGGGCGGATCCATAGGCAATGTTCAAGTCCTCCGCTATTTCTCTGATGGTTAATTTGCGGTTATTGACCAACATTTCTTTTACTTTATCAATTTTTTCACCGACTTTCGATGTCGATGGTCTGCCACTGCGTTCATCATCTTCGATTGACTCACGACCACTTCTGAACCGCTCGTGCCACTGGTAAACGACCGTTTTTTTTAGAGAATCGTTGCCGAAACACTTTTCCAACATTTCCAACGTCCGTGCGCCACTAAATCCGTTTTTTACGCAAAATTTAATACAAGTTCGTTGTTGCAAATTTAAATCCATTTCTGAAATTGTAAAAAATCGCCAACACACACAGAGATAGATGTACTCTTGGCTACGTAACTTTTGCAAATGTCAAGTTATGACACTAAGATTTAAAGGGAATGTCAACAACAGATGTACCAATTTAACAAAAAAATCAGAACTCAAATCGGAACGATGGGAGCGCCACACGGTGGTTATTCCGGGAACTTTTTGATCAAGGTAGTATATATATATATATATATATATATATATATATATATATATATATATGCATATATATATGCATATATATATGCATATATATATATATATATATATATGCATATATATATATATATATGCATATATATATATATATATATATGCATATATATATATATATATATATATATATATATATATGCATATATATATGCATATTTATATAAACACAGATGTAGATTTTTAAACCATAAAGACACAAAGCAAGGACACTCACAATATGTTGTTTTGACGTTTCGACGGCTCGGCCGTCGTCTTCAGAATGGTGTTCTCGGGGAATAGCGGAGAGGACATGTGCGGGGGAGAGGTGAGGGAAGGAGAGGTAAGGGACCAATAGGAAATGAACAAGGGGGCGGGAGGGGATATGTAGGCAGCCATATGATGCATTCAGTGGGCTTGGTTCAGACCGGGTGGTTGAAATGACTGGGCCACCCAAATATGCGCCATCTCGCGGGTTCTCACCTCTATTATACTAGCAGATTTGGGAACGGTTTCAATCACCGAAACGGAGAAGCAGTCATCAAAAGATTGATTGTGGGAAGCAGTGTGAGTAGGGATGGGATAATTAAGGAAGGTGGGATATTTGGTGGAATATCGGTGGTTATTCATGCTGAGGGAAAGTGCGGTCGTGCATTCACCCACGTAGAAGGCAGGGCAGAAGTTACAGGAGAGGCGATATATAATATTTTTTGAGATACAGGTGGCGACCGGTTGGGAGTTGATACTGAGTGAGGGGGAGGGTCTTAGAAGATGACAACATTTGCCGCGTGGGCGGTTGCATGGTGGGGATAGAGGCGGGGGAGAGACGGGGGTGCTCGCAGTTGGTTTTGTTGACTTGAAGATGTCTCGCAAGCTCGACGGGCGTTTAAACGAAACAGAGGGACAATGTGGGAATAAAAGTGATGTGGACTGAGTGTTATTAATAATTGGGAGAGGTCATGGATTAAATGTTTAATTTTATGTGATCCGAGGAAGAAAGTGGTGATAAGATTAGGGCATTTTGGGCGGTTTGGTTTGGGGAGGGGAGTATATTGGGTTGACGGTTTGAGGATTTTACTGTTCAGCAGTTATTTAGGGTACCCACATTTTCTGAGATAGTCATGTAGCTGGTCCAAGTATTTCTTTTGGGAGGGGGTGTTGTTGCAGAGACGGAAGCCACGGACTGAGAGTGAAAATGGGATAAGCGCTTTGTATGATGTGGATGGCAGCTGTCGAAATGAAGATGCTTTTGCTTATTAGTTGGTTTAATGTGGACTGAGGTGTACAACGTATTGTTTTGGAGGTGAATGTCGATATCTAGGAAAGTAATATTCGAGTCGGATATAGAAGAAGTGAAAGATACTGAGGAGGAGGAGTTGAGAGAGGAAATAAAAGAGAATAAAGTTTCGCGTCCGTGGGACCAAAGAAGGAAAATATCATCGATATAGCGGGCCCAGAAGAGTGGTTTGAGGGTTGGTTGTTGCAGAAAGTCATGTTCTAGTTAACCACTCCCAAAGAGTAACTTTTTAAATGATTTTTCAATGATAAGCCATTGATATCTTTGGGTGGCCTGTTCCAAAGACAAAATTATATAAAGAGGAATAGAATTAGTTTTTGCGCTACAATAAATTACATGACAATTCCCTTTAATACGTCTTTTTTCCCGTGTTTACTCACTTTTAACGTTTCCATAAATAAATAATGCCTCACTATTTTAAGTACTCTGTATATGAAAAGACCAAGTTAATATTCTCACTCCTGTAAATGTTTAGCACATTTTTTTTAATATGGCGTAATATGTTTCCGGTATCATATATTTAAAATCCAGAGTCTTGTTTCTATAATCTTTTATTGGTGTTCTAGCGATAACTCACTTTAATAGCCTCGTACAAAGAAAAGATAATTAATCCATGTGACACATTGAAAATAGAGTTGAGCAGTTTCGGTCTTAATTATATAAATACGATATGCTTAAATTGCTTTAACTATTTTTTTATACTCAAATTAATTAATTAACACATATGAACTATATTATGGCAGCAGATTTAAAAACTGCATTGGACTCTCCTAATGTAGTCTTATTTTAGTCATGCATTACGCTTCAGTACCGACTCCTACTCATTCCCTGCATTCCCTGGTGTTCTGGGCAAATCGTTATAAATATCATTTGGTTTTTTTTCATTCTTTACTCCTCGCACAGACAGAGAGAAAAGATTCGCACATCTCCCATTTTCCCGACTTGGTCACATCCCATCCTCACTCCTTCGGTCGGTCCCTTTCACACGAGGCCATTCTCAATCCCGGCTGTGACCTCTGAGAGACGTATAATCAGAAAGATAGAGTCGTAGTGCATGGAATCGGCGAGGTCAATGGGCGGCTGGGGGCAGATCTGAAATGGGAAGACGTAAGGGGAAGGGTCAGGGGCAGGGAGGAAGAAGGATAGAAGAGAAAACGTTCGCAATTGCGGGAGAAATGAATGCTGGGTTAGGACAGAGGAGGGGTGGTCTGGAGCAAGGTTCAGGGGAGGATTATACATGGAATTTAGAAGGGAGTTTTACCCCGCGGGGGTGGAAAGACGTGCTTACGGAACGGAGAGTATGTTCCGTACACGAAGGTATGGATGGAAGCGTGAGCATTAATACCGAAGACGTCGCACGTAAAAGCGAAGTCACTGAAAGCATCGCCGCCGTCGATTCGAATTATAGCCCGTGGAGGAAGCTCCGTATCCGCATTATCCTGTACGCCATCATAGATTGCCGTAGACCTCCCTGTCTTCGCCTACCGAAGTAAACGTCGTTGACCAGTAGACGGTGGGCTATTAAGTGTTTTAAATGCAATCCCCGGAAAGACTCATACCCCGTGGTAGGTAATATGAAAAGAGGGAAAAATGTTAAATAATGACCATTAAGAGTTATTTTATTTGAAACGTTTCTCAAAAACTGAACTCATTAACATAATTTATTCACTAAATTTAGAGTTTCGTGAAACGCTGTACCTGCCTCGGCTACCTCCTTTGGTACCGAGTCCTTGGATAGTCACGCTCTCATTCACAATAATTGAGAAAAGAGTTTGACAGAAATTTTCAACTTAGCATTTTTCAACGTGTTTCATTGGTTTCTGGGTAACGGAAACCTTACTAGTTTAGCTTTTTTCAAAGAATTGTTTTAAATCATGTCGCGGAAAATACGAGGAACAGAAAGAAGATGTTGGACAAAACAGATGGTTTGGGAAAGATAGGAGAATGGAAGTAGTGCCTTTATTGAGGCTAGAGAGATGCTCAGTCGTGAATATAATGAAAAATTAAGAAAAGGCAAGGAGAGAGCTCCATATTAGGTTACTGAGAAAGGAAAGGTCTAAATGATCAATGCTTAATCCATCCATCCGGCGATGGAGGTAATCAGGGAATAGAGAGTTCTGCAGTTACCCACGTCTCTTGCATTTTCAGGCGCAAAAGAACAAATAGTCGAATACTCAAACGTAAACTTTTGTAAGGGACAATATTTTCAGAGATGATTTCACATCCGGTTGTTCTGAATACTGTAGCAAGGTATCTTTTACTGTTACAGTTAACCCACATGTGAAACACTGAGCAATAAACTGAACTATTTGAACATTTTTTCTATTCTTAGAGAAACTGGGTTCGATTTTGAAATCAGTAACAAAAATTATGAATTAATTCAAACATATCATAAACGATAGAGGTTCAGATTAAATGGACTGCATCTATTTCATCCTTAGCTGCTTGCGGTATAAATTATTACTTAAAATTTTTAATCTGGAAATCATAATCAACGAGATATGGAAGAATTTCGATACATGGGAAGAAGGATCAAACGTGTAATACGTGCAAAAAATATATTCAATATGTCTAATTTTATAAACCTTGACAGATTTCCCCAAAGAATAAAATTGTATAGCTTGAAGAATTTTTTTCTAGACATTATGCTCGAAATTAGAGAAAATATCTTCCAGGAACAAAATATGGAAACTTTATGCCTGGAAGTCGTTCCTTTACGAACTCGAGGCGTGAGCGGTGGGAGCAACGGTGAAACTAAGAGAAGGAGAAATATATAAGTGTACTGATATGTGCTATATGTGATGGATAAAGATCAAATGGACGGATCATATTAATATCTAACTAAGGGATAAGACTCGCATGATGGCTTGCTGATTACAATTGTGGAAGAAGAGTGAATGGGAAGTACGACGCAGAAGGTACCGGGAAATATGAACACTGGTAGGAATATTCAATATTAGAGGTTTGCGTCACATCATCTCATGATTGATGACCATTGATTATGATGATGCTAAATGTAGATGCTGTTTCGAATACATGATTGGATGAATCAATTAAAAAGAATTCTGAAAACGATTGTTGAAATACGTTAACATCAACGTTCCGAACGTTAATGGTCTGTAATTAATTTAAATAAATTTTGCCGCGTCATTAGCCATTCCTCTGATGTCTAAAGGCCATATTTGTTCCCCCACGGTCAATGTTTGAACGTCTAGCACTTAGCAAAACTTGTCATCCAAAGTCTTTTTTTGAAAGGACGCTCGTTTCCCTCCAATTACATGTGGTGGAGTAATGCAGAAGTGGAGAAGATTCTACGGCCACAGATTTTAGCACCATTTCGGGAAGGTGCCCTCACTTACAGCTCCCGTAGGGTTACCCACTCCATCTTCAAATGGAAATGTTGTCTTCCCAAAGCACAGAATGTCTAACGCACGAGAACCGAGTAATGGGCTCGCCGGATGGCCCAAGGCTTGCGGGTTTCCATCTCAGCATCGCGAACAACGAGCTGATTCGTGTAATGATCCACATTAAGGATTGGTAACGGCCAAAAAGCAATGAGGTCAAACATGCACCAAAACGTGAGACTCATTTCATCTTTCGAGGGAGATGTTGATGCAAAATGGGTGTGTGTTTAATGAGACGGTGGCGGAGACGTGCTCTAAAATCTCAATTGCCGGTGAAGCACATCCACGGCTGATATCTGCATTCAACAATACGGAACAAGGACGAGACAAATAAGCACAGGGGCCAAGTGCAACCGTAAATTACACAGTAAAATACAACTACTCCAAAATACATACATTAACTGACGCTAATTCTTTAGATAAGAAATTCAATAAATAAATTTTACTTATGCCGTGCTCATAATGGTATAATGGGTTTAGTCAATTGGTTTAGTCGAGAATATTTGTTTATAAATATGTGTCTGTGTGTGCGCGTATATATATATATATATATAAATATATATATATATATATATATATATATATATATATATATATATATATATATATATATATATATATACTACCTTGATCAAAAATTTCCCGGAATTTATTCAGAAAATTATAAATACAAGTTTATTCATCTAAATCTATATTGTCCCCTTCAAAGTAATCCCCATCGACTGCAACACACTTATGCCAGCGCTTGATCCAATCCTCGAAACATTTTTTATATTCGGTTTTCGGTATGTCCATCAGTGCTTCCTGCGATTTTTCCATTACTTCCTCTCGGCTGCTATAACGCGTTCCCCGTAATGGTTTTTTAACTCGATTGAACAGAAAGAAGTCACAGGGAGCCAAATCAGGTGAATTCGGTGGCTGTTGGATGGTATTTGTTGCATTTTTCGTCAAAAAATTACGAATAATGATAGCACTGTGCGACGGTGCGTTATCATGGTGCGAAATCCACGAGTTTTCTGCCCACATTTCTGGTCTCTTTCGGCGAATTGCTTCACGCAAACGTCTCATAACGCCCAAATAATACTCTTTGTTTACTGTCTGGCCTTCTGGCAAAAATTCATGATGCACTACACCGTTGTAATCCATGAAAACCGTCAGCATTGCCTTCTTTTTTGACTGAAAACGACGTGGTTTTTTTGGTCTCGGCTCATTTGGTGAACGCCATTCACTTGCCTGATGTTTGGATTGCGTGTCGTACTCATAAACCCACGTCTCGTCTCCAGTAATGATCCTTTTGATGAATGTGGGATCGGATTCAGCCTCGCAAATCATGTCTTTTGCGACGTCAACACGGTCTCTTTTTTGCATGAAATTGAGGTCTTTCGGCACCAACTTTGCTGCTACACGACGGAAACCCAAATCATTAACCACAATGTCTTGGGCGGATCCATAGGCAATGTTCAAGTCCTCCGCTATTTCTCTGATGGTTAATTTGCGGTTATTGACCAACATTTCTTTTACTTTATCAATTCTTTCACCGACTTTCGATGTCGATGGTCTGCCACTGCGTTCATCATCTTCGATTGACTCACGACCACTTCTGAACCGCTCGTGCCACTGGTAAACGACCGTTTTTTTAGAGAATCGTTGCCGAAACACTTTTCCAACATTTCCAACGTCCGTGCGCCACTAAATCCGTTTTTTACGCAAAATTTAATACAAGTTCGTTGTTGCAAATTTAAATCCATTTCTGCAATTGTAAAAAATCGCCAACACACACAGAGATAGATGTACTCTTGGCTACGTAACTTTTGCAAATGTCAAGTTATGACACTAAGATTTAAAGGGAATATCAACAACAGATGTACCAATTTAACAAAAAAAACAGAACTCAAATCGGAACGATGGGAGCGCCACACGGTGGTCATTCCGGGAACTTTTTGATCAAGGTAGTATATATATATATATATATATATATATATATATATATATATATATATATATATATATATATATGTAGAAACAGAAACACAGTAATCAACCCGAAGGCTGGTTTAGTAGGTGATGGTAGAGATCACCCAGCGCTAAGCCCTATACGGCGTGTGAAAATTCACATATCAGGGTAGGGGGGCCAGTTCCTTTTCCTGTGCCGGTTATGGTTTCCCAGGAAGACCTGGTACCCGAAAAATCACTTTAGCTTGGGTGCAGCTGCAGGTGCCCAGAATGCCTTGCCCGGGAATCGAACCCGGGATCCTCTGTTCAGCAGTCCAACGCTCTACCCAATGGACTACCGCGATCCACATACACATACATATATATATATATATATATATATATATATATATATATATATATATATATTATATAACGATTGTACGGAAAAACTCACACGAGCGGCACAATAATGGGCTGACACAATATAACACAAATTGAATAGAATAGCAACATTTAAAAGGACACTCACACGGTAAATTGTTCGAGCTTTCGGCCCTCTAAGAGGCCTTCTTCAGGTGAGACTGAATATATGCTGTTGCTGCGGAGAGGGGAAAGGGGTATGAGCGGGGAGGGGAGGTGTGGAGGGAAATTTCCTAATATTTCCCCGACTTGCAACCGCCCCCGATGTAAAACCTGTCTTCTTATTATGCCTACTCCCCTCTCCCTACGTCCCCTCATTGCCCCCTCACCTCGTTCTCACGCTAATTACCTCTCAAAAAACATTATTTATCTTTTGTCAAGCAAACATTGCACTTCCTTTTACATAGGCAAATGCATTACCCCCTCTTCCATTCGAATGAATAATCACCGGTACTCCTGCAATTCTGCCTCACTCTCTTCTCTTCCTATCCCTTCACACGCCAATTCCCACAACCTTTCATTCGACCAGTGTTTTGCTCTTAGCATCCTAGAATCCCTACCTGGTTCAGCCACCAATATAGAGGTAAGAACTCGTGAATTCGCCTACATATTAGCTTTCCGTTCTTTCAAAATTCCCACCCTTAACCGCCATCTTTAATATCCCTCCCAGCATTCCCTCCACACCTCCCCTCCCCGCCCGTACCCTCCCTTTCCCCTCTCCGCAGCAACAGCATATTTTCAGCCTCAATTGAAGAAGGCCTCTGAGAGGGCCGAAAGCTCGAACAATTTACCGTGTCAGTGTCCTTTGCTATTCTATTCTATTCTAAATGTTGCTATTCTATTCTATTTGTGTTATATTGTATCAGCCCATTATATATATATATATATATATATTTATTTATTTACGAGTATATTCATTCACATGGAGATATATATATATATATATATATATATATATATATATATATATGAGGAACAGAGATACGATTACATTAAGGACAAACACAGGATTGGTGGGGAAGGTGGAATCGAGCTGATTACAAGCGTAAAAAAATTTCCTTGACCGGGAGTTGAATCATGGATCTTTCGATTTGCCTGGCCGATGTACTTAACCACATGAGCTATCGAGGAAAAGTAAATATAACTGAAATATTCGGAGGGAGGGGTAAAGCAATCAAATGTCCAGATATATATTTTTATATGTGTGTATATATATATATATATATTCTATATACGAGGGTCATCCGGAAAGTAGTACCCGTTCGTGCCGCATGAAGTGCTGACGACGCGAGTAGCCGCTGGACGAGGTCAGATAGCTTCAGTGGCTTGTCTGCCTTCTCTGAGCCAAGTTGCGTGACGCTAGCATTGCCTGTGTTGTTTCTGTGATTGTTTACAATGTTTAAAAAAATTGAGAACGCCGCCAGTTGTGAAGTGAGAAATTCCTCAATGCAAGAAACGTTCGCCCATGTGATATTCATCGCCAATTAAAGGAGGTGTATGGAGACAATGTAATGGACGAGTCGTCTGTTCGGCGGTGGTGTCGCAACTTCAACATGGGGAGGGGGAACACACACGACGATGAGCGTTCGGGGAGACCGTCTGTCATTACAGACCAACTGGTGAGCTCAGTTGACGAATTCGTGAGGAACGATCGGCGCGTCACAATTGATGACATCTGTGAGCATTTTCCCAATGTTTCTCGAACAATTGTTCATGAAATTGTTGAATTGAATGAATTGAACACCATCTGCATTATGCAAAAATTTGTGCAAGATGGGTCCCTCGCGTATCTCAATGAGCTGGCGGCGAAGGACTATGCAGCAGGAATACAGAAACTTGTCACACGTTATGACAAATGCCTTAATTTGCTTGGAGATTATGTTGAGAAGTAGTTTAAAGTATCCTCTTTCAAATAAAATTTTTTATGTTTGTTAATATTTACTTTTGTGTCTTTATTTCACGAACGGGTACTACTTTCCGGATGACCCTCGTGTATATATATATATATATATATATATAATATATATATATATTCTAACACGAAATCCCGCCAAACGGCGAAGAAATACTAATTTATATAGAAACATATATAAGGAAAAGCGCTAAGAACACACATAAAGGACGAACACGAGAGGTGGGGCAGGCGGAATCCAGCACGAATGTAAAAATATTTCCTAGACCGGGATTTGAACTCCGGATCTTTCCACTTGCCGGGCGGAGGCTCTTAACCACTTGAGCTATCCAGGAGATGTAATTTACACTGAGATCTGCAATGCTTTATGAAGCAAGTGCCCCGATTCTTTGGCCGAGAAATAGCGTTAGGGAGCTATATATATTATATATATATATATATTATATATATATATATATATATATATATATATATATATATATATATATATATATATATATATATATATATATATATATATATATATATATATAGACGGCACAATAGAACACAACAGTATCAGTAGAGAACACGTAAAAGGAAGCTCACTTTTCAGAAAGTTCAAGTTTTCGGCCTTCTCTGAAGTCTTCTTTAGTTAAGACTGGAAGGTTTCGGGCGGAGGGAATGCGACGGCTGGGGCGGGAGAGGCGTAGGGTTTTCTGCTACATTACTCTCGTGAGAGCTTTTTAATATTCATTCCATCAATATGGCTATCGTTAGGATCCCCGTTTCAATAATTCAGAATATGGCAATTGCCCTAGTTTTCAAAATTAGGTACATTACCACCCAATTTTCGTCATATAAAAATATTCCTTATGCATTCTTCTATTTCGTTGTGTTTATCGTCTCCTGATTTGGTAATTAGAAAGATCTCCAACTGACATAAATATCGCCAGTTTGAATTTTTCCTTGGTCACCGATATTGTTTTATTATTTAGCGCTATGTTTCTAAGGCTGTGCTGTGCAGCATTAGTAGTAGTCTTTTACTACAAATACCAACGCCAATTTAAGCGATTGGCTACATGCTGTGATAATATGCATTCTGCAACCCGCTCTTAACAGTCGGCAACTCTAAAGCATTGAGTGAGCTTTGGTACATGATAGTGTCTTAGGGGTTAGCATGTGAATATTTGTTTTTCATCATAATAACATGATAAAACGACCCGATCGTATCACTTAATTTAAATTACCCACCACGTTTTTAGCACAGACTACATTAAAATGGCACTATGAGCTGAAATTATGGTCGTTTAATACCATTACTAAGAGCGAAATTTAATTTGTTTTACTGAATGAGTTCCGAAAGTAATACAATTTAATTTCCCGCGCCGCTCCTGAAGGTTGGAGTGGGATCAAACTAATTAGACTAGGTGGAAAAACGCTAAGCTTTGCTGAAAAACCAATTTTAGTACTCCTCAAGCTGTGCAAGTGGCAAGACGTCAGTTATTATAAACCTCTGTGCGCCGACCGTGTCACGAAAATAATGGAATCGATGATGGTGCAACATTAGCCCATTACTATTTTTGTGCTAAACTGAAAAAAGTCCTTAAGGAGACTAACTAAATGATTCGTGAGGCTTACGGGGACTCTTTGTCCTATTCACAAGTTTCTATGTGGTTAAAGGCCTTAAAGGAGAGCCGGGAAAAGGTTCACGACGAACAACGCTCTTGGCGCCTGTCAACAAGCAAAAGCGACAATGTAGCTCAACAATTGTTTGACTCTGACCGTCGATTGAGTATCAATATGGTTGCCAATGAACTGAACTCGTCGTCTACTGCTGTGTTTCGCATTGTTACTGAAGATTTAGCGATGAGGAAAGTGTACGCCGAGCTCGTGCCCAAGGTGTTGTCAGACGACCAAAAGACCAACCGAGTGGAAATTTTAAGTGAACTTTTGCAACGTATTGAACATGAATCTGATTAAGTGGACAATGTCATCACTGGTGATGAAACCTGGGTTTTTTTATAAAACGCAGGAACAAAACGCCAAAGCTCTGAGTGACACACCGACCAGTCCTCCCGGCCCAAAAAGGCAAGAAAGAGCAAACCAAAAGTGAAATAAATGCTCATTGTCTTTTTCGACAGTAAAGGAATATTCTATAAGGAGTTTGTTCCTCAAGACCAGACATTGAACGCTGCCAACCTCGTGGATGTGCCGGAAAGACTCCGAAAAAGGGTCATCAGGACGAGAAAAGACATCTCCGGTACCTGGCAACTCCATCACGGCAACGCGCCTTGCCACAACGCGCTACGAGCCCACGACTACCTGGCCAAACACCAGGTGCCAACGCTGCCCCACCCCCCTATGTTCCTGACGTCGCCCCGGCAGGCTTCTTTTTGTTCCCTCGGACTAAGGTAACCCTGAAAGGAACCCGATTTTCTTCCATAGAAGAGATTGAATCAGATATGGCGAATACCTTGCGAGAGGTCCCCGAAGACGCCTTCCAGGACGCGTACGGGTCATGGAAGAGTCGCAGGAAAAAATGTGTAGAGGCCTAAGGACAGTACTTGGATGAATGTTAAGTGTTTGTGCAAGTATGTTTAATAAACTACTTTTTTAAATAATTGCATTATTTTAGTAACGCACCCTGTATCTTTTTATTATGATGGCAATACATGTTATCCCATTCTAGTATCAGCGTCCGAGGAAGAGAATGTCACTGACGTCAGGGAGAAAAACATATTTCCCGCCTTAACAGATCAGCTCGCCTGGATCTGGCAGCTCGTGCGTAATTAGGTATCTAGTGGTGTAAATCATTTGTGACCGTAATGGAAAATAAGAAAAGAGCATGGAGCAAATAACGATATCAGATC
Organism: Hetaerina americana; assembly: GCF_022747635.1. Taxonomy (NCBI): domain Eukaryota; kingdom Metazoa; phylum Arthropoda; class Insecta; order Odonata; family Calopterygidae; genus Hetaerina; species Hetaerina americana. The sequence continues at coordinate 1,957,717 of NW_027286808.1, read as the reverse complement.
CATCCATCAAGCCTTTCAATCCGAAGATTGGATGACTCGAGCCATCCCACTCTAATGCTTACCATTTAACACCTTTAACGGCTCTCTAGTCGTATATTTTTCTCCATATGTCACTTTGTCCTTCTTTCTGATACCTTTTTCTCCTAATAATTCTAAAATAATTGTCCCTTCTATCATGCTCGTAACAAATGCATTGTGATCGTGTCTCAATGTGTGCCCAATTCATCGGTTTTCTTCTCTTTCTAATAGATTAGGGGTAGGACCGAATTATAACGGAGGGGAGGCAAAATCTAAAAAAAAAACAAATATTTTTCGTCCACTGCTCACACGACTAAATGACAATACGAGAAAATAAAACCGTCAAACAGGTCTATCGTTAGTGTATCTTAATTTTTCTAATTACAGTGCTCTGGCACAATCTACCGAGTGCAATTTGGCTCCAATAACGCTCCAATAATGCCTGTGTGTCCAATCTGATTAGTAAGAAAAGCTACAAACTTTATTTTATGAAAAGCAAGAATTTTAGTAGTAGTAGTGGTTTTTAGGGGAGGCGACCGACAGCTGAGGTCATTTGGGCCATAGGGGATGGACAGGAAAGGATGAAGGGTGGAGAGAAACCCGGCGTCGGCATTAGCCTACTCTTTACGAAAGGCGCCAAGGGGTCCACGGCTTAACGTCCCATCCGACGGACGGCGTACTCACTCAAAGTGCCCTCCACAAAGCACCTCAAGTAGGGATCGAGATACCTCTGAAAATATTCAACACCGCCGGGATTTGAACCCGCGCCCTCTGGGTGGGAAGCCAGTACGTTAGCCCCCGTCCTATCTCGATCCCCAAAAATTTTACTTAAGCATGATTGTCATGCGACCAACTCTGGAGGAAACCTTGCATAGAATACTTGTATTAAGGGATTTAATCTATTTCACAAGTTCCCAATGGCAGTTACTGGCATTTACATAGAGGAACCATAATACGTACGGTAAAGATATGGAAAATAGCTAATGTTTAGGCGACTGAAACGTCTTCCCGGTAGCCGGAGGAGAGGGAGAGGGAATGAGATGAAAGGGGTCTCTTTTTGAGGTCTGAAGGGTAGAGGACTAATTGGGGAGGTGGGTGGTGGGAAGAGAGAGAGGTGGTACTGGAAGCAGGGAATCATGTGGACCGAGGGACCTGGGGAGATATGCAGGAGGGTTTTGCAAGTCAGTCGAGTGTGCGTGGCTGGGGGAAAACATGTATGGAGCTGAATATTCGGAAGGTCATTTACAGCAGGATTTCTTGGCCAGGGAGGTTAGAGGTAAACAAAATCAGAAGGGATGGAAAAAGTCGGCGAAAAAAGAAAACCGTAATTTTATCGGCATTTTATTTTATCGATTAATTATTAACTTATAAATATTTTCTTGATTCAAAATGCATTCATTGCATGCCGCCTTGAGAATTATGAAAAATAAAACGAGAAAAAGATCTTTGATTTAAAATCTTCATGCACTTCCTCAACAGATGATTTTCCATCCGGTGAGCATTGATAGCTCCGACCGATAGTAATATATGTACTAAATTTAAAATACAATCCTGCAAAGCAAGTTGTTCCTGCATGTCAATTCTTCAAAATACATTCAAGCATTTTGAACAAAACATCACGTACTCTTTACACACTCCTTCGCTCATTCGAAACTGCAATTAATCCCTCTCTTTGTTATTTCTAGTCACATGGATCCAACTACAGAAACAATTACACAAGGGATTAGCTATTTGTGGGGATGAGCTCAAAATTCATAAAATACCGGACTATGCTGTGGGAATTGGTTTCAGTTGTCACTTACCTCTTACGACAAATACACCATATGTTCATGGTGTTTCACGACAATCAACGATGGAAAATTTTCATCCGAATTCATTCCGCCAGGACTCAATTCAACGTTGAAATGATCATGCGGAGATACTAATTGTCGACGTAACCCGATGAATGAATTAATAAAAGTATGTCATGATGAACATTTTATGACTTAATTCATGGCATCGGGTAATGGAAAACGTGTTCCTTGGGGTGAATGTATAATGAAACCTATCGGAAGCTGCATTATCGATCCCATAATATGCCTCATCAAAACACCGCGTCGATCAAAGTAGGCTCCAAGGGAGACATGGGTCACGTTTAATTGAGCCGAAACAATTATCTCAGTAAGAATTAACTATTGAAGTTGATAACAAGGTACCTGACATACGCTGACAAATAAACTTCAAACAATCTTCATTAATAGATAACACGGTGCACAAAACTTCCATTTCAAATTTTGGAAAAATAATCAGTGATTTGTTTAACTGGAATTTCATTGTGATGGTTCCATTGGAGTATATATTCTACGCTTATGACTGGTAGAGGTAAATTTGGCTATTAAGTGAACGACAGTTGGGAAAGGAACATGGAACTCACTGTATGGTACCGGTGGCTATGTTTTAAAGCATGTGAGCCAGTGGAGTGAACAACTGATCGGAGAACAAGAGCTACCCGCATCCTGAAGTGGAGGGCACCACTTATTCTGTAGGAAATTAGGGGCAAAGAGCAAATAATTAGATAGAACTAGTTATACAGTCATGAAATGAAATAAATACTTACTTTTTCACAGAATTATTCCATGAATATATAAATGCTGTGGAAAAGTACGTTTTCTCTTTCATTTGATGGATACATAAAACTTCCACGAAGTGAATCCTGAACCTGTAAGATTAAGTTGTATATTCTTTCCACTTTCCTGTCGTATGTCTTCAATCGTTGTCAGCTAAGGTCACTCGTGAATTCCTTGTCGCTCCTTCACTTCATATCGCTGGGAATAAAAATACCTCGTATTTCCTTCAGCGTATTCCAACTAATTTTTAATTGTTTTTTTCCAGCCTCCAGCATCATGATTTTGCAAATATTTGTGAATCGATCAATCAAAAATTCTCCTCCACGTTTAAAAAACTGAACCTTTTTTCCTTAAATTACTAATGTAAAGTTCTAATCTCTTTAATTTGGACGACGTACCCGATTATATTAAAATGTGTCTCCCTGATGAGGAACGTAAACTCGAGGAATAAACTAGCAGCACGCATGCTAGTTTATTCCTCGGTCAGATTATTAGTAGCTCAGATATTCTCGCAGAATATAATGCTAAAAAATAATTTTTTAGTATGTACCTAAAGAATTGTTTTTCTTTCATTTTACAATCTCATTGAATTAAAAAATAATCGCAAAACCTCGATCGGTACTAAAAATACTGAGGTGGCCGATATCGATAAAATTAACTCCTCCTTTTTCCATTACTATTCGCAATAAAGCGATAGCTAAGAGAATCGAATAAAGGTAAAGATAAGAGACCCTAGGAGCCCAAAGGTGGTCTCGAAAATGAGATGGCGTGGCCTGAGGTAAGAGGAGTAGGAAAAATAAGTCGAATTTGAAACGTGGTGAAAGCCTTTATTCCCCATGAAACCAAGGGGAAGTTAAAGAAATGATATCCACTCGTATAATTGAGGATATTGAAAAAACAGAGCGGTCAGAGAGATTGATCCGGCCCCAACCTAGGAGAGAAGAGAAAGGGTTAGGACAAAGAGCGTTTCGAAGGAAGAAGTTGGACGAAGGTGGACGATGGAACAAGAAGTGGAGCTTGACCGAGAGGATTTGGAAAGCGATCATGTGAGTAGGGTAGTGACCGGAATCTTGATGGTGGGAACCCGAGGAACAAGCTGAGGGCAGGAAGAAGGTGATGAAAAAGAAGTCGAAGGGATCACTTCGAGCAAAAACTCCAGTAGGAGCGATCGAGCCCCCTGTTGGTTGAGACCAGGTAGGAAAGAGAAAAGGAAAGACTCTTTAATAAGAAAATTATTAAGGAATCGTATTCGCTGAGCACTCGAAGAGATCAGACTTGGGAGAAGAGTCGTCAGGTATCACCTTTCTAAGGGTATTAAAGGCGAGGCACCTTGCACTTCCTCCTACATCACAGCGGAAAATCAAAGCGCCTACTGAAAGATGAACCAGAAAATAAGCACGTGCTTCGACTGATTTCACCGCTGACATTATCCAAACGTAGTGTATATTTTCTTACATCCATTTTTACATCATGCCATCTATTGGGTTTATATAAGAGACGGTCTTGATCCTATTGCATGAAATTAATCCTATAACAACTCCTTGTGCTGATAGGGATTTTTGAATTATTGTTGAACAAATTCTAGAATGAAATCTGGACCTAAAAGTCATGAATATATCATTAGAAAAACAGAATGAGTACGAAAATTTGCATTTATCTTGAAGAATGCTTTTAAATCTTCGTGCTATTAATTTAAATACTTCTCGGAGAGTCTAAATGATTTGCAAAAATAAAAATTTCTAGCATTTTCATTTATAATACCCATAATGAAATAGCTTTTGAATTATTTTCATTTTAGTTTGTTACTTAATTCTCATTGATGCTAATGTGTACATACGAATGTATCATTGTAACTTCAACAGAATAGTTCATCAAGCAAAGCATCGACAAGGACTTGTTTCACTGAAACTGCCGCTGAAAATATTACAGAAGCTTATGTAAGTATCGGGGCATTTTTATGGATATAATCATTTATATCGAAAGTGAGAACCGCACATTGCATATCTTTAAAATGATAGTAACTGAATTACTGATACTGAGAACATAAGAATACCAAAGGTCTATGGGATGAGTCAAGGACAATCAGGTAAAAGCAAAACTGCATACATTTAAAATCTCAAATTGAGAAATGACAGATTATAAATAGAAAGCATTTACGATTACAAGGGAAATTATCATAGATGATCAATATACGTTGTATTAAAATGCATAAATATTGAGGAAAAGGTGCAAGTAAGATAAGGAGGTAGGGAACAAAATCGATCGCTATAGAAGTTTTGGAGATACTGACGACGGAAAGAGTTCAAGATGAAGATATATTAATTGATTGACTTGTGTCTCCATTAAATACGAGGTAATTGAGTCTCTTAAGCCCTCTCATCTAAAGAGGGACGAAGAGCAATAACATAAGGGTGAAAGAGCAAGATGATAGGATGCAAGAGAAAGCAAAATACTGGAGTAGAGGAGTGGGCTCTGCTTGGAGACTCAACATGCGAATTGGAATTGAATCGTGAACGAGGAAGAGAGTTGTGATACTGTTATTCGAAATTCTGGCAGAAACCTCGATTGAATCCCTCAATTTAGGGTTTCAGCATTGCAAGACATGAGTAAAACACGGCTTAAGAGCATGTGAAAGTTGTGGGAAAGACGACACAGCTCAATGAATTTACCGTGGATGAATAGGGAGACTGATGGAAAGGGACGTAGAAGGTGAAATCATTTGAATAGCCCGGAGTATACTTGTCATTCCCCGCCCCTTTCCCGAACTAATGCGAGGATTTCTATCTCCTAAATGAGGAGGGAGGGAGCGGAGGCGGGGAGGAGGAGGTTGTTCAATTTATACAGATTCCGTACACTAGCCCTTATTGCCCGAAAAGAACTGAGTGTTGGACCTAACAACTCTCGAATTCAGGCCATGAATTCCGTTGAGGTAATTTTCGAACTTTCACGGAGGAGATAATTCCAAAATGTTAACATTTCTTACACACTGGAATATCATTTCAGCATTATTTTTCTTGTACATTTATAATTTTTAAAGGCGGCATTTTGCAGATAGTTAAGATTTAGATTCAATACAGTGAATGCCTGTACAAATACTTTCACATATACATGTATGTACATGTATATACTTGTATAACTAGCTTTTGATGTTATTCGACTGATTTCTACAGCAAAATTAACCAGAAATCCCTTCCTTCCTACAACAGAGAAGTACACAATTATGGACAACCCATTTACGAGTATTGATACAAATATTCAGTTAACACAGGAGAGGCAGACACTTAACTCACTCGCGATAAATAATAGTTTAAACTTGGTCATCCAGCAAAATATGGAACAACCGGAATCATAACTTTTGGCAACCTTTAATATTAGACTTATTAAACTCTCATTTCTCAAGTCTTTCATATCGTCTCCATTGTGAATAACAAAACATGAAATGAATTGCGGATGCATAATGAAAAACATTCGTCAATTTCTAATTTACTAACATAGAACTTTAAACATGAAGAGATAAGAGAATTCACTTTTGCGTAGATAGTTTTATTAAAACTGCTATCGTCTAAAGCTAGACCTTACGAATTCCAATCAACATTATTGAAATGGAGTAGTAGCCTGTCTCTTTGGATAAAAACTAATGAAATAAATTGAAAGTAAGACAAATAAAGATAACTCTTAAATGCCTCGGAATCTGAAAAATAAACTATATAACTGTATGAAATAATTCATTCCCGACTATACTACTTGATGTAGTGTTCCATTAAAGCACTTCATGTCGTTGTAATAACCTTTACATAACCCGGATGTTGAACCTTATAAATTACTCTTTCTTCAGGGGAGAAACAAGAGAGAGGACTAAGCAGAGGAAGCTACAAAAATATTGGCCAGAATTTGTCCCTTCCTAAGCATTTAGACTCGAATAGAGGACTATAGTTCCGTGCTAGGTCTACAACATGAAAAGCTTTTAATTCTACGTCGAAGAGTGATCGTGATACATTCTCTGTTGAGATCGAGCTGTTGGTAAAAATAATAGTAATAAAATAAGGACACCAATATAACGAAAGATTGAAAATATTGATCACCGGAGCGTCTCTCCAAGGGGACAGTAGGAGATAAAAATGGAAGAGGAAGGTAGGTATTGAGGTGTTATGAAGGCAAACGGGATCGACGTGGCGTGAAAATACTCGTGGCATAGAGACTGAAATTTAATCGAATTATGAGTTTGATTCAGAAGTTGTGAGAAGAGGAGATATTCAGTTTGAACCTTGACGGGATAGGCTCTTAATGACGTGAAAGGATGACCAGATGTGTATAGAGTCCGTTACGGGCGAGATTTTAACAATAATGGGGTGAAAATATCGAGGGAGTTGGCAGGAAGGTGAAAAGCGAACGAAGTGGAGGAAGGAGAAAGAGAATGAAGGGGGCGGAGAGGGATGGAAAGAAAAAAGTGCTAGGGAAAGGGGCCAACCGGATGACGAGGTGAAATGAAAAGAAAGGGATTGTGCGGTGGAGAAAGAGGAAATGAGAATGAAAAGGATATTGTTTTGGCTCAAATCAGCTATTCAAGTTTTTACCCCGAATAAAAACACACGATGAAAATGACAAAATCCGGCGCTGAAATTTCCTTCTCCGCAGAATTGTTTGCTGTACTAACAACTCATACAAAATATTAAGTAAGGAAAACTCCCCCATACTTAATTCATCCCGCTCCAAATGTTTTGATCTCTATAAAACACTACAGTTATATCGTGCCAGGGTATGTGAGCCGAGGTCATACACCTAATTTCTAAAATTGAAGGTTTGTTTTTCAACTCCTATCCATTTATTCTCCGTTCATGTTTTCGAATATTATTTCATCATCTTTAAAACAAATTCTACCATTTTATATTAGTAACTCCCTTTTGACGATGCAAATAAGACAAATCAATCCGCAATTTAGCTCGCAGTTTATCCATGTCACCGGGACGAGAAGCGGGGAAATCGAAGACTTAAACTTGAATATAAACAGTAGTTTATAGAAGTTGGGGTTACCAAGCTTTGATACACCTTTTCAGATACGCAAGGAGGAACAATAATAAAAATACCAAAAAATTGAACGGCACAATAAGTCACTGATATAAAAATAACCTCACGCAGCCCATAAACAAAACCAGAGAAATAACAACTTAAAACAACGAAGAATTGCAAAACCCCTATACCAAAATATAATTATTTCCAGAAGTATTATAATTTCTTTGGCAAATTTTTACTAATAAATACATGTTTTCCGTTACCTAAAGTATCACAAACGATACAAAACCAGTAAAAAAACAATAAAACTGATGCAACTATAAGGATGTTTTAATTAAGTTCTAAGGAAACAGGGAAGAAGATATTTCTAGTCATTTTGAACACAATTCGATAGGTGTAATTAAAATACAGAAGACAAAAGAATTTGCGATAGAGTAAAAATAGCGTAGGATTAGTAAGAAGAGCTTCGTGGGAAGTGGGATGAAAATGAAAGAGAGGGGAAGACAAAAGGGATAAAATGATAAGGTAGGAGGAGAGTAGGGTAGATGGGGGTGGAGGAGAATAGGAGGGGTGGAGCGTGAGGAGATCCAAAGGAGTGGTTGGAGGAGGAAGGGTGCGTGGTTAAGGAGGAGAGGTGAAGGGAAGGTTTTCGACGGAGAGAGGACGGGGAGGCATTGAGGCAGGAAACAAAAATAGCCCCCGTTGCCCAGGTGGACCTATTTGCGTTCGTTCTACATCCCACTCCGAAGCCCCCTTCAGCGAACACTAACGACCCATCCCCCCACCTATATGCCCCCCAACCCTCTCTCCTTCCCGGCAGAGCCTCACGAGCACCTCCCCTCTCTTCAGCCATCTTCAATCCATTCCAAACCCACCCAACACCAGAACACCCGACCCCTCAGGTCCCCTCTATTTCATGCACCACCCCTCACTACTCCCCAAATCTCTTATCTCCCTAAATCCCTCAAAATTATGTTCCCCCCTCCACTTTTCCCCTTCTCTAAGTTCATTTATCATTCATTTCTCCCACTCTCTCTCTCTTCCTCTCTCCTCCCATTCCTCCAAGCGTATATATTCTGTGTACCTTCAAATCTTGCTCACTCAAAATCAACGAGTCGAACACTCCGGAAAAAGTCCCGCAATTTCTGTCCACCCGGAAAAGGGTTTATTATTCTCTTTCCCCCACGGCGCGTCACTAAAATAAGATTCATTCAATTGTTTTCCTCACTAAACTTGGGAAATATTTTACCGAGTTCCTATTTGAGCGCTAAATTAGAATTTCCTCAGCCTCTCTTTCATAGACGTTTGCGCTCCGACACATTTGCCGCTCTCGAATGTCTGATTTCCCTGCACAGGATCAAATTACGATTTTTATGCTTATTTTCGTCGCCGGATAAGTTATTGTCGCCTACCGCTTGCGATCGCCAAAACGACTCCTGGGTGCGCGCTGTGTGGGAAATCTAATCGTGAAAACCTATTAGCAGACTCCGAAGTAGAAAGTCCTTAAAAACGGACCCGATGAGGGATACAAATGTTGACTGCAATTAAATGATCAGTAATACTTTATTTGACTTCTGCCTTTTTTTCTGTAAAAACTAAGCATCAAATTCATGATTTTTTATATTTGTATAGCTATTGTGAACGGAAGTTGTTAATTGTCCAGTATAAATTATTTTCATTGAAATTACCACGTAGTTTTTCCACTTTAAAGCTTAAATAAATATTGAACTTATGTTAATGAAATAAGTAAACTACAGATGAATATGAATAAGAATATTTCCACCATAAATATTAATTTAATTAGCGTCATTTTCCAACATAAATATTTCGCTGCTATGGAATTACCAAGAGTGACTATTACAAGTAGAAACCACATTAATGACTTCAATGACGCAAAAATACCAATGTATCTATCCCCTTAATTTTATTCGGTACAACTAGTTTAAACGCATCGGCGTAATCCTCAGGTACCATTCCTTCTATTAATACCTTTGCATGTGCCTACATTCACAAATTATTGAGTTTAACTTCCCTAATTTTCTTCAAATCTGCATCCTCCTCAGAGTAACATCTAAATATTTAAAATCGAAGTAAATCAAGTAATTATATAAAACTATTTTTTGTGTCATACCTTTGCCACCTGTTGTTGTGTAATAAGCATTTCTACTTGCCATATAACTTGAATATACTAATTATGTATTTATTCCCTGTATGAACGAGTTTCATTGAACTCTTGTGAACATAAACATGAATAATAAAATATGAATCATTTATTAGCAATCGACAAACCTTAAAAAGATAAATCACATGTAGAACAATATCCCAACTATTAACAATTATCAATAAAAATGCCAGTATTAGCTATTCCAAACGGAAAGAGCACTACAATGACGATTTATCTTCTAAAAACCAAAGTTTAACTTGCCGTTGTATTTTATATTAATTACCAATTGGCGTGGAAAGTTCAGATAATGGTACAGGTTTAAAAAATAATGACCGACGTTGCCATCTATTGGTTGATAAGAATGGAAAATGTATTTTATATTACAATTTTACGTGCATTACGGTCTGTCGGAAACTTGTAGACCGAATTGGGAGTTCGTTCCCCAAAGCATCAGGTGGCGCCTTTATAAAGGGTCAATGCAATTGTCGCCGGGGAGGACGGGCTTCTGAAAGGGGCTGGCCATTTCCAACGGCAAGTTTCGTTGAAATTGGAC